>NW_028261381.1:123520282-123844448 GCF_051295495.1 Thamnophis sirtalis
CAAAGAACTTTTAACTTTGGGTTTTGAGAGTGGAACTACACATTAAAGATGAACATGGGGATCTTGACCTCTGTAGGAAAGAATCAGCAGTTAGGGAATCATTAGCATACACTCCCACCTGCTATTTTTCTCTCCATTTCCAGTTAGGCTTGTTCAGTAAGCCTGGTGAGTGACAAATGGCCTTGGCTGAAGACTTCTCAAAGGGATTCACCTAGTGTGGAATAGCTAAGAACTTCCCTTTGCTGCCTGTGAATTCCTTCATAGAGATGCCTTGTCTCACATTCTGGACTGTTTATTTGTTTTTTAAGGAACAAAATTTGGGTGCGTGAAATCAGATATTCTACCTTTCGAGATACCATGTTTCCCTGAAAATAAAACTCAACCAGAAAATAAGCCCAAATATGATTTGTTAGAATGCTGCTATTATAAGCCCTACCTCATAAAAAAGTTAAGAGCATCAGCACTGGGTGGTGGGGGTGGGCATGGCCAGCACAGGAGGCAGGGAGTGTGTAGGGGCCACTCTGTCACCTGCCTCACCTGATCCAAAAATAAGCACTAATGCAGGGGTGTCAAACTCGTGATCACACATTGTCGTCATGTGACATCACAACTTTTCCCCCTTTCGCTAAAATGGGGGGGGCAGCCCATGACACATCCAGCCCACAGAGCACAGGTTTGGCACCCCTGCCCTAATGGTTCTTTTGGGTCAAAAATAAATATAAGACCCGGTTTTATTTTAAGGAAAACACAGTATTGTTCTCACAATTTCCCACTCATTTCCATCACCATAATGGAAAAATGTAGATAATGAAAATATTTTGAAAACATATTAAAGCAGATAGTATGATTGATATGTGTTCACTCAAATTTGTGGAGATATGGAAGTTAGATTTAGTATTACATTTAAGATGTTGTAAATTCATCCCGTCCCCCTCATAAGGCACTTCTGGGTTGAAAGGCTTAGCCAGTGACATCACCATTGCTTAGGGCAGTGATGGGCAACCTTTTTGGCGTGGTGTGTCAAAAATCGGCAAAAAATCGAGCATAACTCGCGTTGTGTGTCACTTCGACAAAAACATAATTTTGCGCAATTTATAGTTTAAACTACTTCCCTGCTGTGGTGCGGTCGTAACCGACAGTCCCAGAAGTAGACTCTCTGTGCCGGCCTGACTGGAGAGAGGTGCGCACTGTTCCCCCGCTCCTCTCCTGCGGGTCCTCCCTCGCCGCGCTGATGATGTGTGTGCGCACGGCACGCACGCCTTACCAGCAGCCCCTGCGCTCAGAAAGGGGGGGCGGCGATACAGTAAGTGAGTGTGGGCGGGGGCGATCACACGTCCTGCCCCCCCGTTCCTCCAGCACAGATTCTTTCATCCTCGGCGGCCGTGCAGGAGCCGAGGATGAATCGCATGAAATCCTGTGCGTGTCACCCCAAATGGCTACGCGTGTCAGCACTGACACGCGTGTCATAGGTTCGCCATCACTGGCTTAGGGGATGCCCATGCGGACTCCTTTCATATCGCCAGCAAGGAGCTGGAGTGAGTGAGTTGTATTCATAACAAAATATAATATGATGTAAGGATATCATGTTTTTCATCTAAACATAGCCTTAAAAACACATCAAGGAAATTTAACTCTCAGGCATATTCAGTTTATGACTGTATATGGCTTAGAGAGTATCCTCATTTTGGTCCTAGTCCAAAATAGGAAAAGCATCACTTTATTATTCTCCACAGGAATATATGGAGGCAATAATTTTAGATAAGGGAGTAAAGGGGTAGGTCTATTGTCACTGTAAGAATCCTGAGGGAAACTTTATTTCTCATGTGATACTGGGTTCTGTTCTATAATGTTTTTAAAATCAATATCCCTAAGGAAAATTAACTCTCCGATTCCTTCTTATATCCTGTTGGTGATTGCAGCAGTCGATGAGTAGGGAGAAGGTTGAATATAAAACACATTTGCCATTATTTCCAGCTGTTGATCAAGAAAAAATGTGTCTGGTTACTATTCTGGGAAATTGCCAGCCAGGCAAGGAGGAGGAATCAAGCAGGGAATTATCCTTGAGTTGTTGCGTAGCCACAAGAGACCTAGGCCTGAACCTTCCCCCAACCCCAGTTCCATGAGACCTTATCTGTTTGTCCCCAAGGGAAAGCAAGCAGTCTATAAGGAATAATATAATAAATGATTAGTTTGCATCTTATTTTGTGTGGATCTGGTTGCGTGCACCTGACAAATACTTACATTTCATTCATTTTGAGATTTTTACAAACTAGATTACTAATATTCCTAGGATTTAAAAGCCAGATTTAGTATTTATATGTACTTTATAAACCTATATTAAAAGAACATAGTTTCCAGCAGTATACTTTTTCATCTTTCTATTGCCTACAGTTTTTACAGTGAAGATTATCTGAAATAAAAGTTAATTAGACCTTGTGTTGTAATTAGACTCTGTAGCACTGTTACCTATGGCTGACTTGGGAATTCTGGGACTTGAAGTCCACAATTTAAAATTGTTAAGTTTGAGAAACACTGTTCTAAGTGATCAAAGATAAAATGAAATTTCTGCTCTTCTAGCTGAATAATAGTAAATGCTATGGCTCATTATATTTTTAAGGTGTTGATCAGCAATTGAAAACACCATCCCTTCATGTAAGGATGACAACAAGCAGCTCCAGAGTGCATATTCCTTTAATCAACAATTAGCAATTGTAGAAAGAGACGATCAAGTTCCTCAACTGCCTCCTCCCAAGGGATTTATAACTAAGCACAAAGTTGCAGTTTGCAATGGCCAACTGTAGAGAAGTGGAGGAGGGCAGAAATAAGGTTTCTCCTCCTTTCTGACACATTACTTCTCAGTGTAGGCTGCAAAAATCCAGACAACCACTAAAGAGCAGAAAAGAGATACAGACGGCCAATGATGAAATTCAAATTTTTTTACTACTGGTTCTATGGGCGTGGCTTGGTGGGCATAGCAGGGGAAGGATACTGCAAAATCTCCATTCCCACGCCATTCTGGGGCCAGCCAGAGTACTCAAAATTTCCACTACTGGTTCTCTAGAACCTGTTAGAACCTGCTGAATTTCACACCTGCAGACAGCTCTTTCTGCTGCACTCCAAATATAGGGTACAAGTGTTCAATTATTTATTTTGCTCCAAATTCAAGACTTGACAACTCATTGATAGATAAAAATAATGCTTATAAATAAAAGCAGAAAGAGATCCTAGTCAATCAGGAGATCAATATAGTGAACCATAAGGCAAACATAATTAAACTAGATTACTTCAAGACATGATAGCTCCCGTCATAGAATTCAGTATCTTATGAGAAATGAAGTCCCATTGAAGTTGGGCTGCTATATCTAAGCTGCAAAAATCCAAATTACCGCTACGCAACAGAAAAAAAGATGCTCCAGAAATTAAAACATAGAACTAAAAGGGCCATTCAAAGTTACCTAGTCCAACAACCTACTCAGGTAAAATCCTAGTAGAGAATCTCTGACCATCGAGCCTCTGTTTGAAAACCTGCAGCATTGGAGGACTTAATAGATCATGTGGTAGATGATAATGTCAGGAAGATTATCCAAACATCTTGTCTACTGAATCTATAACTATGCCTTTTGAACCCCCTGGATCTTGTCCTATATGTGAAGCAGGTCAACATTTCCTAAGATATGGACTATGTATTCCAGTTAATGCGTCTCAAATTAGCATTTGCTTTTTTAGCAGCTGCTACGTACTCCTGACTCATGTTTAACTTATAATCAACAAGGACACCCAGATCTTCTTCATCTGCAGTGCTGCCAGCCAATTCTCTCCCTTTTCATTTTTCCTACCCAGGTACAGAACTTCCTGTTAAACCCACTCATATTTATTTCAGATTACTGCTTAATCCTGACTGTGGTAGCTCTAATTTAATCTAGAAATTGAAGCAGCACCCCTAAAAGAGTTTAATTTCCTACGTGTCCTTTACATTAGTTACATAACATTTATGGGATGGACAGATGGAGATTTATTAAATAGAACTGTGTCAGATTTCTCTTGCTTGGCAAGGCAAGAAATAGACTTCCAAGGACACATAGGTCAGATAAATAAGCTTTATTGTAGCAAAGATAATGAAGCTATTATGAAAGGATCCCAGCAATTGATGTATATCAAATGCAAGCCCTATTTATGGTAAAAACAACCTTCACATTCTTGTATGCCATTCTCCTACCTTTATGCTATAATGACTCAGGAGCCATTCTCTTTTGGGTAAAAGACGATGTTTTCACATTGTTTCAGTAATGGGCTGATCTGATGTCAAGGTTTTGTCTGTGTTTTTGTGTATGTGAGGAAGAGACAGCATGTAAGAGCTTGCTGTTATACTCTGACTGATCATTTCAAGATGTACAGGAATAAGAACATGTCTGATGGCATGCCGGACATTAAGCACACCATATGCCAGAGGGTCCCCAACCCTTGGTCCATGGCCTGGTGCTGGGCCACAGCCCATCAGCAACTGGGCCACACAAACAGCAAGTGAGGCTGTAAAGCACCATTTGCACAAGCAGCGGGTGTGCACACAAAACCATCTCCTCCCCCTGCCTCTGCTGGTCCATGGAACCAGAAAAGTTGGGGACTGCCGCCATATGCCTTCTTGTAGAAAACATTTTTTTGTATAGTTTATTTTGTCCGTCAATCACTTTAGTGTATGATGAGAAGTAGGTACATTGAGACTACTCCTATATAATTATTCTTTTTGTGACAAATTATCGGTCTTGCCATCTCTTTTAGGCAGAATATAGAATCACTATTTAAAATATTAGATTTGGGCTGCAAAAATCCAATCACCTTAGTTTCATTTAGTGGTCACCCATATATTTAAGGACAGATATGGTAACCCCATCAATTTCTATTTGTAGTTCTATAGAATAAAGTAAATGTCAAACAAATCTGGCGCTAGAATTTTAGGAATACTTTCTGCTCATGTTATAGCAGTGGTCTTACCCCGCTTCCCCTCCCCCCTGGGCCAGTCAATGTCTTTTAATTGATATTGTTTATTTATTATATTTTCTACTACAAAGAAGATGTTGTGGGTGACAACCATGGGGATGACAACCATGGGGATTGGCTGATTCTTGAAATGGACGCCACATTCAGTACCGGAAGGCAAACTAATGGAATTGCTTCCTGTTGTTACCTCTCATCTCTATAATATGCTTTTTTCCATCCCAACATACTGGGATAAAGACATTTCTGATCCAAGCATAGGGTGCAGCCACCCACTGATGGCACCCACTGTATTTATTTACCAATAATAACTTTGGCTGTAATGTTGAGAAAATACCAAACTGAATGGGCCACAAAGAAGTTTTATAGAAAAAAAGTGTGATCCGTCAAAACCGCGCTCGACTAAACCGCGCCCGACTAAACCGCGTTGCTGACATCATCAACAGGGCGACAACAGCCAGTGTGGAGAAAGAAGGGTGCTTTAAATAGCACTTTGAAAGCAAGCCGATTCAACTTAAGGTAAGGGTTAGCTTTAGGGTTAGCTTTAGGGTTAGCTTTAGGGTTAGGTTAAGGGTTAGGGTTAGCTTTAGGGTTAGGTTAAGGGTTAGGGTTAGGGTTAGGGTTAGGTTAAGGGTTAGGGTTAGGGTTAGGGTTAGGGTTAGGGTTAGGTTAAGGGTTAGGTTTAGGGTTAGGTTAAGGGTTAGGTTTAGGGTTAGGTTTAGGATTAGGTTTAGGATTAGGTTTAGGGGGGTTAGGGTTAGGTTTAGGGGTTAATTTTAGGTTTAGGGTTTACAGCGTGCTTCTGTCTCTGCGCTGTTGTCGCCCTGTTGATGACGTCAGCGACGCGGTTTAGTCGAGCGCGGTTTAGTCGAGCGTGGTTTTGTCAGTGAACCGAAAAAAAGTAGTTCTCTTAGAGTCAACCCTATCAGATAGACCAGACTAAGAAAGCAATACAATGAAGACCCAAAGCAACTTTTATTAGGATAGCTATCATAACAGAATCTTTCAAGTGTGAATTGAGGGTAGAACAAGAAGCAATAGGTGGAAACTAATCAAGGAGAGAAGCAATTAGAACTGAGGAGAAATTTCCTGACAGTTAGAACAATTAATAAGTAGAACAGCTTGCCTCCAGAAGTTGTGAATGCCCCAACACTGAAGTCTTTAAGAAGATGTTGGATAGCCATTTGTCTGAAATCGTATAAGGTTTCCTGCCAAGGCAGGGGGTTGGACTAGAAGACCTCCAAGGTCCCTTCCAACTCTGCCACTGTATTGCATTGTATTGAATATGGTACCATTCTTTCCTTGAGTCTGGGCTCAGGTTTTGTTTCTCTTGAGTGTTGCCTTGGTAGAAGATCTTCTCTTTGTCTTTCAAACCCCTTCTCTCTATTCATTACTCACTTATGCTGTACAAGTTGGTCAACAACTCTCTCCCTAAATTTAGCTAGGCCTTCTTGTCTCAGAATGATATAATTCTAATATTGTCATCAACTTAGAAGATTTTAATAGTAGTGTTGGTGTTCCTGAAAACCTCAGCTCCAATGAAACTCCAAGACAGATATTTTCTTTAAACTCCCATTTATTAGAGTAAATAAATAATGAAAAATAGGGCATCAGTGGCGATTAAGGTTGTTGATGATATACTACTTCCTGAACTACAGGCAATATCCCTTAAGTACCAGCATCAGAGGAGTTAATTTGTCCAAGTCTTTGGTTAGGGTGAATGGAGTACCCTTGGATTGCATTGTTCTGTTTCTCTTTTGTTCCTGTCCAGTTTTGTCTTATTGTATTTTCCTCCTTATTTTTAATGGTTTTTGCTTGTATACCACTCAGTCATTGGGAGTCAGGTAACATACAACAATAACAATAATAAATGCTATTGCCCTCCTACCTACCCTTAACTACCATAATTAGGACTATAATTTGTAACAAAGTAGTTGTTAAGTGAGATGCCAACGTGATTGCTTCACTCAATGACTGCATTCTTGGAACTCCTGATTATGCTGCTTAAAGTGATCTACTAGGTTGTTAACCAGACAAAGTGAAAGAGTTGCCTGTTGAAGCATTTCAGGTCTACATGAGGCTGAATTCCTCCCAAGAGAAGCCCTTTCGCTCTCAAACATTCCTACAGCCTGCCAAAGGATTTCAGCTCCCTTTCCATGTCCAGAGAGGAAATCCTTCAGTGGGTGCAGAAATGGAACTGATTTTTTTTAGGATTTTAGCTCTGTTTCTGCAGCCCAACAAAGGATTTTCCGCCATTCTGTGTATGGAGAGAAAGGCCTTCTCTGGGCTGCAGGGATGGAATTGAAATCCTGAAGATTTCAGCTCCATTCCTGCACCCTCACAAAGAATGTCAGCTTCCCTCAATCCTGTCCACTTGCAACTTTCCCTACCAGCTTCCGTATTGATTTTTTGGAGAAATCGCAGAGATTGCAAATAGTGATCACATAATCGTGGGATGTTTGGCAACTGATCATAAGTGCAAGCACCAAATAGCAATCACATGACAGCAAGGATTCGTGCAACATTTTTCAATGGTTGGTAGTGCTGTCCAATTCAAACAGCCATTTAGCAACCGGTCAATAAGCAAGAGCTATTCATGAACTCCTGAATGCAACCAATGCACTATTTTGTAGCACAAGAATGCTTGCTACATGCGGGTTTTTTAGCTTGATCCAGGAGCTTTTGTATCACTAGTAGCTTTTAAAGAGATATGTAAAAGCATTTTAACATCTGTCAAACGTAGATTGGTTTATATTTTGCAAAGCAAAATACTGTTACTTGAAAAGACTCCATTCCCTCAGCATAACCATTTTGTGCAAGATAGTTATTCAGTTATTATAACCTGTTAAGAAATAACTTATGCTAATAGTGATGTACTGACTACAAGTTGGTTTCTGTGAAATTCATTCAGAACTCTAAAATCTGTATTTGTAATCCTTTAAATAAAAATATTCACATTTAACAAAACTGCAATATTACATTCACTTTATTATAGAATCCAGCCTTAAAACAAATGTGATATTTTGATAATATGACAAAATATGGTGTAAAGGATGTATACGCATTATATATAAGAGCTGAGGTGGTGCAGAGGTTAAATGCAGCACTGCAGGCTACTTCAGCTGACTGCAGTTCTGCAGTTCGGCTGTTCAAATCTCACCGGCTCAGGGTTGACTCAGCCTTTCATCCTTCCTAGGTGGGTGAAATGAGGACCCAGACTGTGGGGGCTATATGCTGACTCTGTAAACCGCTTAGAGAGGGCTGAAAGCCCTATGAAGCGGTATATAAGTCTAACTGCTACTGCTACTGCTACTGCTACTACTATATTCCAGTACTCATTGTCTTAAGACCATAAAACTTAAAGGGACTGATATAAGACTAGCATGTTTTATACTGCATATATCTAATGTAGATGTTATTTTATAGTTTTATAGCAGCATAAAGGGAACATTAATACATTTATCCTATATTAGTTATAATATAGTTATATTAGTTATAAAAGAAAAGAAAAGAAAAGAAAGAAAAACAGTAAGAATTTGTTTTTTCTTTCAGTTAATGTCTACAGGGTACAATTAAAAAAATGGGCAGAACTTTCTTCTCGCTATCACAGTTGCCATCTTGACTTTTTGACCATATCTATGGTTAGCCTTGCTTCTTTCTGTTTGTTGATCAAGTGGGATTTGAAACATTACAACACACCTTTATATTTTATTATTATATTATATGTAGGTGACTGCTACATTTAATATGATGAAAGAGAAGCAAATCTTGTTTAAAGAGTCATATGGGTTCCCACTCTCCATGTCATTACTACTTTAAATAATGTATTCTGACTCTACACAACAAATGGAAAAGCAGCACATTGCTTCATCTCTGGATTCATGACTAAAATCTACAGCAATTTTGTGTTAATCTATGGCTGAGAAGTGAATATTTAACAAAGCTTATTGCATATCTTTATAACTCTGGCAGTCCATTCTGGCTAATAAATAAGTATGCTAATAATGTTTCTAAACTCTACTTCATAAAGCAAATGGAAATGGGACATGCTGAATACTTTCTTCTTTGTGAAAAATACCACTAACCACAATTAACACTAAGAGAATGGGTTGGTTTTTTTTTTGAAATGTATGAGCTACAGCAGAACCAGCTACTGTTCCGCTTAATTTACTATTTCAAGAGATTTTATACTTTATAACTGTGTGATCAGGAAATATTTAAATGCATCATAGATCATTGTTATATACTGTGATTATATGCCTCAGCTTGCAACCCAGCTTTGAACTCAGTATTTCTGTCAGCCTTATTAAATAGACAAGGCAGAAAACATGACCAGATGAGCTAATTCTACTTTATTGCAAGGTTAAATTAACAGAATCTTGCAGGTCTGAAAATTCTTCTCTCTCCCTCCATCTCATTTACAGACCAGGAAACTAGGAATGGCCTCTTCTGAGTCTCTTGCTCTGCCCACATTCTTGCTAAGGACTAAGTTGGCCTTTATCTGACTATTCCGTTGACTGAATTTTCTTGCCCTTTCTGCCAAAGTAATTCCTACATGCCATTACAGTTTTTCAACTTTGGCAACTTGAAGATAAGTGCACTTCGGCTCACAGAATTCTGGGTTTCATGTCCACCCATCTTCAAGTTGCCAGAGTTGAAAAGCATGTTAATTATTAGCTAGTATCAAACATTGAGACTTTTCTAGAGCCCTGTAGGAAGAGGTGATAAAGCAGTTAGCAAAACTTAACATTAAGAAAACTAAGATCATGGCATCTGGCCCTCTCAATTCCTGGCAAATATTTGGGGAAGAAATGGAGGTAGTGGTAGATTTTATTTTCCTGGGCTCCAAGATCACTGCAGATGGGGATTGCAGCCAAGAAATTAAAAGACGCATGCTCCTGGGGTGGACAACTATGGCAAATCTAGACAGCATACTAAAAAGCAGAGACACCACCTGCTTTTTGTGTGTAAAATCAAGGTTATGGTTTTCCCAGTTGCAATGTATGCCTGTGAAAGTTGGACCATAAGAAAGGCTGAGTGTCAAAGAATTTAGGCCTTTGAACTATAGTGCTGGAGAAGACTCCTCCCTGTGAGTCCTTGGACTACAAGACAATCAAACTGCTCAGTCCTAGAGGAGATCAACCCTGACTGCTCTTTAGAAGGCCAGATCCTGAAGATAAAATTCAAATACTTTGGCCATCTAAGGAGAAGAAAGGACTCACTGGAGAAGAGCCTAATGCTGGGAACGATTGAGGGCAAAAGAAGAAGGGGACGACAGAGAATGAGGTGGCTGGATGGAGTCACCGAAGCCGTAGGTGTCAGCTTAAATGGACTCTAAAGGATGGTAGAGGACAGGAAGGCCTGGAGGAATGTTGTTCATGGGGTTGCAATAGGTCGGACCTGACTTCGCAACTAACAACAACAAAAATTGATTGAAATTGAAATTGAAAAGCCAAATTCCTAATAATAGCAGCTTAGTAAATAATATATACAACGGGTCAGGAAAAGCATTGCTTATGTCCATGAAGTCACTAGCATAATTAACAAGCAGCATCAAATAACCAAATAAAAGGGTAGGAAGGAAGTTCTGTGCAAATGACAGGATGCAAAGTAGCATAGATGTGAACAGAATAAAATTCAAGAAAATAAAAGGGTGTAAAGATGGATTTCAGCAGCACATTGCTATTAAAACTAACAAGAACAAAAATGCAGGAAAAGTAGGGAGGCAAAGGGGCAGAAAGTTGATCCATTGAGAGATGATAGAAATAACTGAATGCTAAATGGGAAGGTAGCAGAAAATATTAGTGATTTTCTTTTCTTTTCTTTTTTTTACTTATGTAGGCTCCAGGAGAGGCATGCCTGAAATGACATTTTCAGGAAAATATATTTAAAGTATATGCTCTTCACACTATTCGCTTTCAAAATAAGCAATGTTACACAGAATTCAGGAAAAGAATTACAAAGGTTCAAGATATGAGCTAGAAACAAAGTAATTTGCAGACCACCTCGCCCAATGGGCAGCTCCTGTTCCTGGAGAGTGGCCAGGAGGAGAGAGTGGGGAGACTCCAGGTCCTTTTCCTTAATATGCCATCTAGTGTGACCTAGGCAGCGTGCTTTCCTGCAGCAGCCCCTGCCCTGGGGAACACCCGGCTCCCTGAGATCCAGTAGGTCTCCACCTTATTAGCCTTCCAAAAGCTCATAAAGAGTTGACTCTTCCCCCAACCACTGGAACAGAGTGAAGTTGTAGCCTGAAGATTGTGCTTTTGCTGCATTGAAAGAGAACCATTGAAGCATTATATTTTTGTTTTTATTATTCTTACATTTTGGCATTTACTGCTCTTCTGAGCCATAATTGTGTCTTTTAAGCCATAGAGATCTTTTAAATAAACAAACAAACAAACAAGAAATTCTAGTTTACGCCAGTACTATTCATTACACCTTTCCATAGCTCTCTGTCCTTGCAAAGTATCCTTCTTTCTGTTGTGCTGTGCACTGCTACATATACCTTTAAACTTCTCACATCTCTTTTTTGTTGAACTCAGTATAAAACTCAAGGTATTTAGTATTTCCCCTTCCTCTTGGCCCATTGGTTCCTTTATATCTTTGTTTTCTAAATCAATCCTTCCTTCTCAGTCATCACACCTTCCCCATGGTTACATGGTCACAATTTGTGTATTTGGCAACTGGTTATAATTGTGACTGTTGCGGTGCAGGTAGTCCTTAAGTTACAACCACAATTGAGTCCAAACTTTATGTTTCTAAGTTAATTTGCCCCATTGTATGACTTTTCCTGCCACAATTGTTAAGTGAATCATGGCATTTGCTATGTTAGTAACATGGTTGTTAAGTGAATCTGGATTCCTCATTGACTTTGCTTGTCAGAAGGTTGCAGAAGGGGACCCCAGGACACTGCAACTGTCATAAATATGAACCAGTTCCCAAGTATCTGACTTGGATCACGTGACCATGAGGATGCTGCAACTGTCGTAAGTGTGAAAAACTGTCATGTCACTTTGTTCAGTGTCATAACTTTGAACGGTCATTAAATGAACTGTTGTAAGTGGAGGACTATCTGTATTCCACAATCACACAATCACCATATGTGACTCCTGGTTTCCCACAAGTAAAATCAATGGAAAAACTGGCAGAAAATTGTTCCCACTTTCTATGCTTTTTCTCTCAAGAACCTCTGCGTAGCATTGGGATGTCAAATTCTATAGCACCCACCAATACTCTATAGCACTCACCCACAGCACCCACCCACCCACACTCTGTAGTGCTGGCCTGAGACATCCACCTAACTGTATTCCATATCATGCCCACTTGCCAGCCTGCTTCCCTTGGATACAATTCCAGCACTACTTCCCATGCCACAATCAAACGAGGTCCTTGCTTAATGAGCTGTGTGTTCCTTGCTTAACAATGGCAATGGCAGATTGCCAACATTATTAAGCAAGGTGGTTTGTACCATTGCACTCTATGAGTGCTTTACTTAACAAACAGAAATTTCAGTCCCAATTGCCGTCATAATCCAAGGATTTACCTGCATGGTCTCAGTCATTTCAACAGGCTGCTTTCATACTACAAACTCACTTTTGTATTCAGGCCACATTAATTGAGTGCTTATTTATTCTTGACATTAAACCCCTCTTGTTTTACATCATGCAGTTCTAAGCTACCCTATTCCTACAGCATTCAACTTTTATGTTGCTCCTGGAATACCACTTTTATCTTCTGGCATATATTATTTCCATATAGCAAAACATCTTTTATGCAACCATTTCTACACACATTCATTCCTTGCAACAAAATGTATGCATTTGAACATCTTAATTTTTTTCCCATCTATTTTTCTTTCTTTAGTAAACAGTCTGCACACATTCAGGTGCGTGCTCGGAGTATGTATGTATATATACATATACATATACATATACATATACATATACATATACATATACATATACATATACATATACATATACATATACATATACATATACATATACATATACATATACATATACATATACATATATATACATACTATATATATATACATACACATACATACATACACACACACACACACATATATATATATACATACTATATATATACATACACATACATACATACATACACACATACACACAATATATACACACACACACACATATACATAACTTACAATCATAATTCCATTTTCTCTGTCAAACACAACTACTTTGAGGTTTTGTACATTAATTTTCATATCCATGCTCTTCTTGAATCATATAAACCATCTAATATCTGCTGCAAATCATTCAGGATTTCCGCCAACACACACAGCATTATCTGCATAGAAAACGATATGGATATGCATGCCTCAAACAACATATCTCTTGACATTACTACAAGCATTCTTTATGTATTTATCCATAAATATGTTAACCATGGAGACATCAGATATCTTTGGCTTAGTGTTTGTTCAATGTTGAGCTATTTGCTAAACAGTCCGTTTATTCTCATGGATGCTTTAATTCCAACATTTTCTGCTCTTATCACATTCGGCCATCAATCTTCAAGTCACACATTCACACAAAGCATTCCATAATTCAAGCATTCTCTTTAGCTTACACTTTCTTTAAATAACAAACATTCAGGAAAATCTCTCACATTCTTTCATTTTTCAGTGAGCTGCTGAAATAAAGCCACAATAAATTTCCCAAATTTCTCTTATTGTGATCTGTTCTACACTTTCAGTTAGAATTCTGTAAACACCTTCACAATCACACTTAAAAACTAATCATCCTATGTTTTTGCTATCTTTCCCCTCCTATGGAGAAAAATTGGATAATTGCAATGCACTCTACATGGGGATACCCTTGACGAGCAATTAGAAGCTACAATTGGTTCATAACATAGAAGGCCCCCATCTCCCCTCCAAACCCTTGGGGTTTTTTTTAGTTAGTTTAATTTTTTTGTAATTTTAATTCATTTTATATTTATAATTGTTGTTGTATGTTGTATGTCTTGATGTAAGCCACTCAGTCACCTGAATCACAAGATGAGAGACAAATCAATCAATCAATCAAGTGATATTCTGTCAATTGCCATCTTCATATGCCCATTGCTACTTCAAAAGTAAAACAATTCCATATTTTACCATTTTTCCATTAACATTGTTGGATCTACAGCCTTATGGTTTTTTAATATTCTCATAGCATCCGTGTTTTCCTGGGCACTAGGATTTGTAGTATTTCTTTTGATTCTGTTCATCTACAGCTCACTAGCCATGCCATATAACATGGATGTCAAACTCAAGGCCCACAGGGTGCTTAGATCTTGCCCTTGGGGCAAAGGACTGGCCCGCAGTGCCTCTGCTAGCAAAAATGGGGCACGGGTGGGACACAACAGCTTTAGCCTCTGGAGTGGTCCAGGAGGCTGTCCAGGTCAAGTAGATCAAGTAAGTATTAAAAAACCAAAATCACAGAATTGTATGCCTCCCTATTTTTATAAGTTTATAAAATCATGTCTGCTGAGGTACGGTTCTGTGCCACGCCCAACCTACACCCCCACCAGCCCTCCAAGATCAAACCCAATCCTGATGTGGCTCTCAATGAAATTGAGTTTGATACCCCTGCCATAACATATATCTTCCAGCAGGAACTCATTTCATCTTCTATTGCTGTTCCAATCTTTTATTTCAGAGTTGTTTTTTGATATTGACTTGAACATCTTCTTCCTGCAGTTATTTTAGCTTCACTCTCATTTCTTCCACTTCTTTTCTTTTTCTTTCATTCCCATTTCCACCCTGGATTAACATTAACAAAAAATGGACTGTCTTACATTAAAAAAAATTCTCATCTACCTTTGATTCTTCACTACCATATTTTTCGGAGTATAAGACACACCCTTTTTCCTCAAAAAGTAGCTGGGTGTGTCTTATACACCGAATACAGCATTTTTCTGTCCCAAAGCCCCGTCCCTTCACCAAAATGGCTGTGCATACCCTTATGGAGGCTTTCAGAGAGCTCCTGGGGGCAGGGGAGGGCAGAAATGAGCCAAAAATGGGCCATTCCTCCCCACCCCAGCAGCACTCTATAAGCCTCCATAAGGCTATGCATGCAATTTTTTGATAAAAAATAGGCCGGTTTTCGCAAAAAAATGTTTGCAGAGTGCAAAAACTTTTCCCTCCCTTTTGGAAAGCTCTTTAACTGATTGATGATAATTACATTGATCAAGTGCTGTGCTAGCAGAAACACCTACCTATCTACTGTATTTCTCTCTCTCTCTATTTCTCTCTCTCTATTCCTCTACCTTCCTACCTACCCACACACACACTCTCTCTCCCTACCTACCTACTGTATTTCTCTCTATCTCTATTTCTCTCTCTCTATCCCTTTATATTCCTACCTACCTACCTACCTAACTAACTAACTAACTAATCTCTCTGACTCCCTACCTACCTACTTTATTTCTCTCTCTATCCTTTTATCTGCCTACCTAACTGCTTGCTTGCTCTCCCCCTACCTATCTACTTATCTACTGTATCTCTCTCTCTCTCTCTCTCTCTCCCTCCCTCTCTCTCTCCCTCTACCTACCAATCTACCTACTCTCTCTCTCCCTACCTACCTACTTTATTTCTCTCTTCCCCTTTACCTACCTACCTAACTCCTCTCTCTCTCTCTTTCTCTCTCCATCTCTATCCTTCTATTTACCTACCTACTTTTTTTAAAAAAAGCCTCTTCAAACCCTTGGTGCATCTTATACTCTGGTGCATCTTATGCGCTGAAAAATGCGGTAATTGTTTCATCCTTTTATGTTCATTTTTCCCATGTGTATACTTTGAATAAACTTATGTTTAAACCTCATAATCAAAACAAACATAACATTTTCTAAAAATTACTCAGAATGCTGTCATCATTCTCATTCATCCTTGGATTTCCAAATATCTTAATCACTTTTTCTGCTCTATATTATCTTCTTTCCAGCAATCTATTTCAGTCACCTAACTTAATAGTGTTTTCCTCTAGATTACATTCAGATAGAAAATTACATTTTCCCCACAATCTCATCTGTGGTTCTTTCATTCTTCACTAGACTGTAACACAGCCTAGGGTTTCCTGCCTAAGCAGAGGGTTTGACTAGAAGACCTCTAAGGTCCCTTCCAACTCTGCTATTGTATTGTATACATAATTTTGACCAACTAAGGAAGTTATACTTCATAGTTATACTTCATATACTGTATGTTATATATATGCATTAAATTCACAATGGCCTGTACAGCAACAAATCATACTTTATAACATATATTTTAGACTTTAATAATCATAGCTACCTTTTCTTTTCCCCATATAGACTAGTCATATTTATTCTGTGCAAACCAGGATCTTTAATATAGAGACTATTCTGCAAACCAACATGATGTTCTAAGCATCCCACCAAATATGTAGGCATCATTTATTGACCATTTACTCTGGATGCAAAAAAATATTGTTCAAAATAAAATGCTCAGACACATGATAAGCTTTTGCTGAAGAAGAATCAATATAGCTTCTGGAAAAGTGAGTCCTGTATCAAAAATCCTTTAGCATTCTTTGATAATATAAACTAGCTTGTGGATCAGAGTCTTGTTGAAAGTATTGGTCAATTGGATTTTGAAAAGGATTTAAACAGTTTTCCTCACCAAAAGCTTCTGAACAAACAACATAGCGGTGGCTTAAGAGAAGAGATATTCTTATGAAAAGAGGAAAGATGAAAAAACAATAGAAATCACAGTAGGAGAAACCAATACAACCAATAAGTTATATTGTAATTGGTGGTTTTTAATTTTGAAAGGCAAGCAAGAAGAAGCCTTAATTTGTTTACAGTGCCAAATAATTGAAGATGACTGAAACAATAATGAACAGCAAATGGTTGCTAAACTGGGAAAATACTTAATTATTTATTTAGATTTCTGTCTTACCTTTTGTAACAGGAGCTCAAGATATCAAATTATTATTATAAAGTCAAATGTATTTCAGGATGAATCAGTGAGAAGTGATGCAAAAACTTCTAAATTCACAAATTAGATTAGAGACTATTAAACAAGATGTAGCAACAGTCTTATCTAAACAATGCACTTCCATATGTTCATATAACCTCTGGCAGAATTTGCTTGGAGGTGGTTTGGAGAAAGATTAAGAATGTTTAGGGGGGGAAATCATTTAATTAATTCATCCACTTTAACCAGTCAAATTATACACATTTTCTTCTTTTGTTTTTTTTCCACCTTTATAAATAGTTTAATATTAGTTAATTTGGTTAAAAGTCCCAATTTATTCTTCTTCATTAGTTTTAAAAGAGCCCGATGATCTGTTTTTAGTAATTTTTAATGGTTTCTTTCACTCCCTCTGTTAAGGCTTTAGACTTGTAAATTTTCAGTTTGGCCATTTTATAAAACTCTCAGTTTATAGAAGATTTTAGAGATTCATATCCTCCAATCAATCCCTTTTCTATTTACTATGTTCCTGTTAAATTTTCTAGTGACATGAACTTTTTATATGTAAAGACAGATAAAAATATTTGCTGTCTTTAAGGCAGCGGTGTCAAACTAGTGTCACCACATGATGTATTGGGACTTTTCCCCCCTTCGCTAAACTTGGCGGGGGCAGGGCCAGCATGTGATGCATCCATCCCATTGGCTGCAAGTTTGACACCCCTGCTCTACAGAATATGCATAATTTGTATGTATGTTTGTGTGTGTTGGCTTTTTCCCATCCATTTCACTGACTCCCTGGATTAGGATATGGTCAAAATCAAATTGCTGTAAGGACTGTAAAAAAGTGAGCTGTAACAGGAATCAGCAGAACTATTATTCTAAAGAAGGCTTGTCAAACTTGCGTCATCACATCATCGTTACATGACATATTGCGACTTTTTTCACTTTGCTAAACTGGGCATTGGTCTGGCCATCGTGTGACGCATCCAGATTGTAGGCCATGAGTTTGACAGCCCTGCTCTAAAGCATTAAAGTTAGTAGTGGTGTTGAAATTGGAATTAGAATTTTAAGGACAGAGCAGAACTGTAGTGTGATTTCCATCTTTAAAAATACCAATTTATGAACAATTATGGAAGTTACAGTATAAATGGTAGGTGTGAATCTTTAGTTTTCAGACAGACTGTGCAAATGTCTCAGTTCCCAAAATTTATTTCAATCATGACTGTTAAATAAGAGCAGGTGAAGACAAATACCTAAAAGGCAGAAATACTAGAGCTTGTCGGTTCAGGACCTTGGATAGTTATTATAGATATTTATCCACAGAGGCCTTAGGTTCTGAATTGAGTACCTTGGAGAGCAATTCTAAAACTAAATATCAGAAAAAAAACATGGGATTTTATATGCTGATCAGAAAAAGCCTAGCAGCTCTGAAGATCTGGTATGATGTTTTAAAAGGGCAGTACTCCAGCATTCTTTTCTGCAGTTGCTAGCTTTTTCTCAAAGTGCAGGCAGAACTAATGAGTAAGGACTTTGGTGTAAAATGTTCTTCAGAATTTTCCAAGAACATTGAATGACTCAAAAACTACAGGCCTTGCTTTTTTCTGGGATTTATGTGGAGCCCAAACCAAGCTAGAGATGTCTTAAACAGGTGCCAGGAATCAGTTCTTCATGTTCTTCAGAAATGTTGCTACAAATTTCTAGTATTTGTAGCCCTAAGCTATAAAAATAACTATAAACATAAAAAGAGAATGCCATATTTCTACTTATTTTTTTTAAAAAAAATATTGTATTTTAAAGGGAAAATAAAATCTGTTATTTATTATTTAAGCCATTTGCACATAACAAGCTCTTAGCAGTAAGAGAATGTTCATGGAAAAAGCTTATTCGAAAGAGATAAGTTTGTACATTAATTTAAAATGGTGGATGTACTTCTACATCTATTTTTGTGTTTGTCATTAGGTAGATATTTAAGTTGCAATGGAGATTTTAATCTTTGCTGATAATCAGTCACTCTTGTCTCTTAATCTTTTACTGTCTATCCCTTCAATTTATCGACATACATCTAGTTTTGACAGGCCCAGGAGATTTTGAAGCTGGTCATGCTCATGTACTTTTTGACAATGTGCTTTCTGACTAGACAATAGAACTCTGCTATTTCCCCACTGCTACTCACTCAGTTTTCTGCTTTCTACCATCTCTCTGCTAAAAGTCTTTTTAATGGAAAATAGGTTTTAAAGATTTGGGTTTCTCACTTTGTTGACTTTCTATGCCAGAAGCCCATAATTATTATAGCTATGTAATTAATGAAATAATTTTAAATGTAGAATATTTCTTCCAGTTTCATAATAATAATGATGAATACATTTTTCTTGTCATAGTTTTGTTTGCATTATATGCCTACAGAGTTTCTATTATGAGTTCTGTGTCTCTCACACTATTGGTGTAGGAAATGCGGGCCAGATGAAAGAACTTGGCAGCTATAGTATGTCTTACTTCATCATTTTATAATAATATAAAATGTTACACTGTTTTATAATGAATGCTTAATACAAAATAAGTTAAGGAGAGACAATGTTGTAAAAGATTGTCTAACTGCATTAAGTGCAGGTATTAATGATAGTATGAGCACAAGCAGCAGTATTATTGGTTGTAAATATTAACTTGCCTTATTTTCTTCAGAAGTCTTTCTTCCTTGCACTTGCTAAATGGATGCTGCGTTTAGCAGATTCATTAATATCTCCTTAGAACAGATTGTGTTTTTCAATATGAAAAACAGAACTTTAAACATCATTAATATTTTAATTGGCAAGATTATATATTTAACTTGCATGTTTCAACCGATTTTTGGTGTTTCATCTGAATTTTCCCCCTGTCGTCTTTTTTAAAGATCGGGGATAGGTTTTATTATGACTCTTCACATATATTGGTTTTCTAGTCTAGAAGAGTTGTAAAAGGATAGGTAGAATTTTGAAAGAAAATTATAGTTATAGTTTATAATATGTAGTAACAGCTAAGAAAGCATTTTATCTTCTTTGTTCTTGCTCTGTATTGTAAAATACTCTCACTTTTCCACACGGTAAAAGAATAGTTTTCCTTCATAATGCCATTGAATTTTAAATGAAGCTGAGGAAAGCATGATTCATTCTATAACAGCAGTGAGGAGCATCCTTGCCACTCAGCGGAGTAAAACCACCCACTTCTGAGGTAAATGAAGGGAATTCTGAGGGACTTTCAGGTGTTAACCTTGAGAAAAGGATTACATAGTTTAGGCTATTACTCTGGAATAGACACATCAAAATGTCTCTCATTACTATCCATAGGAAAGAAGGTGATGTGTTCATTCATGCTATGTTTCCAAAAAGAGATAAAAAGCTCTTATCTCCATAGTTTTTCTAGATAAAATCACATATCTGAGAGTAGATTATTTTTTCACTATAAAAATGAAAATATATATGAAATTTAAAAATAGTTATTTGCATAGAGAAAACGTGATTGGGTTGTTTGCCAAGCATAACAGCTATGAAGAAACCTAATAAGACCATTGGTTAATGAAGAAGGAAGAAATCTCGAAAGTGCATAAAACTAGTTAGAAGCAAGCCACATTCAGTTCACTGGTACTTCTGAGTGAAAGTTTGCGATCCAATTGTGTACTTACATAACTTGTATCAATAGTTAAAATTGTTTTCATTCAAAAATCACGGTTCCCATTTATTACCAGTACCTTCTGGGTTTTCTATGCTTCTTACACCAATCTTTTCTTGCTAATTTTATGATAATAATGAGCCAACGGATGTCGTTTAATGAAGAATGACCTTTTCATTGAAAGGCTATAAATTCATTCTCTACAGTCTACACCAAAGCAAATTAAAATAAACATAGGAGCAAGCCTTTTTATGTTGCATTTCCAATCTGATCAAGCCATTACCAATACCTTAGATGATTATTTTTGTATTCTTTTAAAGCACACAGGTATCATTGGATTAGCATTTACACTTATTATGTACAAATCAGAAAAAGACTGGACTTTTACTGATTAAATGGGAAATGATCAATGTTGGATTAAAAATAAAGCATCTGGCATGCTGTCTCCTAAAGAAGTCTTCCTAAAATAGTAAGAAGAATCTGAGTGGACTAAAACATGGCTCAAATGAATCTACTGTATAGTTTTAAAATGAGTCATATACCATATGCCATTTATTTTCTAGATTATAATAAAAATGAAGATATAAATAAAGCACTTTGTCAGGCATTTTATGCCAGTTTTAATTGTGCTACCATCTTACCATAACCCTGGTATAACCATCATAACCATATTACCATCTAAAAGAAAAAATAGCAAAATACTTCTTTTCAAAACTAGTATTTTAGATATTGAGAAACTATGAGAGAAGAAACTATACAAGTGCTTAGGGTAAAAATAAACAACTATATTAATGAAAATGGAATTTAGACTGCATTTCTTGAATTGCTTAATCTGGTACTTAGAAATCAATGAAACAAATCCCAGCATCAAAAGATTGCTGTTGTGCTGTCTATAGCAGCACATAGTCATAGAACTATCAAAAGAATCAAATAATTATTAGGGTTGGATGCAGATATTTCAAACAGGCATGGAGTAAACAGGCATTGAAGTTCATAATATGTACTTGTACAATGACAATGATAATCAATAAAGTCTATAATCTAAAAAAGTAACTCTGCTTTGTGCTGTTAGCATCATGCATCTCTATCACAAACACTTCACCCCCCCCCCCATGGAAATTTTCCATATCCTTTAAACTTCTGCATGCTAATGCTGTCTATTTGGTTGTTAGACAAATAGAGCAAGCTTTGCTGACTTCATTTTTATTCTTGGCAGCATGTTTTTATCATAAGGCAGATAGTCATTAATTTACAGAATCAACGCTGGGAACAGCTTTTGTGATCTCATATTAAATTTTCCCCTGAATCCGCCCCTTGGCAAAAATTACTCACATCGTTAAAAAATATTTAATTAGGCTGTAGTTTATACCCATCTCACTGGGGAAATGTTGGAATTAATATGATTTGCATGAATTCTGTTTCTCTTTTTCTGCTAGAGATTAGTTTTGAATTCAGTTCAGAGGGTCATTGACACTGCCAAGGACTCACAATCGTGAAGGTCAGACAGGTAGCAAATATACCCCATGGGTAGTTTCCCTGAAAAGACAGCTCAAAATTACTTTTAATTATGGGTTATCTGAAAGACTATTTTCTGTTTTTATTTTCAGCTCAGTTCATATCTAAGGCAGCACTGATTAAGCTCATATAAAAATCTGTTTATATGTTTGTATATTGCTTAAATAACACTAAAGTTAACTTTAAATTTTGAAGTGAGTAAAAATCTTTTGACTATGATTCTAAAAGAAAATGAAAGAGGAAATTAAAAAATAATGCTGAAGGATGTGAATTATGATTATGCCTTCCTTAACGGTGCATCTAGTTGATCTATTGTCCCTTGTCAGATTAGATACAATGTTTAGGTATGCATTATCTTATTTATTATTTCAAAAGTAGAGGGAAGACCCCAAGGGGTTAAATTCATTTGCATTGAGAGACAGAGAGGGAAAGAGTATTTAATGGAATATTTAATTAATAATCTAATCAATTAATCTCTGTTACATAAATGTTGAAATCTAATTCGTCTTTGCAGCTATATCAATAAAAGAAGAAGTGGGATGGCTGCCCAGTTATCAGGATAATGGGAAACTATTACAGATACTAAGAAAAAGTGAAAGTGCATTAATTTTTCGGCTAGCACAGAAACCAACAATTTTAATAAGGAAGTTTTTTAGCTTTGACAAATATAGTATGTCTGTAAGAACTAGACTATGTGCAGTTCACTTTGATATATTGGTGTTGGCTATGAAGCATAATAATTTAAAAAATAAATGATTATTCAAGGCATTTTAAACATTTTGATAATAGTTCAAGAATACTAGTGAATTGATGAGGTATTTGAAACCTGCAGGTAAATAAAAATTAGGAAGGAACAATATATTTATGTTTGTATGTCAATGTTTCCTTGCTAATTGCTAGGAGTTGTGATTGATGTGATGAATTTGTTCCTCATGGAACTCAGTGGAACCACTTTAAGAAATCTCAGGGTTTACTTCTAAATAACTAAATAGAGAATTAGTATTATTGAATTCAACTGAATTTACTCCTAGGAGATGTTCGATATCAAATTGTTCTATTAAAGTATAACTTAACAGAAATTTACACTCAGATATATTGCTATGTCATAGGTAAGCATATATGAGACTTCAGCCCATGGACAATAGAGACCTTTATTACATCTGAAGTTAGGATAGTCTTGAAATTTAAGAATATACATAGAAAAAACTGTGTTAATTCATTGTTATTGCTGAAGGTTCCATATTATTTAGAGATACTATGTTTTTCTTGTTATTCTATAAAAACTAAGTGATTTGTTGCTTTTAGAATCCAAATCTTCTCCTTGAAAAATGTCAGATCCTTTTCTGGTGCTTCATTTTATACTATATTTCATTTTATCTTCTCATTGTCTCCTGAGATTTATTTATTTATTTAAGAAAATTTATATGGCTGCCCCACTCACTGTTAGTTGACTAGTTATACTTACCATTATGATTCCTGGCAAAAAAAAATCAGCATTTTTTTTTGGTGACACACAAAATTGTCCTAACATACAGGTATTAATTATGCATATTATGTAGAAAAATAATGCTGCTAACCTTGCCAGCAGGCAGATTTCTAGTCAGTAAATAGCATCCCTCTCCCGCAGTGACAGATTGAATTCTTTTCCCTGTAGGTGACAGCAATCCTGACCACTCTCACAAAATTACATTGCCAAAAAGTCAAAACAAAAACTGCCTTTATTCTCATTTCAACTGTATTTGTTGACGAGGTCCTGTTTTGTATATACATTGTTTGCCCTTGTTTGGTGGGTCCCTCCTATCAACTGTATTTTGCTCAAGAGGGTTCTATGAAAAATCATTTCACTGGGTTCTTCTCATGTTCAAGCCCCTAAATATTTTGTATCAAAAGTGAACAAAGGATGCGAGATACAACTGCATTAAATAGATACACACAATTCTTCATCTTTCACCCATCAGTGCTATTTATTCAGCTGTACTGAGGGAGAGAGATAAGATTCTTTGAAGACTAGAACCAGAGTGTGTGTCATTTCACTTACTTTCCTAGAAAAGCAAAAACCATGTTTTGAGTAACCATTTGGGTTAGGAGTATTTCAGTATAACTGCGTTTATAAAAATATCCATCTCTTTGCCATTTGCTAGAATTAACCATTCTAATGAATGACAGAAGTAAAACAGATTATTTTCTATGCTCTGTCAATTGTCAGTTTAACATGAAAGTTTGGACTTAATAACATCAGCAGCATCCATAGCAAACCATGATGACACAAATAACAACACACATAATGTCATGGTACAAATACAGCCCTGATATACTTACATCCCCCCACCCCGACCGAAGTCCATAACTCACAGGATTTCCATAATGATGCATGATGCAAGTTTTGTAAATTGCCCCCATCCATTCTCTTTACCTCTCCTTTCATGGGTACCCATGTTGAACTAAACTAAACTACAGTTGTAGTAAAATATGACATTTCTCTGAATTTATAAATCTAATGCTTCTTTGAAAATGCAAACAGGTTTTGTTTTAAATGCTGTGTAGTTCGTATGGGTGATGAATTCACTCTTGTTTTGAGGATTGGTCCTGTGTGGTTGAGAGGTGTATAACACACTGTGGTGTGTTGGCTGGTATATAACACACTGTGCTAGAGTAATTTTGCTAATGCAGTATGATAACTATGTTCATTTCTTAAGCTTCCCCAAGATGTTCAGATAACGGAAGGACACAGGATGAATGTTGCTGCACTGACAGTGTTCATCCTTGCAAATATATCACATTAATGTTCAGAACCATTATGCAGCACTGAAGAGCTGTTAAAAAGAACACATTCATAGATAGATGCACATCTTTATGTGCCCATTTTTCCAATATAGCCTCTGCTTCCTCAATATTTATGTTAAACTGAAATATAATTATTTGGACAACAGAAATGCAGGTCATCATTAGATGGCAGCAAAGAATTACAGAAAACTGGATCACGTTGATGCCATCTAGGGACCATTTGTATTTCTGCAGCCAGTTCAAGGAAATTTAGCCTCAAGTATCTGATCAAGTAGCCATATGTAAACCCGTACACAATTATTTATCCATGTCCATTCTTTTCTTCATAATGAAAAGCATATTATGGGATAAATTCCACTGTAAAATTTTAGAGCTAAGCTAAATAGGAAGCTGACTTCCATGATAGTTTCTGTTCTTTCTTTTAATCTCTACCTCCCAATTTCAGTGACTCAATCAAAAGGCAATTAAAAGTAAGGAAAATATTTCTTTACAACCAGGTTTGAATTTTCGCCACCTGTTTAGTATAGAGCAATAATATTAAATTCTAAATATTGTATTTAAATGCAGGCATATAAAAACATATTAGCTCACAACAAGAGTGGATTAATGATCCAAAGGCAATAGCAGATTCTGGAAATATTAACCATGAATTATTGTAAAACCAGTCATGAAACAACACTGGTGCTCAGTTTATTTACTGACTATTTCACCATCTTTGAAATAGCTGATTTGCCTCAAAAATAAAGCATCCCAACAGTTTGCTGCAGCTCTTAATGTTATTTTATCTATTCATGATATATAGATGCTGTACAAATAATATACGAGGACAAGATTGGTAGCTCCATCTATCAAAAAGATCTAAAGAACAGTCAGACTCTATTGATGTCAATGAACATTAGCCAATCTGACTTTAACAGAGGTAGTATTACAGCCAGTATAACACAGAGAAATTCTATTATGAAAGGACTAAACTGATTTCCTTTTCAAGGAAAGTGTTTTGTTATTTACCAAATATAAACTGGGGTAGACACTCCACATGCAAATCTAATTACCTTTGTTGCCAGACTGTGAGGTTCTAAAGCAGAAGGTTGGGCAGCCGGGTTTTGGGGGAGGGAGATGGCAGGTTGGCATCCCTAGCTTCTACATTTTTAGCCCATGTTATATTGTTTTGACATAATTATTTGACATAATAGTACAGCCGTCAAGGAATTCGCATACAGATTCTAGCTTTGTGCTATAGAAACATTGATGAATAATAATTGCATTTAGATGTCACCAAATGATTCCTGTTTCTACAAATAAGAAACAGATCTGGGCTATGGGTTTCCTGAGCTTCTCTCTTCTGCTCTCTTCACTGTAAGATAAATCTAACTTTCTTCTAACCTAGAATTCCAATAAACATCTAAAATAGTCCATTTCTCTTGGTCATAATTACAAATATTCCTTCTTCCTTTGTGTCTCATCAACAATTATCAATTTTTCCCCATTGCTATTATCACTGTTCTGTAATTAAACCTGGGATGAGAACCTACAAACTTCATCTTTGTTCCATTTCAGTTCAGTTCCCAGGAACCTTAACCAGCATAGCCTAAGTGTTTCAGGAAGGTTACCCATCTTTAATCTATATGGCCGTCGCATGATTAAGCACAGCCCTTGCATTTTGTAATAACATTTCAGTATCATCCAGTTTTTCAGTCAATGTAATATTAAGATGTGGGGCCTATTTCAAATATTTTGAGCCCTAAAAATTTGTTCAGTGTCTTCATAATTATAAATCTCACATTGGTATGAAGTCAAACTTATGGCATCATTTAGATTGAGATATGCTTTTTACAAAATATTGTAAATCTACTGTATATGTAGAGTCCTTCACAAGATTATTGCCAACCAGCACAGATAATATTCAGCAAGAATGTAGACACTGGATATGTAATCAGATTTGATGTAAGAAGCTTCATAACTTTTCTATGTTTTTATTATTTTATTATTGCCTTTTTAATGTTTTTGTTTTGTTTTAGTAAATCATGCTGACTGCCTTTAAAATGCCTTGACCTTTTTTTG
Organism: Thamnophis sirtalis; assembly: GCF_051295495.1. Classification (NCBI taxonomy): domain Eukaryota; kingdom Metazoa; phylum Chordata; class Lepidosauria; order Squamata; family Natricidae; genus Thamnophis; species Thamnophis sirtalis. The sequence goes on from NW_028261381.1 coordinate 123,547,239, forward strand.
TACAAAACACTGTAGCTTCAACTGAAATTTGCACTCAGTTCAGAGTATAATTGTCAGCAAATGATTATTTAGTTATTAAAACATTTACAAAGGGATCTCTGGAATAGTGTGCAAACTAAACTCAGGAATCAAACTTATAATACAATACAATAGCAGAGTTGGAAGGGACCCATTTCAGACAAATTGCTGTCCATCATCTTCTTAAAGACTTCCAGGGTTGGGGCATTCACAACTTCTGGAGGCAAGCTGCTCCAATGATTAATTGTTCTAACTGTCAAGAAATTTCTCCTCAGTTCTAAGTTGCTTCTCTCCACAATATTTGAAGGGACCTTACAAAACCTGAAATTATCATGGGCATAATGGTTGACATGAAGGAGAGGATGAGGGGCAATATTTTCCTCCCACTGATTAAGCTACAAGGGGTGGTCCAATCTTGGCAACTTGAAGACTTATGAACTTCAATTTCCAGAACTGCTGGATGGGTGGGGAATTCTGGGAGTTGAAGTCTACAAGTCTTAAAAGTCGCTAAGGTTTGATGCTCCTGAGTTAAGTGGTTGAAAAAAGGGGAAATTGCTGATGGAAGGAAAAATGTGAAAGATTCATAGGATGATGGTAGAGGAAGGAGATTTTTAGAGCTTTTATAAAAAGATCTGCCCCATTATGACGCTATCAAGAGCAAAGGTAGGCTTTGTGAGAACTTTGAACTGAAACAGAAGCCCCATTTCTAAGACTTCTATCTTAATGGTGAACTTCTAAATTTGCTTCATGTTTTGCCCTTTATTAAAACTGTGGATTTGGAAAGCCTGGGCTTTATTTTATTTTATGTTATTTTATTTATTCCATTTTATAGCTACCCATCTCCCATCCAATTGATTCTGGGTGGTGAACAATATAAATAACTAAAACCATGAAAACAAAAAGTTATACATATAAACAACTGAGAATCATAATAATTACATAAAAATTTACAGTGCAACCAGTTAATGGGGCCTGTAACACTTCCAGAACCCCAAGCTCATGCACATAATTAGGTCTTTAGACCCTTACAAAAAGCTAACAGGGTCGGGGTCATCCTGATATCTGAAGGCAGAACGTTGCTGAGGGCAGGTGCTGAGAACGCATGCATCCTGATTCCCCACTAGCCAGCATTTCTTGGCTGAAAGGGCCTGCAGCATTCCCAATCTATTAGACTGATTTGGACAGGTAGAAGTTATTGGGAGAAGATGCTCCCTTATTTAAACTGGTCCCAAGGCATGTAGGGCTTTAAAAGTAACAACTAGCACCTTGAATTGCACCTGGAAACAACCAGGAACCAATGCAACTCCTGCAATAGCGGTGTAACATATGCTGTATAATTGGCATCATTAACTAACCATGCAACTGCATTTTCCAAATGCTTTCCCCCCATTTAGAGTGCATTACAGTAGTCCAATCAAGCTGCAATGAGGGCATGAGTGACTATGAGCAAAGCCTCCCAGCCCAGGAACTTTCCTTTATAACTGTCAGATAAGCTTTCTTCCAATCCACAGGAGACCAAAAGTTTATTAAAGCCCTGCTTCCATATGACACCCACGAAGAAGGAATAAGACAATCTTGACTGCTTTGATCCCCACTCCCATCCCAGATACCCCCTAAACTACAATTCTACAGGCATTACTATTCCCCATCATGGTATTCTAAAAGCAGCATCTATGTTGTACTAAACAAGTTTCTAATCATTTATAATATAATAAACATAATAGTTTATAATAAACATATCCATTTCCTGATATTTCCAGAAAGCCCAAGAAAAGTTCATTCTGGAAGTCTGTGGCCGTTAATGGAGACAATCCTGATCCAGATGGACAGTAATTCCAATGAGTATAGGACAGTTTCATATGTTTATATAAAACCTGTATACGGAGGTTGCTGCATACACTTCAGGAAAAGGAGTAAAAAGATAAGTAAGTGAACAACAGAAGATGTTCTGAAGGTAAACAAGTTAGTTTAAAAAATAGGCTATTCATGGAGGACCAAATTGATACTTACTATGATGGACATACCTTTTACTCAATCCAAGTTCAAGGACAGCAGATTGGAAAGCTTGAGCAGAGCAGGGAAAGCTTGTTTGCCCTTTTATCTCTCTTGTGAGTTTTCCAGAAACCTCTATATCTCTGTATTATTTTGTAAAAGAATGCTGGGGCACAACCTCATGTATAAACACGATCACTTGAAGCAAAACTTCTGTGTTGAATTTGGGGACCAATACTCCGACTTCCCAATTGAAAAGATTGTTCCAGTGTAGAAAGAGCTTACCATAAAAAAATCTGCATTTTTAAGTATCTGTGTTTCAAACATTTGTGTGTTTTTTCTTGTAAGGAAACTGTGATGGAAACCTATTGCGAGTCTGTGTTTTTCTTTATATATTCAGATAGCATGAAATATTATGAATAATCTTCTAGAAAACCCTAAGTATGTGTCCATGTATTAGCTTGTACTATTTTGTTTCCCTAGATTCTTCTGCTTTTTAGCTGACAAAAGTGAACTTTTGAAAGAAGGAAAATCAGTAGTTCAACACAGAAACGCGTGCAAAGTTGTTAAATGCAATTGCAAATAAGAACAGCTTCCCTCAGTATGATCAGCATTTGAAAAAAAAGACAGCTAGCAAACTGTCCATCATATGATGAAATTTGACAGTAGGGATTATAGCTTTGATGGACCAGAACAGCTAATAGAAGAAGCTGACATTTTTGAAACCCTGCTAATTAAGGGTTCCTTCCTTAATATTAAAATAAAGTCTTTGTCTGGGTTTTATGGTTGGAGAATCAGGTGTTTTCATTAATATATGCCAGTCAGTCTTAATAAGCTTGGAGGGCAGAGGAAGTTATTATTGAGTGACCTTCTACAAAATAAGCATGTTGCTAAGGGCTCTAACCCTGCCCTGTTCAGACTGATGAATCTCATTTCCAATGCAAAGGCTTCGCAAGAAATCCAAGTATTCTCTGTGCAATCACAGAAAATAATCCTTGTGTCTCTTGTAATGTCCAGAATTGCCACTTACTATACTTCTACTGTACAATGAATATTACAATATATATTATTTTTTCAGCACAATTGTCTACATTTTTCAATTGGCAAGAATAGAAAAACTTATTGTCAAGATACTTACATTGAAAAGTCAGCTCATTTTAATACTTTTCAAATAGTCATCTATTCTGCTCATGAATTATAATGCACAGAACACATCCAACAATACTCGCTTTGTTAAAAAAAAAGATGTGTCTATATGATTACATATTCATTTTCAAATAGATCTTGAGCAGATTTTGAAGCATGCATTGAAATTCATTGAAATGATAAATTCATGGTTAGATTTTGATTTGCTTTTAATCCAATTTTAGGTATAATACATTTCACCTTTTCATAGTGGTTTTGCTTATCTGTTGGTTCATGAAGACATAGAAATTTGAGGTAGGCTTTTTTTTCTTTTGCATCATAGTATCTGCAGATGAAAGATAGAAATCAACTAGTTAGATGAAATCAATCACATATCAACACTGTCACTTCATCATTTTTTTTATTTTGTTGTGAGTGCTAGATTATTTCCAATGTATATAGAAATAATGGCAGCTTCTTGAATAAAGTGGGTGTGATGGAGGGCTTAAGATAGACTATACAACACAACAGCAGAGTTGGAAGGGACCTTGGAGGTCTTCTAGCTCAATCCCCTGCCTAGGCAGGAAACCCTATACCGTTTCAGACAAATGGCTATCCAAGATCTTCTTAAAGACTTCCAGTGTTGGGACATTCACAACTTACGGAGGCAAGCTGTTCCACTGATTAATTGTTCTAACTGTCAGGAAATTTCTCCTCAGTTCTCAGTTGCTTCTCTCCTTGATTAGTTTCCACCCATTGCTTCTTGTTCTACCCTCAGGTGCCTTGGAGAATAGTTTGGCTCCCTCTTCTTTGTAGCAACCCCTGAGATATTGGAACACTGCTATCGTGTCTCCCCTAGTCCTTCTTTTCATTAAACTAGACATACCCAGTTCCTGCAACCATTCCTCATATGTTTTAGTCTCCAGTCCCCTAATCATTTTTGTTGCTTTTCTCTGCACTCTTTCTAGAGTCTCCACATCTTTTCTACATCGTTGCGACCAAAACTGAATACAGTATTCCAAGTGTGGCCTGACCAAGGCATTATAAAATGCCTTGGTATTAACACTTCACGTGATCTTGATTCTATCCCTCTGTTTATGTAGCCTAGAAATGTGTTGGCTTTTTTGGCAGCTGCTGCACACTGAGCAATCGCGTGTACATACTCACATTTGTGAACTGGTAATAAAGTTAAGTTGATTTCACCCCGATACAAAAAAATATTCTCCTCTCATAATTTAAATGATACTTGTTTTTTTATTCAATCAAACTAACTATTTTCCATTGTTTAGGGATGGGTTTAGTGTTTTAGTTTCATACACAACTGATAAGAGGAAACGTTTTTCTATTTTAATATTTTGGAGGCTTCTTCAGACACATTGCTGCCCACATTTGGTGGGATGGATGGATGGATAACAGGACAGATATGCCTGTAGGATTTTCCTCCTAGTCAAATATGCTTGGTATTCTAACTCTACATTTATATTTTCCTCATTGGGCAGATTTCTGACCTTTAATATTTTTGTTAGTTTAATTGCAAACTTTTCTATGTTTATATTATTTTTATTGTTGCCTTTTTAATGCTTTTGTTTTCTTTTTAGTTCTGTAAATATTTCAAGGGCATGCCAATCATACAGAGTGTAAATTAAATAAGTGAAGAGTCAAAACAATATTTCAAGCTTAATAATTTGGTCACAATAAAACTTGTTACAGCAGAAATGTTGGAATTGGACGATATTAGATTCCGTTTCACAACTGTAAATAGCATATTGTTAACCATGTTTCGGGATCTCAGCTTAAATGATTAAGGAGTAATTGCATTTCATGTATTTATATTGCCATATCAAATATAGTCAATGCATTTGCCATTTCTTTGGAAATTTAATTTTAATTAGTAAGTATCAACTAAATATTTGTTGCCAGCCAAATATTCTTGGATGGTGAGTGCACATGTGAATGTCAGCATGCAAGTCCTTAACAAAGAACCATCATCCAGTTCAAGACTATATCTGTTTCCATTCCATTCCCTTTTGCTTATACTCTCAGACTGTTCCACTATATTTCTGGCTGAATATGCAATTAGAAAACAGGCAACATGAAAATTAATTCATTAAAGTTAAATGTAAAACAGATATGGCTAAATCTATACTAAATGAAAACAATAAAGTATTGTTCTGCCAGTAACGGCATTGCCAAGTTTTGAGAAGTTTAAAATCCAAAGGAGAAATATATTCTGTTTGGCATATTATTTCACGAGGTATTATTAAGTCAGTTTGCATTGGAATTTATAAAGACTACATTCCTCAAATATTCTGATTTTGAACCTATGATGATATTCTCATTCTTTTTAATTGTAGACTAATAATTTCTCAGAAACTATTCCTTGATTGAAGATATGAAAAAAGCCAGAATCTAAATATTTTAAATTATTAATAGTTTAATTTAATTGAATTTTTAATTGTCAAACTTAAAATAATATCTGTAGGAATAAATGTAAAGTACACTTTAATACCTGCTTACTTGAGAGATCACCCTGCTATGCCAATGTAATAACATTCTTTGTATGCGTATTACATTGTATGCCAATAGATTTTATTGGATTTAATTGAAAATAGCCAATTAAAGTATGTATATACTAATATGTGGCTGTATATTTGCAGTCTTAATAGAATGTCCCATAGCGATTATAGATGTTTTATTCATATAATCATGAAAATAACTTTATTAAGGCCAGCAAAAATGTGCCAGAAGGAAGGTGGGCCTTCTGAAATCCATTTTGGCTCAATACTTCCACTTCCAAAAAATTATGCACTCACCCTAGGAAAAAAGAAGATATAAGGAATATATGTATGTGTTCAATGTATATGTTGCTTTTCTACTGAATTTAATTGAAACCCAAGATCAGTGAAGACACGTTCACCATATTTCCTTTGGGGAATTCAAAATTATGAATTTTATCATAACATGCTAAAAGATGTAATCCTTTGTAACTCTGAGAGAACCAATGAAACACCACAAGAATGAATGAAGGCAGCTCTTCAGAAAGCAGGAAGAATGGATCCAAGCAACTATTTACTAGTCAATTTGAAAAAGGTTCTATATATATTAGGATTGTAATAAATCAGCAGAACTTTTTGAAAAAAAAAATCAAGACAAAATTATCGTTATTGATTTTTTTCCCTAGCTCCTAGCTTGGTAAATGAAAGCAACATACTTTATATATCAACTTTATTAAAACATTTGGTAAATAAATATAACCTAATCTCAGAAGCCCTCATTAGCTGAAGAAGAAGATAAAGACAAAACTTTGCCAGAAGAACACCCTGTAATCCTAAACCCCAGCCATAATAATGTCAAAATGATGAAATGTATGTTGTGATATCACAACACAAGCTCCACCTTTATGTACTTGCATCATCTCACAATATTAGCACAAAAGGACTATGGAGTTTCTCAGTCATCCAGGTCATAGTTGTCCCAAAGGTGCTTTTTCCAGGAGGCAACTGGGCTTGTTTTTTTTCTTTAAAGACTTTTCAGCTCTCAGAGCTGAAGAAGTTCTCGGATGAGAAGCGAAATGTCTTCAAAGAAAAACAAGAAAGTCCAGTTGCCACCTGAAAAAAGCATCTTTGGGATATAAAAGGACTAGAATTTGAACTGTAATGTACACTCCATCAGTTCTTCCAGGTCCCAACAAAGACACAGACTGAAGAACCAGCTCTACTTTGCCTACAGAAGAAGGAGCAGATTCTGACTCTGACTGGGGTTTCTTTTACACAGGGATCATTACAGGAATCTTGTAGACTTCTTAGGCAGAACAGCAGAAGACAGAGAAGTGAAGGAGTATATAATTACACTGTCAGCAAACTGACCTGGCAGGATTAATTTGCTGAGAGAAACCAACTAAACCAAGGTGACCTACACTTGAGCAGACTCAGAATATGCTGCTACTGATGGAACATATTACTTCGTATTTAAGTATCAAAAATCAATTGAAAATTAGAACACAAATGGGTTCAATTTTTTTTAAATGTAAACATTTATATGATTCAATAACTAAAATTCTAATACAATCCTAGAAAGAAGCAGACTTCTAGATCATGAGAAGAAATAACACCACAGCATACTTGGAACACCATTTTTGTGGTGCTGAAATGCAGAAATTGGAATAGTTAACACACAAAATGTAATTTTATAATCATATATAATCACCCATTGCAAAACCAAAAGTCTTCAGTGCAATACAGATTTAAAAAAAAAAAAAAAACCAGTGTCAAGAGTCTCCCCATGTGATTCTGAAATAGTAAACTCACGAGCTCCTGTACTCTTAAGCTGTAATATTTTCCCAAATATTCATCATTCTCTTTTCAACTTACTTGGGTGACTGAAACATCAGTCAATGCAATGACTGTCCACAGGGAATGTGTTTAAAAAGTCAATATGGCCATGGTAATCATGTGAACAAAATTCCATCTCTCTCCCTTGCTGATAGGTCTGCTCACTTCCTTATTATTTTGCAGCCCAGTTTGTGAGATCTGTATAGGTAGTTAAACTTTTGTCCAAAAGGTATTTTTTTCAAGAGACAACTTGACTTTCTTGTTTTTCTTTGAAGACATTTCACTTCTCCTGTGCACTGCTTGGAGAGTCCAAGCAGTGGGTTATTTCAGTCTGGTTGCCCTGGAAACTGAGGAAACTTTTCCCTGACCATGCCTCCTGGCGTGATCTATCTCCAGAAACTTTTCCTCAGTTTGCCAGTTCGGAAGCATTTGTGTGAGCTCCAACTGAATTAATCTATTTTCTTTGGCTTGGACTCTCCTTTCTTCTTAACTTCTCATCCAAGAAGCTTCTTTAGCTCTGACTGGATAGTGGGGAATGGAAGGATTTATACTCCTTGCAGACATCTTGTCATTTCCATTCCTTTAGTGAGTCATTGAGGGCCACCTGGAGGTTCATCTGTGTTGTCAGGGACATCCAAGAAGTGCAAATGGGTTTGGGTCCTTCTTGGAGCAATTAAAATCCTTCCATTCCCCACCATCCAGTCAGAGCTGAAGAAGTTTCTTAAATGAGAAGTGAAACATCTCCAAAGAAAAGCCAGAAAGTCCAGTTGCCTCTTGAAAAAGCACTTTTGGAGCAGCCATGACCTGGATGACTGAGAATCTCCATAGATATGTAGCTAAACTTTGTATGATACTTTGCAAATTACAAAGAAAGTTATAAATGTGAAGTTCAAGTTATTCTTTTATTCTAATTTTTTTAAATTATCTGTGTACACACTAAGAAGTGGAATTGGGAAAATGATGTAGTTTCTCTTTAATGTCTGTTAATCCCCATGGGCTTCTTCTCGGTATCAAAATACTGTGTACACATTAAGAAAATGATCTATGAGTCAACTTTGAGTCCACAAGAATAGTTGCTGGTTCCAAAATGATGAGTGCAATTCAGGTGACCAAACCGCAAGTGCCTTTTAAAAGTGCACTGTGTGCACTTGCAGGCATGTAAAAAAAAAGAGTAGGGCTTCTATCGTGTCACTGAAGCTAGTGATTATGGTAGCAGATTCCTCTGCCCAGATTGTTGTCAACTTGGGTGCCAATGAATATCACCAAGGTAACCTAATTTGTTACTAGATATTCATCTAACAATGGGCAAATTCTCAAAATATTTCTTTTTGTGAGAGGGGTAATCAGAAAATAGAGTTTCAAATGACCTTTTAGGTAATGGGTAGTTTATCTGTTAAGATAATTTTGTGATACTAGTTACTTCCCACAAGAAGGATCATTGAAGTTCTTCTGCCTCTGGAATCCAACAAATTTCTGGATACTCTATGATTTGAGTTGCTGAAGCCAGTGTGCTGGAATGGTGAAATGAGGCAATTTATTAACATAATTGTTCCTTAATTCTCTCCTTGACTTTATATATCCTGCATTATACCCTAATGTAGAATGAAATTTCTAGCAGCTAATGGATAGAATGTAACAGAACATGTTTGGTGCTGAAACTTTTTATTCTAAAAAAATTAAGTTTTTACTTGTACTCCCGTTACATCGGTTGAGTTATTCTAGATTGTTCAGAATTCATGAATGCCTGTCTAATGATTGGACTGCCTAAGCCATCACCCCATTGTCACAAGTTTGTGGAATATTTTGAAAGTAAAATAGCTTGCCTCCACAATGAGTTGAATGCCAGATTTGAGAAAAACTGAAATGGAGGATTCAACTTTTTTATAAAATCAGTTTCAGCTGTTGCAATTGAGAATACCTGTAAAGTTAATATGAAGTAGCTATAAGGATGACCCCTAATTAGCCCTATTAGGACTAATTAAAACAAACAAACTGATGGAATGGATCATCAAAAGACTGTGATAAATGCATTATTGCATTAAAGAAAAAATGGGGCAGCTCCTCCTGAAGAAACATTTTCCAGACTCAGAAATATTGGTTAGTTTTTGCCTAGTTTCCAGAATTAGATTCCTTTGAAAAGTGTATGAGGGTACACTTTCATCTCTCTCTCCCCCTCCCTCTGTCCCCTCTTGTTGCTGTTCCTCTTTAAATAAATACATATTTCCTTTTTAAAAAATATTTTTATTCAAAAGATTAAAATACAAAATACAAATGAAAAAATTAAGCAAAGACTGGACAGGAACATTTAAAAAATGTGAACTAAAAGGACACAAATCCAAAACACATATTTATCCCTCATAGTTGAACACTAACATATTCTTCAACAATAATAGGTTCCCCGCCTTGCAAAACAGGTCCACCATTTATATACTACTTCATCTATTTGCATCCCAATTTGACTTGGCATATATTGTGTGTGTGTGTGTGTGTGTGTGTGTGTGTGTGTGTGTGTGTGTATGTATGTATGTGTATGTATGTATGTATGTATATATATCATATTAAACCACAGCAATATTAAAATTCAAAGTCCTCTGTTAACAATATGTTATTGTAATTTACTCGTAGAAACTCTACCAGTTTCTTATCTACAAAAATCACTTCAATCATTATCTTTGATCCATCCAAGATCAAATATCCTCATTTAGCTCTTAATAATAAAAACTTTACTTAAAAATTTAATTAGGAATTTTCCCAATAACTGCATCTCATTTCCAAACTTTATAACCCTCTGTTATAAATATTTCTGTAGAATCCATTGTTGAAAAATTCTCCTTAAAAATAGAGTATTCGTCTTGCCAAGAAAGTCCAGTCCATCCTTCATCAATTCCATTATCCCAGAATTTCTTGTATCCATATTCCTTTAAAACTTTTCTGGCAGATCTATAATTTTCAAACCAAGTACTTTCTTCTTCACATCTGGCAGCAACAGATACAATACAATATAATAGCAGAGTTGGAAGGGACCATTGAGGTCTTCTAGGCCAAACCCCCTGCCTAGGCAGGAAACCCTATACCGTTTCAGACAAATGGCTATCAACATCTTCTTAAAGACTTCCAGTGTTGGGGCATTCATAACTTCTGGAGGCAACTTCTGTTCCACTGATTAATTGTTATAACTGTCAGATCATATTCCAATTATCAAATTGCAAATCAGGTCCAACTGTTATTTCTTTCTTTTGGAAAGAAGAGGTTTGGTTCAAAGTCATTGTTCACCCATCTAATATTTTCAAATAAAACTGGAGAAAAGTTTCTTTCAAATAGAGATAACAATAGTACTTAGACTTATGTACCACTTCATAGTGCTTTATAGTAGTCTCTTAAGAGGTTTTCTGAGTCGGCATATTGTCCACAACAATCATGATCCTCATTTACCAAACCTCAAAAGGATGGAAAGCTGAATCAACCTTGAGCCGGTCAGGATCGAACTTCTGGCAGTGAGCAGAGTCAGCCTGCAATACAGCATTCTAACCAGTGCACCACCACAGCTCCCAGAAAATTTTATCACACTGTTTTTTCTAAGGACAAGAGAAGCAGGTAAATCATAATCCAATGTCCACAGAGAAAGTCGAGATACATTTCTCAAAATAAAAAAAATGATTTAAAAAGGAGAAATTTTTCCTTCAAAAATTAAAAAAGCTCTTTTTTTTAAAGAGCTAAAAAGAACAAACTTTGCAATAAAATAAGTTTAAGTCCAACTGGATGACTATATAAGTTCAATTGGATGATTTTCATTGCCTGAAAAATATGTTTTCACCACAAACTTCCTTGCAGTGAAAATGAAAGTGGTTTGGAGTTCAGTAGTAATCTGTGAAAGAACAAAAAAAAAGAAAGTTGTAAAAGTCCAGCAAGGGGTTATAAAATAGGTCAGTAGTCAACCAGTCATAAATGAAAAGGTAGCAAAGCTTTAAAATGTGCAGTTAAAACCCAGGCAACTTAAGGAAAAATGACCTGACCTTCCAATCGTCCCTTACTGAGAATTGCTGTTTTCAAGATCCCCTCTTCTCTGCAAGTACACAATTATCCAAAGGCCATCTTAGGTCCTTCCTAGACTCCCTTCAAAAAACAGGGGGCAAAGTTGCCAAATAGCCAGTTTTGGTAGAGAAATCAGCTGTTCATTGGTGGGAGAAAAAGAATCGCCCTCTGCTCAACACATCTTCATGGGGGAAGTCCTGAATGTTTCCATCTAGAATCAGATCTAGTTTTGAAATGGATTTAAATCATTTCTATGATGGTCTACTTCTATTGGGAAAGAGTTGATGGGGTACAGCCCTGATGCTGTCTGTTGATGGATCTGTTGATGGCTTTTGATACTACTGACCATAGTAATTTGAGAATTGGGGATACAAAGCATTGCTTTAAAATTAGTTGAGTTTTTATCTATAAGGTTGAGTAACATAGGTACCATTTGTTTCCTCTCCTTTGAAGGTGCTATTTCATTGCTCTTAGTCATATAATTTCATGGGTTATAGAGGCAACTAAAAGAAAGAAGGACATAATTAAATCTGTTAGATAGTCTTCCAGAAATACTGACCCTCAGGCTGCAATATATGGAACTAGTGATTGTGTGATGCATCTGCCATGAAAAATGGATGCAGCACACAAAATAAAATTAAGACTCGTTTACTGGTGAATATCTACCCATCTTTACAAGAAACATGAACATGGATTGCAAGATTTTTTTTCCAGCCAACTCAATGATACTGAAGGATCTGAGCTAGATCCAAAGGAATCTACTAAACAATTACATTTGTCCCCACTAATTTTCATAATTTTTTTTAAATGGCAACTTTCTATGCTTTTTTCTTGCCCACCCCTGTATTTTAAATATTTTCCCTAGCCATATACCAGAGGTGGGTTGCTCCTATTTCGTCCCGGATTGGGTAAACCGGTAGTGGCAGCAGCAGGAGGCTCCACCCACCCACCCGGGCGCTTCTGCATGTGAGCACGAGCGAACCGTTAATGCCAGGATTTGCAACCCACCTCTGCCTCATGCAATGGGAAAAGTACATTTATACATGTGCTTGTGTAAGCCAAAATGATGTGAATCGTGTAATTGAGTGGATTGCATCATGACACAAATGATGAACATTTTGATATGAATAATCATTCCACCTGATGATGTTCATGATTTTATTTGCTGTCTTTCCTCAGAAGATCATGTGCAGGTTGCAGTGTGCGATAACAGGTATTTTATTTTTCAAATCTCCATTCTATGTGTAGAACAAGACAAGACAAGAATCACAGGATATTAAATGTATTTCACACAATTGCAGGATTTTTAATTGGGGATAAATAGGTTGCAAAATCAAGCTACCATAGCTATGTCTGTGCAACTTGGCAAATTCAAATCCGAAGTCCCTTATCAAATCTCACATTTGAGATTTGATGCTTATTAATTGAATATAAACTTTGATTACAGCAATAATATATGAATAGTGAGCACCACACAGCACATAAAACTATTTATCATTATTTCATCATTACCTGTATTCCACTTCCAAACTCATGTAATTTTGAGGTATTTGGATTTTGAGGTTTCTCACTCCAACCATTCTTCCCTGGTTCCTTATATCACTTTTATTATGTTCAGAAAAAAGCTACCCAGTACATAATATTAAATATACACTTTATAATTATTTTTAAAAATAGGAGGAAAGAGGATTAGATGTGTACACTACCTTAAGATGTTTGTAAAATAATAATAATAAAGGAGAGATATAAATAAGCAAGCAAGCAAACCCAACCAAGTTAAGGACATGCTGAATTTTGATGAAGACATTTGGAAAATAATAAATTCTTATAGACTATAAACCTGAGAACTTTTCCCCAAAATTAATAATTGCCAAAATGAAGTTTTCCTCTTCTGTCAAAGAGCAATTTTAGAGTGGCTTTTTGTTGCTGTTGTTTACTTTATGAACTTCCAACACTATCTATATAAACCTTCGCACTTCAATGACTGCTGCAAATGTTTAAAAATGGGTTTTTTTAAAACTGTTAATTGCAACTATATACAATTATGTGAAGTTTAGTGCTTACATTCACACATGTTTATATAAAAGAGTGTGAGAGAACTTGGTATAATATAAAACATGATTGTTTAGTCGAGGATTTCCTTTTTTCAAATCTATATTCTGTATTGGATTATTTCCTGTTTGCTTTACAGTAGTAGATAACCTACCCTAGGAAATATGTAAGAACAAAAAGTACCCCTGTGGATTTTGGTAGATTTAAAAACAGCTTTGATTACCATGTCTGTGAATCATTTGGGGTTGACGGCCAGATAGATTTCCAAAGATGATTAGATGCAATTAGATTATTATTTGTTTTTAGGCCATTTTCTTAGCTTAACTCACAGGGTTCCACCTTGTCTTTCATAATTTTTATTCAAGGAAGAAAACTTGCAGTGCTAAAAATACATGTACGTCTAAGGATTTCTAGGTACCACATAATTATAGAACAAATCAATCCAGAATTCTCGCTTGTGACACAAATGACCAGTCTCAAATTAGTATATTTTGGGCACATTTTAGTGTGTGATGATGAGGCATTTTGAGAAGTCTATAATGCTGGGAAAGATAAAAGTAAGTGAATGACCAGCAGTAAAATGGATATTGATGGGTACCTCATTGAAAGATCTGAAGGGCCAGGATGGAGACAGATTATTCTGTAAAAGATCTATTTGTGTAGTCACTAAGAATAGATGGCACATTATACTTAAACAGTTGGAGGGTGACGTGTCAATCTGGTGAGAGTTGTGGGGGCTATTATGTTGATTTTTATTATTCAATAATTTTGAGTTTCTATTATAGACATTGTTCTGTATTATTGTTTCTTATGGTTATATTGTGAACCACTAGGAGTCATTTAACTGCAGTAGTTACAAATTTAATAAAGAAATAGAAAACAACATAAATTTTAGTATATATTGCACCAGTTATATCACTTCAGGGTGGGTTGCTGCCAGAGTTACTACCAGTTCACTCTGCACGTGCTTTGTGCATGTGCTGATTGCTTTGCTCATGTGCTCGCCTGCCGCGAGTTGCTTGCGCAATTGCCTGTAAACATTATAAAATGCCTAAAAAACATGCCGGCAATAGCATGGGCGACTAGGGAACCGGTTCGAGTGCTGGGCCAGCCTGTTGTCCCTACCAGTTTGGCGACCCAGTCCCAATTTCCACTACCAGTTCATCCAAACCAGTGTGAACCAGTAGCAACCCATCTCTCTATCGCTTGATAACCTAGCACTGTTAATGCTTTTGGATGATCTTCAAATGTGGCCCCAATATGAATGAGTTGCAGTACTGTAGGCATTATGTATCCGTTTCAGGGATATTTGACAAAATATTGGTTCAAGAATATTGATAACTGGTGTATTTAATTTAATTTAGCAAACGACTACTTGCCATCATAAAGGACATGGAGAATCAAGCCAAACATTCATTCAAGTAGTGAATCTGATATTTCAGGAATAGCATATTGTTTCAGAAGTCATTGAATTCCAATAATTAATCCATGCTTCCTGTTTACATTCTGGTTTTAATTTCAACACATTCATTAATTCTTAATCAAAACACAGGCAAGTGTTAGATGCAAAAAAAAAAGCAACAGAGTTGAGTGTATATAGGCAATATCTGACTCCTCCAAAAATGTTTTAAGCAGATAAACTATGAGGTATCATAAGCCAGAAGCAGTCAGTCCACGATTTCTTCTGGATATATTTTTAGTTATTAATAAAGACTCAGAATTGGTGGAGTATTATGAGCAGGCTTAAAACTAATTGGGAGGGGAGGGAACCCTCTAAATTATTAGCCTACAGAGTTTTATTGAATATGAACTTGCCATTTTGTCAATCCCTTAGACAGAAGGGTCTATAGCTGATAGATATGGCACATTTTGTACAAGCAGTAGATTCCTACATTTAGTTCTTGGCATCGTCAGTATGGAAAAGTCTCTAGCTTGAAATTTAGGAAAACTGCTACCATTATATCAATCAATGAATCAGAATAGAGCTGGAAGAGACATTGGAGGTCCTCTAATCCAGTCCGGTGCTCATACATATAATTGATTAGACGAATTAGTATCCTGTCTCAGCTTAAGCAATGCCCTATATTGTATCCTTGTACCCATCCAGTTTTGATCCATAACTCAATGTATTTTTCTTTTCATTTCATTTGACAGCAAATATTTGGAATCCTTATAATTGTTATTACACAATCCTGATCCTACAGTGATGTTAGAACTGACTTCTGCCCAGACCTGATGCAAATGAGGCAGGGATGCAAAAATTATCAAAGTTATGTTTAAATAACCAATAATCAGTCAGGCTATGCAGTCATTAAGGAGTTGAAAAGTTAATACTCCAATATCTATGCCTCCCGGAAAGCATACACATTAATCAGCAGGTATCAATATAAGGCTTCTACCTGCCAAATCAAATTCTCTATGCTGTTATTTCTTACCTGTTCATAGAAATTCTATATGGGATTTGCTGCATAGTAGTAGATCATGTAAATACTTTTTCTTTAACTGCAGTGTATTTCAGTGGATTGATTCTATTGCAAAGTATTTTTCAACATTTAATTAGAAACTGTTTAATTTAATGGTTAATGTAGAATATAAATAGATTTTAATTTGTAAATAAAATAGGGAGAAATCCTGTCAACGGCATTGATTTATAAGATATATCTGTCTTTTTGCTGATTATTAGACTCTGATTTGTGCCTCTTGATTTCTCACACTTTATATCAATAATTAGAAAACTAATAATACTATTCTGAAAAAAAGAATAGTTATTTGTACCCTGCCTTTCTTCAATTTTCATTCTCCCCATCTCCCATAGTCTGAGAAAAAATTTCATGAGCTTGTAATTTCAAATTTCTCAGTTCACCATACACAGACTTCCCTCCTGAATTTGCAGGGCTGAAATGTTCAGTCCATTTGTGTGTATGCGTCTTAGGGGCTCTTTTACATTTTAAATGTTTAAAGTACTCATTTTCCCCTTTAAAAAGTCAGCTCAAAATGAGCAATGTTGCCATTATGGAACTAAGCTTCAAATACACCCCTCCAAAAAATGCAAAAACAGCTGGGCCAAACGTAGGCCTTGCGCAATCTGGTAGTTTATGATGTCTTAAGGCCACCCCTCATGACTTCTCAACAAATTAAAAGGCCAAGTGTAATCCCTCTCACCTGAAGAAGGGTGTTCTTCTCTGGCCTTGGCTAAGAGGTCCAAGTGATTCCCTGAGTTTCATTGTTGAGCAGGGATTTACATCTGAGTCATTACTGCAATGGTGGGATTCAATTTTTTTAAATACCGGTTCTGTGGGTGTGGCTTGCTGGGCATGACATGGCTTGGTGGGTGTGGCTTGGTGGGCATGACAGGGGAAGGATACTGTAAAATCTCCATTCCCACCCCACTCCAGGAGAAAGTTACTGTAAAATCTCTATTCCCTCCCCACTCCAGGGGAAGGTTACTGCAAAATCCCAATTTGCTCCCAATTAACTGGGACTCAGGAGGCAGAGAATAGGTGGGCATGTTATTTACCGGTTCTCCAAACTACTCAAAATTTCTGCTACCGGTTCTCCAGAACTGGTCAGAACCTGCTGAATACCAACTCTGATTCACTGTCACTTTCTAATCACATAATTTGTACTGCACGTGATTCCATTCACATTTAATCTTCTGCTAGTTAGATAAAGTAGACTTTTCCCTGACAAGAACATAATGTATATAGCAACATAGGTAAAAAGAAGAGTCTTGATGAAGAAATAAACCACTTTCAGGAGCAAGTAAGCCTAACATCAAATCTGAAGACAGATGCTTTCTTTCACACTTTGTTTCTGGCTTCACCCTTATATCATTTCCCTTTACTATATGCTATACAACTGATCCTTTTGCACATGTGGGCAGAGTTGTTTCCAATCTCTTTTAAAAGTTTCTCTATCTTAACAAACCAAACCAAGAGGTGTAGAAAAAAGGAAAGCTACTTCAAAAACATGCCTGGAAGTGTTTTAACAGCATATAGATGTTAGAATAATAATGAATTAATACCAGACCATTGTGCCAAACCCCATTTATTCAAGTGCATTCCTTATTTCATAACCTTGCTTTTCCCTTAGCAACGTGTCTTCCTTCTACTAAATAAAAGCAATTCAATAGAAAGAATGATGAATAAAAAGCATGTTATTTAACTCATTCAAGCCTAAAATAAAATACAGTGTCAAGTAAAAATTGCCTTTACTACCTGTAAATTAGGAATTGGATTTTAAATTAAAAGCCCCCAATTGCATTTTAAGCATATTTCAGTTGCAGACAATCTTATAAAATAAACAGTTTCTGTAAGTCGTCACTTGAAATTGACATGCTTATTTTTAGAAAAGTTAGCATGTAAAGAGATTGTTTTATTTTACCGCTAAATATACTTTTTACAGGATTATTCTTCACTGACATTTCCTTCATTGAATATGATAACAAAGCATAAATCAGGGTCACAAATTCATTCCTGCCCCTTGGGAAGAAGGGATTATATGTCAATAATCCTGTTAATAGTAAGCATGGCCGCTAAGCATTTCACACTGCAGTAGTTTGGTAAACTGAATTTGAGAAATTGAGATATCAAATGAAATTAATAAAATGACTATTTTTATATTTCTTTATAATTATTGTTTGTTTGAAATTAGTGATCATTAAAAAGGCACACTTGCCTTGCCCGGAAATGTATTGGAGCAGTTCAGTAAATTATTTGATTGTTTCTGGCCATTGTTTTTTCCTCAAAATTCCTTCCTTTGCAATGGTCAACTGGCTATCCTAACTCTGTATTATTAACACTGATCAGCTATGAAGCCTATTGCCATACTGGTTGCAGTACAAAGTTATATGCCATACAGATTTGCAACAAATCAAAACCATATTTCCATGCCCTTTGAGTCATCAAAGTACTTAGTCCATAAATGACTTTTAATCTGGAGACTATTCTGGAGATTATCACAAATCACATATGTATTTGAACTTTTTAAATCCCATGGTTCTATTCAGATTTGCATGCTGGTTTATAATATTCTTAAACAAGGTAATATTACAAAGTATAAATCACAGCAAGCAAAATTTTGACAAACAATAAAAAGAAAATGTGTAAGAATGATAATAATGTTTTCTATGGCAATTAAGTATGCATCAGATGGCCTTTGGGGCAGTATGTTATGGGCATCCCAATCAAATGATGGCCGTGTTGGCTGGATCTAATAATAAGACCCATGGACCAGAAAACAAGCAAAGTGCCAAGCTGCAGACACTACGACTGCATTTCATTTTTAGAAAATGCCTTGGGGACTCTGTGGAGTCAAGAGGAATTGTTGAAAATATGCTTTATGCTCAAAGCTTTTGTTTTGCTGAACATTAGATTCCAGTTCCTTTTGCTGGTAATAGCCTTTTCCTCCAGATGTAGATTCTTATTAAAAAAAATACTGCATTATAATTTGTTTTTTTCTTCACGTTGAAATGTCTGGTCATTTTGATTTGCTGTTCCTCAGATTTAGCCAGTCCTGTTGCACATGGAAGACTTCATCCTAATTTTAATGAATGGAAGCCCAGAAATCTGCTATAAAAATTTGTCCTGAACATGATCAGTATACTCAAGATCTGATTATATGAAGAGTCCAACCATTTGTGCAGAATCTCTATCAGTATATGTCAGGGGTGTCAAACTCACGGCCGGCGGACCTGATGTGTCACACACTGGCCACGCCTACACCCAGTTTAGCGAAGGAGAAAAAAGTCATGTCATACCATGTGACGCCACTGTGATGACATGAGTTTGACATTCCAGGTATATGTCATTAATAATATATTCCCAATCAAAGATACAGTAATATGCAGTGGTGTGCTAGAGGCAGTTTACAAGATGTGATTATTAAATTTTGTGGAGATTTGCAAGCCAGTTGAGCAGAGCTGAGGTGCGACATTTAGTATGCTGATTGACTGGTGGCTTGCAGCAAGGAACAGCAGGGACTATGGAGACAGCTGAGCGAGTTGTTACCAGCACACCACTGGCAAGACTGTCGGTATCCCTCATTGTCTGTTGCAAAGCAAGGTTGAGGAGCAATCAACTGTCTGTACTCTGGTAATATGTGCTATGTATATTTAATTGGATGTCTTTATTGTTTTTATTGCTTTAAAATGCTATTAGTATTTAAATTGTAATATATTTTCTTCAATTGTAAGAGTCATTGTCTGAGATGAGCAGCTATAGAAAAGGAAGGAAGGAAGGAAGGAAGGAAGGAAGGAAGGAAGGAAGGAAGGAAGGAAGGAAGGAAGGAAGGAAGGAAGGAATATAAATTCTTTATAATATACAATAAAATATTGTTTATAATATACAATAAAAGACACATGTGTTACATGTTTCTGAAGTTTATTCTGAATTTTCAGTTAGGGCAGAATACCAAAATCAGAATAGTTTTGATTGGCATTTGATCGGTGGCTATTTGATATGGCCTGCTTATTTGCCTTTAAAATCTTTACTCTAAGGAGTAAATGAGCTTTGGTGTCCTTTAATGAATATTATTTGTATTGTTTTTAAAATGTTTTATTGTTTTAATTATTTTATATTTTTGGAATTGTAAGCAGCCCAGAATCATTGAATGAAATGGACAACTAAAGAAATTGAATAAATAAATAAATAAATAAATTGCTTGTTACAGTTTTTTTTTAATACTGCCTTGATTTGGATGGAGCATTAGATTTGTTACCAATTAGATGAATTACTTTGTGGGTAAACCAAGTTTGATTGGTTGCTAGATCAGAGGCACACTTGTTCTCATTCAGCATTGGGAGAATTTTAAAACAAAAATACCACAGAAAGCCACAGACAATTTAGATAATAATTCTTTGTTGTTAAATCAACAAGCCTTAGCTCTTAGTAGCTATTGAATTGTTATTGATTTAATTTTATTTGAAAATAAAATGAGAAATAATGTTAGTGGTTGTAAAACCACAACTGCATCTAGCAATCCAAGATGGTAGAGTCAGACCCAATCTTTTCTCTATTGTGATTGTTCATATTTACAAATAATGTTTTTATTTAGGGAATATTCTGAAAAAAATGATTCCCCTGCTGCAAATTAAAATACCTTCTACCTTCTGGGGACTTCATCTCTTCATTGCCACTTGGGGCAATATGTCAGCCTCAATTTCCCTTTATTATTGGGCTTCGTGCACACAAATACATACACACTAGGTGGAGTGTGGTACTTGCCCCTGCAATGAGACTATTTACACAAATTTAAAGTTGAGTAATGCCTAATAGCAGCATTGTTCTCCTTCTGGGACTACAGGAGTGTACATGCTTTGCCTGCAGAAAGTCAGAAATGATCTCTGACCCATGTTTGGTGGGGAGGGGGGAAAACAGGGGATAAGAAAGGCTTTGGTCTAAGAGCCACTGCCAGTCAGAAAAAAATAGAGCTCAGTGAAAAACAGACTGACCTAATAGAAAGCAGCTCCCTATTACTGGAAAAGAGTATACCGCCATAGGCAAGATTTGTGTATTTATTATGAACTACCCAATATCTTATTTAGAAGCTTTGCCCCAGAATAACTCAGGAAAAGGCTTTATCTGGTCCAGATCACTCTAATCCTACTTGATGTCTTCAGATCACTTTATCTGGTCCAGATACTCCAATCCTACTTGATGTCTACAGCCAGAGAGAGATTCAGAAAAATTAGCCTATAACCAAAATAATGTGATACTTTGTTGTCGTTAATTATCACATTAGAGTAAAATTTGAGTGTAATCTAAATCTTTATAAGGTATCAAATTTCATAAAAATGCAGGTCATGTTTGTAATAAATGGTAAAACGAGGGTTCTCCCTCAAACTGTAAGATTTTTTCAACCCTAAAACACTGTGACTAATAGCTGTCTATCACAAATCTTTGAATTCATCTTAATGAATAATTAAAGAGACAATACACAAGTGAAAAGTTGTGATTTGAAAGTCAGGTTGCAATCCAAATATCCACATTTATCTTGAAATTATCCTTATGGTATATAGCAGGACTTCTGAGTTAACATGACAGTATTTAAATTTTACTCAGGTTTATTTATTTATTTATTTATTTATTTATTTATTTATTTATTTATTTATTTATTTATTTATTTTGGTAGGGGGTAATTTGCTATAAATATTACAGCACTGTAATCTTTTAATATTTATATTTTTAAATATTTTTATATAATGAATAGTTTTTTGTAGCTCTCTGTAATTTAATAACTTTTCAACTTTATGTTTACTAAGTATTCAAATATAACTTGTTATCTACATGTGACTGAAGGGTGCATGACACCTTTCAGCAATGCCATTATATACTGCAATTATTTTATGATTTATTAGAATATTTACTGAATAATTTATTATATCAGAACTTCATAAGTACATGTTTATCCTTAAAGCATTAGATAAGTTCCAGTTCTGCATAGAGCAATATCATTGAAGGGCGGGGGGTCTGCATTGCTAGATCCCCTGATTGTTTGTAATTGGAGTGTGTGTGTGTGTGTGTGTGTGTGTGTGTGTTGCTTTTTTATTCATTATTGTTTTACCCTTTATACGTCTGTGGTTTGTTTTTACTATGTTGTACTTCACCCAGAGTGATAAGATTGGAGCAATTTACAAATATAGTAAATAAATAATCAGGGAAAAGCAAAGTGCTTGTTTAATTGTAGGTGGGGGCCTTCCAATAGCACACAGCCTGGCAACATGCCATTGCATTCTCTTAAGGTTGTGCTGATTTCAAAAGGTATGCATATTTCATGCAGGAATATATTCGTAAAGTTGTATCTTTTATAAAAAAAAGCTTTTGTAGGCTTCAACTGTGAGCTTGTGTTCCAGCTGACTTTTCTTTAATGCAAATCAATTTTCAGGGTCAATTAAGGATAGGGGTTTGGAAAACTAGTTGTAGCTAAACTACATATTCTAATCAAAGGAATTTTGCTTCGGCGTCTAAACAATCTAATAAAAAGGAAGTTTTTATTTGTCTGTTGATATATGTGTTGCATAAAAGATACATACAATTTTCAATATCAGAGCAGCAGATGCTTTAATATTCATTATATACATCTCAAGTTTCCAACTTTTTAGAACTGATGGAAGTGATGCATTTATAATAGATTCCAGATGAAAAAAGAAAAACTTACATTAATGTCTCGTGTCCCCTGCTTTTACCCCATAGGTGGAACTGACAGGCAGCAGTGTGTTTGACTATGTCCATCCTGGTGACCACGTGGAGATGGCTGAGCAGCTGGGCATGAAACTTCCCCCAGGACGAGGGCTTCTCTCGCAGGGAACAGCCGAAGATGGAGCCAGCTCAGCTTCCTCATCTTCCCAGTCTGAGACCCCTGAGCCAGGTGGGAATTACAATCAGAATGAGTAGGTTGGTGGGCAGGACCTTAATCAAATAATTGAGCTCATGTTGCCGGTGTGAAAAGACGATGAATAGGTTTAATTGTATTTAACAATTCAGGGCAGCTTTCGGTTCTAAGCAGTAATTAAATAAGGAAGAGGTTTGGAAATAAAGAGACATTTTAATAAGTATAATAGCAAAGCTCTAATTTTGGTTGAACAATGCATACAGAAAGTACCAGTCAATGTAGATTCTCTTTCAAATTATTGAAAAGGCTCAGGTTTCGTATCTCATTTTCTTTTATTGTTGCAGGAATTAAAAGTAATGCATTTATTTATTATTCAGGAAAATCACTGAATAAGCTTTATGACTATGAGCTTGTGAAGAATGAAAAGTCTTGGGGACTTGTAGAGTTCTTAGTTCTTATTTTTTAACATCAGAAGGTACTTGAAAGATGTGAACAGATAAATTAAGGCTAAAAAGAAAACAGTAATGGCTACATTTTAAACTGCCTTTCCACCCTCAGTATTTAATTAGATCAATTGTATAGAGGAATGAACAGAGGTGACATTCCTCATTGGAATTCCTCCCAGGCCTCTTATAGACTTTGCATTCTGAATGTTCCCATTTTCATTGTGTTGTACTGATGATAATTTAAGTATTAGGGGAAAATCCATTTATAAATTAAACAAAATGACTTGATATCCATCAGTCCCCTAGTTCATCAAGCTGTTCAAACACGAGGAAGATTGGCTGGTCGGCCTGGGTCTTCCGAGAGCTCTGGTAATTAGATCTGCGAAGGATTTATTCTTTGCTGATTGGGGCTTTAAATTAATTGAAGTTCCACATTTGTGGTTTTGTCCTTTTTGTACTTTTTTAGAGGAGATATTTCATATTCTTGTGTGGTGGAGTGCTTGGCCAAGCAGCAGTAGTTTAAATGTTAATTTTTCTCATGAGAAGTTTAAGATTTTTAATGAAGTACAAAGGCTGATTTGAAGCCTTTTATTTGCTTACTTGGGAAATTATTTTTCTACTATTTAAATATGTTTGTACTGTACTTGATCTGTTGTTTTGAAGCAAGCTCATAAGACAAAAGTATTTTATTAGCGATCATTTTATAAAGAACAGTAAACTAAAGTGTCTATGTTGAGTATCAGAACAACCAGAAAAATAATAGTGTATTTTTAAATGGAAACCTTTCCAGATGAAAACTGGAAATTTTTGGAGCAGGGGGATTATACAAACAATAATTATGAGGATATAAGGACAGTTTAAAAACAAATTTGTTTGAGGGGTCCCTGGTGCTCTCTGAGCTTGGTTGTTTTCTTACAGACATTTCATTACCAAATTAGGTAACATCATAAGTGCTAGACTGATGATGTTACCTAGTTTGGGTAATGAAATGTCTGCAAGAAAACAAGAAACTCAGAGAGAACCAAGGATTCCTCATTTCAACTCTAAACTACAAATATTCTGCTTTATTGATACAAATTTGTTTTTCAGTCATGTGCATGTATCCTCAGAAGCAAGCCTGCTGAACTCATTGATGCTGACTTTCAAGTAATTGGTATAAGATTTTAACCACAGGAAGTATTTAAGATGCAAAACATTTAATTTGCCAAGCTATATGGAAGAAAATACAGTAGATTATTTTTGGCTGTTGTGATTTTTTTAACATTCTCTTTTTTCCTTGTGATTTTCCTCTGAAAAACAAGATAGCAATAGCAATAGCAGTTAGACTTACATACCGCTTCACAGGGCTTTCAGCCCTCTCTAAGCAGTTTACAGAGTCAGCATATTGCCCCCAACAACAATCCGGGTACTCATTTTACCCTTGGAAGGATGGAAGGCTGAGTCAACCCTGAGCCGGTGAGATTTGAACAGCCGAACTGCAGAACTGCAGTTAGCTGAAGTAGCCTGCAGTGCTGCATTTAACCATTGCGCCTCGGCTCTAGATAAATCAGAGTAACTAGTTTTACTCTACTGACTATGTTGGTTCAGTAATCTATGTGCATATAAATAAAATATATTGTGATTTGTTATGATGGAGATTTTTCAAAGCATTTTGTAAGTTTAGCAGAAAACTAAACATTTATTATCTTTGAGTGCAGCATCTTACTGTAATATAAATTCATCTTCATCTATACCAGGATCTAAGTTCAAGAGATATTTGCTGCAATCTTCAGAATTTACATGAGCTCCATAAATTCTTTATGAATAAGTGGGTATTAAATTTTACATGGTCTTTTATTCTCCCCCCAAAATTCCACTTTCACAGGATTTCTCTTGATTAATAGCATAACAGTATATTATTTCCTGTTACTAGACAGGTAAAGTTCTGGAAACAGGACAAATATGGTCTATAATATTATGTGGGAATTGCATTCCATAAACAAGGATTGGAAGTGCAGTCAAAGAGTTTCCAAAATGAAACAAACTTTAATGAAGCTCCACAATTATCATACTACCAAAAATACAACTGCAATTATTGTAATTCTTGATAAAGATAGTATTGAAATGTTTCTTATAAATATGAAGTGCTCAAATTTTGCTCTAGTGGGAATTCTCATGTTCTCTCAACTATTTAAGCTGTTTTGCGATTCACACGATTTTATCTTCAGAAAATTCTGTAACCCCAGCTCCCACACATACGATGCCACTGTTAGTCTCCTGCCAAATCGTCTCAATTTATTTTTGATTGCCACAGTGTTAACCCATTCATCCTTGAGTTCATCTTTCCTTTGCTATCTATTTTTCAAGCAAATTCCTTCTTATTTCCTTTCCCACTTTTCTTCAAACTCCCTGATTTCTTCATCAAAATATAATATTGGTTCATCCCATCTTTTATATTGTAGAATTCCATGAACAAACAAATCCAGTCCTCTTCTACTCTTTATGTTATGGATTTGGCATTGATGTATCTATCACTTTCTATTGATCTGACAATCTGGGAGTGACACCTTCATCACCTAACTCAAATATTAGTTTGGTCATTTAGTAATAGCTCTCATCAAATTTTGTTGGTCCAACCTAAAAGTGAATTTAGTTCTATAACTATCTTTGAATCTATTTATCTAAAATACAGAGATTAAATATCTTTGAAACTAAATTTGAAAATGCAAAGCATGTCACCTAGAATCACTTTTCCAAATAATATTTTTTTCTTTCTTTCTTTCTTTCTTTCTTTCTTTCTTTCTTTCTATCTTTAAAACTTAGTAAATACTGTGAATATTGTGCTCCTTATATAAATTCTTGAGAAGGATTCTCATTTTATACTGCATTGACAAAGAACAAAGGAGGATGCTAGATTTAGCTTAAACACTTATCTTTCAATACAAATACATGATACAAATTGCAAAAAAAAATATTGTCATCTTTTTAAAAAGCTTCTTACATCCCTAAAGTACCATTAACTAAAATTTCTTATCTTAATAGCACAAAAATATGTTTTTGAAGTTTGCTGTTCAGTGCATTATCATCTCTTTAACTGTTTAATTGTCTCTGTTAGAGACAGTGCTTAAAAATGTGTGTATAATTTGAGAAGATGGGAGAAAGGATATCACCATATTATTATGAAAATGAAACAACTACTAGGTATGGAATTTTTCAGAAGGCTTGATGTGTTCAGTGTACCATTACTAAATGACTGAAATCTAAATAACATTTGGCATTGTAATAGAAGTAAGTAAGTGACTAAGCTAACCTAAGAAGCAGTGGTACGGCACTATAATAAGAAGTATGTTTTTTCAAGCAGACAATTCTTTGATTGTCTTGTTTTAAATCATCTGGGAGACACTCAAAACAGGCTTTACCAAAAAGAAAAAAATTTGGTAGATATAAAATGAAAAGACCTAAAACCATGCTGAGATGGGGTTTCAATTGGGTGAAAACCGAGACATGCAAATAACTTTACTTACAGAAAGTATTATTGGTCTGAGGCATGTAATTTCTAGTCTGCACTTGAAATGTCAGCTTCCATATCATCAAGTAATTTTTTTATCGAATAAACAGGTTTTCTTTTAATCTAAAAACTGAACAGTACAAAAGATTGCCCATTTAGTGCATGATATTTGAACATTGCGATGTGGAATCTCTCCAGCAGATTCCCCGGACAATTTAAGCCTGGAACCTCTGGACCATTCTGACTGAATGGTTAATTTACTTTCCGCATATCTGCTTGTGTCTTTTCATTACTTTTAATGGTTCTGCAGGCTTGGGATTATGATTGCTGTACTCTCCTTTTAATAAATTGTAACTGTTGTTAAGTGCTCAGTAAATGAAAAACCAGCCATTTTCAAAAACACTGAATTAAAAAAAAGGAAATCTATGTCATATTACTGAGGAATAGACACAGAATTAATTCACCATTTTTATTTGCATATTATTTAATTACTATTGTTTTATACTAAATAAAATATATGTAATTTCTACAGTTTGTAGAACTGTAGACGGGTGTGCTTTTTGTCAGGAATGACGTATTTCATCTCTGTCTGAACTAAATCAAGACAAGGGATTTTTGGAATTTATCAAAAGGGTAAGAACTTTTAAAACTAGAAATCAACATACCCACCTTGCAAAATACGCATTTTTGGGAGTATAAGATGTACCCTTTTCCCTCAAAAAAGAGGGTGAAAATCTAGGTGTGTCTTCTACACTTAATATACCATTTATGGCCTACCAAAACTTCTTTTTGCAAAAATGGTTGTGCAGAGGATTTGGGAGGCTTGCAAAGTGCTTCTGGGGGCAAAAACAAGCAGAAAATGGGCCGTTTTTGTCCCCACAGCCCTCAGGAGCACTCTACAAGCCTCCGAAGCCTCTGCATGCCCCCCCTTTTTTTTTTGCAAAAAACAAGGAGTGCAGAGGGTTTGGGAGGCCTGCAGAGTGCAAAAACTTTTTTTTAATTTACCTCTTCAAAATCATGGTGCGTCTTATACACCAGTGCATCTTATAGTTCAAAAATACAGTATATCAGAGAACACATCATTGAAGAATAATTTTACTAGCATATTAATGTCATTCCATAGAGTCTACAGCACTTTTCTGAAGCTCTTTGAGTTAAAGCCAGGAAATATACATAGCAAGTGTGGATCTCATAGGGTATAACTGAGGCTCAAATTAGTCCAAAATGTCAAAAGCATAATTAGCTGTTTGGTGAGTAAATACTAAGGTTGATGTCACTGACTGATTATATTTCTGATCATGCAAGAATATAAAGACACATCACAGTTAAGCAAATAATAAGCACATTCAATGCCTATAGAGCAGCATGCCTCATTGCAAAAGATCTCCAACTCAGACCATCATGAGGGTCATGTGTGAACTAGTTCATTAGACCAATGGCTGCATCCCAACCTTTTTTTCATAATAGATGAAGATGTCTCTAGTGAGTCAAAGATGAAGAAAATGAAGAGTACCACATTATGCCGTTACATGTAAATTTATTAAATATAAATTTACTATGAAGCAGGGCTATTTTTCACCATTTGTCAGTCTTGTAAGGCAGCATTTTTTCATTAACCAGAACACCAATATTTTGGTTTTGTTTTGTTGTTGAATACCAATATAAAAATCCTTGAACTTTAATCATCTGAAACTTGGCAGGATTTATCTCCTCAGAAGAGGCAACTATGCCTGAAAATTATTCCCAATTCTGCCAAGAAAGAAAAATGATACAGCATTGGCAATTTGCAAAGGAAAAAAATGTTTTGTCTTTAATTTGGCATGTGTCACCTTCCCATAAAAGGTTATAATGCCTGCAAATTTACCTCATTTTCAAATTAACGATAATCAAAAGCAAGCTAAAAATGATTAAATGAATACATTCTGTTGCGCAGGAAAAAATGCAATTGCCATTTGTTTTCCAGTTAATGATTCATAGGAAACATGGAGGTTTGGGATTCCTCACTACATCTGAGATATCACATAAATGATGAATGTAAAGTGGTTAGTCTGAGGGCAAAAACCGGAATTATGAGCCTCATTAGGGATGTAAAGGGATAATTTGGTGCCCTTAATGCATGGATGGAAATAGACTACCTCAGTGATGGCTAACCTTTTTCTCCTTGCATGCCCACACCCATAATGAAATGTGCCCTGCGCATCTAAGCACAACTCTCCCCCATGCTCCCCCCGTGCATGTGCATGACACCCTGCACCCTATTTTGGGCCTATCAGGCCTCCCTGAAACCAAAAACGGGACACAGGGGTGAGCGCTGTACCCCTCATGTGCCCCCCATGGAAGCGCATGTGTCTCCCGCAAGCGGCAGACACTTGTAAATCAGCTGGCCAGGTGGCATGCACACATGCATAGTGTAGCTGAGCTGGCCGATGGCTTGCGTGCCCACAGAGAGGGCTCCAAGTGCCAGCTGTGGCACGCATGCCATAGGTTCACCATCATGGGACTAGCTGCTTTTAAAATACGGTAACTTGAAGATGTGTGGACTTCAACTCCCAGAATTCTGTGAATTGCTCACATCTTGTGAGTTGCCAAATTTGAAAAATACTGGAAAAGATTGTCCTTATACCTTCACCCAAATACAGCTCATGGGTGAGGAACAGTCCTGGACAGAGAAATCTGTAGAGAATTTAGCAGTTTCTTCACAACTTCAAACAGCACAGAGCAGCTTCTGGAAGCTGCAGCAGGCAACCACTTTTGTTCCTCCTGCTTTGCACAGGGATGTTTTGCTCTCCTCTCTCCTGGAACATGCTTCGCTACTATCAACCTGAATAATACTGAATTCACCTACCTCTCCCTGCTGCCCTCCTGTTGGCTGGGATGGATGAAGAGAAACTGTTGAAAAGGAGAAAGTCACTGATCGTGAGCAGTGACTACCACCTGACCTGCCTGCTGCCAGTTGATTTTAAACTCTGTCCCAGAATTTCTTTCTACTTTCAGATGATCAAGGCAAGGTTGCCATCATCCAAGATATCTTTGCATTCTGAGCTACTAGGAGGGGTTCAAGAAAATGATGGGAAAGGAGAGTAGAAGTGGGAATCCATAGTATTGCAGCATCTTTAAACAAAGCCCAGCAAACGTCATGAAGTGGGAAGCATGTGAAATACTATCCCTGCCCTAATAGCAGGTACAAAGATGCATTCTTGGTGTGGTCTACCTTGCTGAGCCAGCAGATTGTTGACAAGCACCATCCTGAGCTATGACAATGCCTTGATGCAGACTGCACAAAATTGCTTAAAGGACTGAATGGAAGCCACAAGTCTACTAGATTGTTCAGAGGTCAATGAGGGAGATGATATTAGAGCTGATGTCTTGATAGAATGAGCACTGAAAAAAACATGGCCCACTGCTTCAGTTTCCTCCATTCCACATGCACAATTATGCTTCCCAAAGGGAATATCTTGATACCTTTTCACAGAATGCTGTTTCAATTTCACAAGATAACTGATGGGCTTGAAACATTTTTAAAAACCTCCCAGAAGTTTTATATGGGACAAGAAGTTCAAATCTAGTTGTTCACTAACGCAAAAGAAATCTGATGTGTAAGAACACGGTCAGATTCTTCTGATTTTGGTGTCTATTGAGTTAAATATCATTAACAACTCTAAGGTATT
Source organism: Thamnophis sirtalis (assembly GCF_051295495.1). Lineage (NCBI taxonomy): Eukaryota > Metazoa > Chordata > Lepidosauria > Squamata > Natricidae > Thamnophis > Thamnophis sirtalis. Next base: position 123,577,720 of record NW_028261381.1, read on the forward strand.
TATTAAAAGTATTATCTCTATGGGTGATTCCAAATTGCAGATGATATTCTGAGAGACATGCATATATAATATATGGATTTCTAAGGATTCTGTACTTAATTTAATAATTTAAACATCACATATAGCTTATTTTACAATAATTCTTGATATTCATGCATTTTCTAATTTTTCCTCTCTTTTTTTGCATGTGCTTCTTTAATGAGACTGAAAGTTATCAAATAGAGTATGGGGAACCAGTTCTTTCAGACAAAATGCTACAATTGTAAATGCAAAGCCAAAAGTAAACTTTGGCTTCAACCTGTGGCCCACAAACTGCATTGATTGCCAGTTTGCTTCCCGGTTCAATTCAAGTGCTAGTTTTGACCTTTAAAACCCTACATGATATGGGGCCTGAAAATGCTTAACTAAAAAACAAATTACCTTTCATCAGAGTATATTTTAATGGTGGACAGTTTCCACGGTCCCTTCAGTCGCTGTGTTATGTGATTCTATTATTTAGTTGGGCTATGTAGATCTTTAAACGGATGCTTTGGGTTCTTAGAGACTCAAGCAAAGCACTCCCTCAGTCCTATTTTTCATCCAATGCATATTATAAGCGTAAAGCAAACAGGAAGCATTGCTTTGTCTCTCTTCTGAGGCCTCTTCCAGCAGCACAGAATAATATAATAAAACAGACTGCAAATTAAAAAGTGTTATAAGTAGCTGTACAGCTGTACTGTAACCAATCTTCTGTAAAGGTATAGGTTAAGGGCTTCTTCCTCTGATAGCAGTGACTTTTCAAATGAATGAATATGTCAACTTTGTGTCTCGGTTAAATATCACTGTCCCCAGCAGGATAACTACTATTAGTCTGCTATAGGTAAATCAGTTGAGACTTGTATTGCAAGTAATCAACAATGTACCTTAATCAATTGGAGGAATTGCTCCAGAGCAGCAATAGGTTGACTCCTATCCAAAAGGATTATAACTTAACAGAAGGCAGTGGGGAATTGCCCAAAATCAAAATACTACTCCAGATAATATAATATGCATTAGGTCTTTTTAAAGATTCTTGCTTAATCACAGGGCATTATTCTTTGCAGTTTGGTAGAATATGGAATCAAATGTAACTGTGTTATTATAATCAGTATGAGACAGCATCCTTCCATTTCTTAATGTAAATTTTGTGCTTGTGAACATTTCCAGATGGGAACAGCCCTGGGGATCTGAGTTGTTTATTTTTACAACATGCTACAAATTAGATGAAATAATGCAGATTTCCTCCTGATGTTCCCCCAAGTTCTTTCAGTGCTGAAGTACAAAAGTTGCCTTACCCATTATAGGGAAAAAGTAGCTCTAGCTTCCTTCAAATTGTAGATTTTTCTCATTAAACTCAAGAACAGAACTTTTTCATTTCATTCGATATGAACTCAACAAACATATATTGTCATATACAGTGAATCTGTTGACATATGCCAGCTATTGTATCTGATTCTTATCTAACCAATAGAATACTTTAGATGCACAGCATACTATATATAAATTATAGTTGGTGAAAAAACTGTTTCTCTAAATACAAGCTAGATTTAATGAAATCGTCTGTTCCATCAAAATAAGGAATTTTTAATGGAATTTATTAGAAGAAGGCATCTAAGCTCTATTACTATGATTAAGGAAGGAAAAATCAAAACTGAGGCATAAAAATATACAAACAGAATTACCTAGCACAAATTGTCATTTTTTTAACAAATTCTTAAAGAATTTGCACAGATCAGTATAAAATTCCAAAATTTCATTAAAGTGATTTTTGTTTTAAATTGTTTTTTAAGAATTGAGACATCATGTGGCTTTTTGCTAGCTTGTTCTCAAGTGTCAGAAACAAATGACTTAAATGTCCTACAAGACAAATGTTATTTAATCACCTAATGCACTAATCTATACTTAACCTAAGTCCTAAATTAAGTATCCTACAAAAATATAACTTAATCAAGAAACAACCATCAATCACATATGAGTTTGATGAACATATTTAAGAAACCATTGACTGGCAGACTGTTGTCAGTATTGAAGAAGTTGCATCTCTCTCTTTAAAAAATAGCATGTTTCAGCTGTGCATTAGTAATAGAATTTTAAAGGAAGATATACAATGATCTCATATTTTTATTGAAATTATTTCCCCCCCATTTGCGCCAGCTCATCAAGGGTAACATAAAAATGCAGATCAGGCAAAAACATAATCCTCAATTTGGATCCAGCAGTTTTTATTCTAATATGTTTTTCTGGAAATATTAAAATTTATTATAGTTTAGTTTCCATTAAAGTTTAATGATGATGTGTGTAGTGAAGCCTATATTGTGTCTTCGTTTTAATTTTGTTTGGTTATTGAGTTCATCATCTGCTCAGGAATTTCACATCCACAGAAAGCACTGCCATGGTCAACAACAACAACAAAGAAACAGCAAAGATGGCATGCACAGATAGGACAGCCCTCAAATTATTTAGAGTCTGACCTCTGCTGAATCATGAAAGGAAGTCTTTCTATAGAAAAGAAAAAACAAAGTGGTAGCTGTGGTTGGATTTTAGATTATAATTACTGAATTTCAGATTGCAAATGAGAGTTATGCTAATATCCTATTGTCTTCCCCTTCTCTTCCCTTCCCAAATATTTGACTAAGTAATATTGTCCTCCCATTTGGTTCCTTATAGAATATAAAAGATATTGTTCTATTCATACTTTTGTTAAATAACAGTCAATAGATTGGGACATGTACAAGAAACCCAGAGCACCCAGTGATATCACATCTTTTACATCTTTTTATTATAAATATTGCTTTTAAGAGAAAAAATGGAATGAGACTCAGGGCTGCTATTTACAGTAGTAGCCACATTCTGTATATAATGTCCAGTCTTTCTGGAATCTCAAGTGTTTGCAATGTGGAATGTTTTCACCCAATTCTATATTAAGTATAAGTCATCTATTTAAGAGCTTTCAAAATAACTGGCAATTCTATTCTGTTTTCCAAAACTGCTCTGTTGAGGTAATGGATTTACTAATCCATCAGAGCCTGCTAAAATGATCAATACTTCAGTTCTGGACAACCATGGAATATTCTAGAGTGTCACATAGTATATAAGTTTCTTTAATGTGCAGTGTTAGGATCCTCTATGGTTTTTTGTGGCTCAAAATTATCTCTTATTTGTAGAACAATGTACGGGAATGTATATCTGAAGCATCATGTCATTATACAGAAATGTTTTATTACATATGAATTACAGAGAAATTCTACCTAATGCAGAATTCACCATTTGTATTTATTAAGCTACCTCTGACCCACCATGCCCATCCTCAACAAAGGGCAGAGCATTCTCACAGTTATTTTTTTTCCTAGGTTTCCTCTAATATAAGCAGGGGGAAAACATTAGTAAACCCATTGGGATTTTTTTCCTCATGGCTTTAAAGTTCTAAGGAAGAGATAAGAGCCAACAGCAAATAACTGGATTTAGAATAAACTCAGAAATTATCACACAGGCCTTTCCTCTGCCACAATTTGTCAAATCTGCTGATAGGAAACAAATTCTATTCATAAAGATTTTATTTGGGGGGGGCTCTCTTGTGACTTGGTAGCAATTCAATTATAGTTTTGTGAGATAGTGAGCCCGGAGAGGGAATCCAGACTGACAAGAAATATGACAGAACAGTTACAGAGTGTTTATGCAATTAAACTTTCACTGACAATACCTGCAGAATGATGAATGCATGGGCGGAGGTATTTGTGCACAAGCAATGCCCCACAAGTATTACACATTTTTCATATTATACAACTGTTCAGCCCTTGCAAGAAATAGCCTGGAGTGTCTTGGAAAAGTGTTCCCTTTTTCAGCATGTTAACCAAATATTTTCTTTTCTTTCTTTTTCTTTTTTTCCAGTGGGTTTTAATGTGCCAGGTGATAAAAGAACATCTATTTTAGTGAAATGTTTCTAGAAGATTAAGATTTAGCATGAGTTTGACACATATTCATTTTGAATTCTTAAACAGGTTTTATTCTTTTTCTACCTGAAACTTTATATCATTTCCAAACTGAATGGATATTGCATAATTAAACGGAAAGGTTATTCATTTTATGCATATAAGTGCAAAGGGCATCATAAATGTGGGGTTCTACTGATTGTAGATTAAGAAAGAAAGGAGAAACTTAAAAAGCCTTTTGTAGTAAACCACAAAAGCTTATAGACTAGATTAATATGGTTAGTTAATCATCCCTATTATAGTGTGCCTGTCTTCCAGGGATATATAAAATCAGAAGGCTTATTTGAAAAGCGCTAAAAGATTATGCTGAGTTCCCCGAGATATTACAATCGTCATTTTCAATTTTCAAGTGAAGTGGCTAGTTTGTTTTTGGTTTTTTAAAAGCATACTTCTAAAGTGTATTGATCTGGATTAGTCTGTTCATTAAAAAAATGTTTTGTGGAACTTAGTTAATTTATACCAGTCTTATCTTTGTTTTTTCAAAAGGGTGAAATTGTAGAGGGGGGGGAAAGGTGCTATTGCAATGAGAATTCATATCATACAAACCTAATCTGCACATGACTAATGCTTTGAGTTTATGTAGACAGCACGTTAAATAATGTCTTTGACCAGCAATTAGAAATATGTGCTGGATCATATTCCTTAAACTTGAATAGCACTACTTAAAATACCTCAATTATTCAAACTTACAAATCTGTTAAAATCACTTTGATTATATTGCAGTATTTGAATAAAAAACTGAAGGTAGCCCATATTTTTGGTGGACATTCAAGAATTCTTCTAAACTCCAATTATTAGAGAAGCTTTGATGCAAATGTATAGTGTTTTCTCAATAGACTGGCTTTCTTCCAGCTGCAGTCATAACAATTGAGAGCACTGTAAGGAGTTGAATATCTTAATGTACACCAAAAAATATATCCAATTAATTTCACAGGGTCTGATGTAGTTGACAATGCAGAGTTTCATACATGACTCATCAGATGAACATGTGGAAGTGTTCATATGTGGAAGATTACTTATAAGCACTTCTTAATAAATTAACTTAATTTAGCTTCCGGTTGTAAATAATAGTACTAAAGCTAAATGCGAAAAGTGCAATCATATATGCTGAACCATAGCTAAGCTACAGTTTTCAACTATTTAAAAGAGCAAATTGTCATGGTTTAGAGTATGCTGGTAAGTGATGCCTCTATATTGTTGAGTGCTCATTTATATGTGAATAAATTATATGAACACAAATATTGGTGGCGATTTCTCAACCCCAAGATATATTTTGCAGTTATTGTAGAACCAAATGCTTTTTATCTAGACAAAATATGCAGCTGCCCAGCACTAACCTTGAACAGAAAAAGTTATAATGTGTTTTAAAATGTATTTTTTCTTGAAACTTTTTATTTTCCACAAAAAACTGATACTTTTCTACCCCAAAATTGTTTTCATGTTATTTAAATGTTGGAAATTGCATGGCTGTGTTCCTTTCTTTTCAAAAAAACAGACCTAATCCTGTTAATTCAAAGTGAATAACAAACAGGACTAAGACTTTTCCCAGGTTGTTACATTTATTCAACCTGCTTGTGTTTTGTTCTTCATCATAATTATTTCCAAGTCAAATCTGTGCTGATTTCCTTGTGGACTTACATACCTCTGACTAACTTAAAGAATTGAGCTGGGATAATTCACACTATTCCTTGGGGGTCATGTTCTCTGTTTTTTTCCAAGGACATTTTTATTACAAAGCTGATGAAATTTGCATATTAATTCATTTCTTTCAATTTTTTAAGATTAAATGTTGTCAACATGTATCAGTGCAAGGCTCTGACAGTGCTGATGAAATGGGTCAGTCAAGCTTGAACATTTAGAGTAATGCAGCCATCTGCAACCTCCAAACCCCTTGTGTAGTTTAGTGCTACCAATGCAACTTGATTAAAAAAAAACTTTTATTCAATGAAAGATATTGAAACATTATCTATAAAATGATATGTGATATTGTTGCCATTTGTGAGAACAATATATGCTGTCATATATTTGATAATGGTTCTAAGTATCCCCTTGAGGATGAAGTTAGTGAGCTTGTCAATCACAATTAAACTCTAGTAGGGAAAGTTAGATTCTTGCTAGTCTATAAACATAGATGTGCTATACATGCATTCACAAGTACAGTGTAAAGTAATACTTTTAACCTTGCCAAAACTTTGATGATATTACACTGAGCTTAATGTCTTGGGGTGTGGTGGGTGGGGTTCAGGGGTGGGTTCCTGCCAGTTCTAACCTCTTCTATAGAAGAGGTTCCACAAATCTACCGTGCTGTTTAGAACCGGTTCCAGCTCCCTCCCCCATCCGTCCGCACATCATCAAGATGAAGAGCGAGAGGAGGAACTCTGGGAGTTGAAGTCCACAAGTCTTAAAGCTGTCAAGTTTTAACACCCCTGGGATTTTTTTTCTAAATGGTTAGGGGTGCAAGGGTCTTGTAACTTGACAGCTTTAAGACTTGCGCACTTCAAATGCCAGTTTCTGAGCCAACATTTTGGTTGCTAAGCAAGAGCGCTGTTAAGTGAGTTTCACCACATTTTACAAGTTGGCCACGCCCACCCAGTCACATGGCTGGCAAGCCACTCCCACCCAGTCACATGATCAGCAAGCCACTCCCACAAAGCAGGCTATACCTACAGAAGAGGTTCTAAAAAAATTGAAACCCACCACTGGTGGGCTTTCACTGTTTAAGCAGCAGTGTTGAATTATTAGTGTTAGTTCATCTCTTTTTTAAAATATAACCATATTTTGTTATTTATATTTTGCCTACTTTCAAGATTCTGGATGGCTTACAACTATAAAAGTAGTTCTATAATAATAGTAATCAATTGAAACAACAGTTAAAATTACATGCCTACTGTCTTCCTAATTCAAGTTAAAGCACCAAAGGCCCCAGAGAATCACAGTTTTAGAGCCCCATCTAAAGGATGGAGATGATTCACATGTAGGGAACAGGGGGGGGGGGGAACGGACGGACAAACAAGATGTTTCAGAGTGAGGTGAATGTTACCAGGATGACAATATATTTTGAATCATTGTTTTCAAATATGTATATTTTTTTCAGTGTACCAAAGTTTCTGCTCTTGGTTTTGAGCTACTGATTTTCTTACATTATTGTTGGTTTCTGTGTAAGCCATCATATAAGCCAAGGTTTTCCATTATGTTAGTATTTCTTTAGAACTTTAATGTTAAATTTAATCAAATGAGGACAACATGTTTCGCTGATTTTCTGTACACTGCCACCTCCTGCGTGGATGCAAATCAGCATAGCTTTGTTTGCAACAAAGAGATATTCCTAGTGATTAGGAATACAAGATTTAAAACAATAATTAGTTACATCGGTAGATTTAAATTAATCAATTAATTGTTGAATTAAAAATATTTTTATTTTTGCTTCCTGTTTTTTTTCAGAACTAGGTTTTAAATGCTTTAAAGCTACAATCTTCTGTCAGCTGGGAGTAAGCCTCACTAAATTTCATAGCTTTGAATAGGAATGTATAACACTGCTATTACTTATTAAAAGAAAATCGCGTATACACACAATAGATTTTTAATATTTCTTTCTCACAGCCTTTTCTAAGGTGTTTTCTAGTACTGTTTTTGTAAGGTTAGATCTAATACATTTTTAATTCCTATAAATACATAAACAAAAGTACATTGCTGGTGGACTTCAGTAGCCTTTTTCCTTACTGAATAAATAATTCCCCTTAATTCTGCAAGTCTCCACAAATTCCAAATCTGTTGCAAAGGTTGCCTCAGTCTTCAGTAAAAGATTTGAGGATATGAGTAGTGAGTCCACAGGCAGAGAAAAGAACGAAAGTCCCATCGCACTAATAAAAGTCTGACAGCATGACATTAGATCCACTTATTATTTATGTTCATACATTCAATTGATGAATTAATCAATTAATCAAGAAAAATTCATATTATTAAATCAGTTGCCAGTCCTATTAATAATCTATGAGCCTAGTCATAGAGAAACAGTGTGTAGAGAAAAGATCACTCATCAGTTCCTCAGTAATATATTTGAACAATTAAGCTGAGGAGTTTTCATGGATCCCACAACTATCTTTCAGTGCTATTTGTCTGTTATGCTCACTTGAACTTTCTGCAGGAGTTCAGAAAGCCCATGACAGTTCACCAAGGACATTTGGTTTTGGTTTTGATCTCCTAGCAGAGAGTAGCTTTGAGCGTGACTGTTCTTCTAGGTTAGTTGCGTGCACAGAGCATTTTTAAAATGCATGTCTTTCATGCCGGACGATTAAAAAAAAAGTTGTTCAGTATTTGACTATTATATATTTTTATTTCATAATAACAAATACCTGGATTGCGCCTACATTCACATATAAAAAAACAGAAGGTGAGCTGCACATATACAGAATATTGCATTGGAAAATCAAAATCTAGCTTCATATTGTAGACTTTGAAAATGTCAGTTATGAAATATTTAGACCATGCAACACAGTCTTCGACTTTTGGTTATAAAATTTTAATTTCGTGAGTTGCTAGCTGTCCAATTGTTCAATACTTGTAATACTACAAATCTATGGTTATCAGCTTCTAAACTTTAAACCCAATTAGTGATTCTGTTAAAACTAAGTTACAGTGACTTGTCAGATACACATATAGACTATAATTTGTTATCTATTTCTGCATTTTAAAAATAAAAAATAAAATAAAGGGGTCAAATAAAATACACAACTCACAACTATTTTTTACATGAATCATGCCCAGTTAACTGCCATATGCTATATTATAAAGGCAAACAGAATCATTCAGCTCATGTGTGTATTTATTTTGACACCAGCCTTTGTTATTGTGTATGTGTATACCATATTCTGAAAAGCCACACCTTTCATAAGTATCGATTAAGATCAGAGAAGCATTTCATAATTTTAATGCAGACCTTAAAATAGTCCGCTACTTACGACTGTTCATTCAGTGACCATTTAAAATTATGAAGACAATAAACAAAAGGAATTACGATCCTTGCCTAAAGTTATAGCTGTTGCTGTTCACCTGTAGTCACATGATAGAAAATGTTGGTGCTTGGCAGGTACCTCCCCTTATAACCATGGGGACACTGCAGCTCCCTTCCATCTGCCTATGTCTCCCCATCTCAGCTGCCCAACTGGCCCACCAATGTCCACAAAGCTGCTGCAGCCTTGAAGGCCTCAGTATGCTCGTTGACTATTTCTCCCCATCCCACCATGCATGGGTGGTCTGAGCCCCCTCCCTCTCTTTACCCCACCATGCCTGTGGGGCCTGGACTCCCTACTTGCACCACCACATCCTGATATACTAGCTAGAAGGCGAGCAATATAGCGTATATAGTATATAGCGAGCAATTGTTCTGCAGGGTAGAAAGACTTTTTTCTAGCCAGAAACCTAATGAAGGTGATCATTGTGAAAGCTAGAAACACTCTTTCAGCAGCTGCAGAAAAAGTCAAAAGTAAGAAGAACCAATCCTGGTGGGGCACAGAGAGGTCCCATGCCAGAGGTGGGTTTTAAACCAGTCCTGTCCGGTACGGGCGTACCAGTTGATAGAATTTACCATGCCTTCCTGTACCGGGGCTGCCCTGTCCTCCCCCCATTTGCCTGTGGGTAGAAGCCTTCCAGGAGATTTTGGCTTGCGGGTGCACAGAGGGAGGGTGGGGAATCACAGAGGGAGGAATTCGCATGGATTTCCCACCCTCTTCATTGGAAATGAGGCGGCTGTCAGAGGAGAGAGCCACGTGCGCCCATGGGCTTGTCCAATGAATCCTCCCCTCCTGTTGCTTCCTCTGTTGTTTGAATAAGCCACGCAGGTCGTGCTCCCTTGTCTTTGACAGCCACCTCATTTCCAATTGGGGTGGAAGAAATCCATCTTTTCTGTCCCTCTCCATGGATCCCTGCCCCAGTTGGAAATGAGGCAGCTGTCAAAGACAAGGCAGTATTCCCCGCACGGCATGTACAAACAGCAAAAGAAGATACATGAGAGGAGTTCCATGTGGGGCTTTTCAAACAGCTAAACTCCTCTCCTGTTCCTTCTTTTGCTGTTTGTACACAACGTGTGGGTCGCACTCCCTTGTCTTTCACAGCTCTGGGATAAGGGACCGAATCTTCACCACAGGCCAGTAAAGCTCCACCTGCAAGAGGCAGCAGGACCAAAGCCCCTTTCCCAACCTGACCCTTCCTCCCTCTGAGGGTGCCCCGCTGCCTCTAGCTTCCCTTCAAGAGTCTCCGCTCTCTGTGGATGTAATTGTGCAGTATGTGCGTGCACACTTATGTTTTCCACAGGCGGTCACGGATGGGCTCTGGAGTTGCTCCACGTCGTGGAAAACATAGGTGCACACACACACACTGCACAATTACAGCCAGACACACAGAGAGAATGACAGAAACAGGGAGGGAGGGAGGGAGGGAGGGAGAGACAAAGAGCCACAGAGAGAGAGAAAGAGACAGAGAGAGAGACAGAAAGAAAGAAAAAGAGCAAAAGAGAAAGAAAGGAAGAAAGAAAGAAAAAAGATTAAAAAAAAGAAAAAGAAAGTGGGGGAGAGAGATGAAAGAAAGAAAGAAAGAAAGAAAGAAAGAAAGAAAGAAAGAAAGAAAGAAAGAAAGAAAGAAAGAAAGAAGATAGAAAGAAAAAGAAAGAGAACTTATGACCACAATTGAGCCCAAAATGTTGGTTGCTAAGCAAGAGCATTGTTCAGTGAGTTTCACCACATTTTCCAAGTTGGCCATGCCCACCTGGTCACATGACTGTCGAGCCACTCCCACCAAACAGGCCACACCTACAGAATAGGTTCTAAAATTTTTGAAACCCACCACTGGCTGAGGCCTTCCAGCCCCTGGCAGTTTTCCATGCACCTGTGGACACTGGGTTTTCCCACATGATAGCTTAACAACCGCAATTGGGAGACCCAGGATTGTAGTAATTGAGCAAAATGGTCACATGAGCATCTTACTTAATGACAGATTTGTTCAACAGCTTAGATTCTAGTCCCAATTGTGGTTGTAAGTCAAAGACTACCTATATGCAGTATAAGGAGGTGGGGATATATAGTATTTTGTTCCAGAACTTTAAAAAATGTTTTCAATTAATGATAAGGGAACATAGCTTTATTATTCAGGGAAGCAAAATAAAAATTTCTGTCAGAGGTTTTTCTCTTCCTGTCCTTAACTTCAGGAATATTGGAGTTTAAGGATGAGGAAATGTTAGTTATAATTGGTAAAAGAGGTTGAAGGAGGAAGAGAATAATTTACAGGTTATCTAATTTATAGATATATATAGATATATATAGATATATATTTGTATAATCCATACCTGTAGTTTAAAATACAAACAACGGAAACTAAGCGGCAAAGCGGCAACATTTTTCCACTCTTATCGCATCCGCAGATAACTGCCCAGCCACCCTGTTTAGGGTGACCCGCTCCTTACTTAACCAAGGAACTGGGAATGACCCCTTGCAGGGTAGGGCTGAAGAATTTGTTCAGTATCTGCAGGATAAAATCATTCAGATCCGGACAGGCTTGGACTCTGACTGGGTAGATTCGGGCGAGTCGACGGGGATGAATCTTGTGGGTTTTATCTGGGATGAGTTTTACCCGGTGACCCCCAAGGGAATGGACAGGATTATGGTGATACCACTTGAGTGCTGGACCCCTGTCCTCTTGGTTAGTTTCGGCTTCCCGGGAGGTGACACGAAGCTGGCTACCAACGCTTCATTGAGAGAGGGGTTCTTTCCCACCGCCTTGAAGGAGGCAGTGGTGAGGCCCCTCCTTAAGAAGCCTTCTCTGGACCCAGCTTTTTTAGCCAACTATCACCCAGTTTCCAACCTTCGCTTTGTAACGAAGGTTGTGGAGAGTGTGGTAGCACGACAACTTCCCCAGTACCTGGATGAAGCTGCCTACCTGGATCCATTTCAGTTGGATTTCAGGCCTGGGTACAGCACGGAGACGGCATTGGTTGCATTGGTTGACGATCTCTGGCAGGCCCGGGACAGGGGCTGCTTCTCTGTCCTGGTTCTATTAGACCTCGGTGGCTTTCAATACCATCGACCATGATATCCTACTGCGACGACTTGGGGGTTGGGAGTGGGGGGTACTGTTTTACGGTGGTTCTTCTCATACCTGTCGGATCGGTCACAGTTCGTGTTGACTGGAGGACAGGGATCAACCCTGAGGTGCGTCACCTGTGGGGTGCCCCAGGTGAGGTCGGTTCTCTCACCCCTCCTATTCAACATATATATGAAACTGCTAGGCAAAATCATCCATGGTTTTGGGGTACGGTATCATCAATATGCTGATGATACCCAACTTTTCATCTCTACCCCAAACCATCCAAATGATGCCCTCGATGTGATGTCCCGATGCATGGAGGCTGTGCGGATCTGGATGGGGAGGAACAGGCTCAAGCTCAATCCCTCCAAGACTGAGTGGCTGTGGTTTCCGTCATCTTGATTTGTGCATCTTGTTCCATCTTTGATGATAGGGGGAAAAACTTTTCCCCCCTTAGAGAGGGCCCACAATCTGGGAGTCCTCCTGGATACGTGGCTTAGTTTAGAAAAACACCTGTTGGCCGTGACCAGGAGAAGCTTTTACTAGGTTTGCCTGATACGTCAGTTGCGCCCCTTTCTGGATCAGGATGCTCTGTGCACAGTCACCCATGCCCTCGTCCTTTCTTGCCTGGACTACTGTAATGCTCTCTACATGGGGCTGCCCTTGAAGAGCATCTGGAAGCTTCAACTGGTCCAGATTGCAGCTGCGCGGGTTGTCATGGGGGCACCCAGGTACCTGCGAGACCACCTACTGCTACCAGTAGCTTCCCACTGTCCAGTGCAATCCCACAAAGTTGGCCTCCTCAGGGTGCCAACCAGACAGTCACCCAGACAGTGTTGGCTAGTGACCCCCAGGGGGAGAGCCTTCTCTGTGGGGGCGCCTTCCCTCTGGAATGAGCTGCCCCTGAAGCTTCGCATAATCCCCAACCTCCGGTCCTTCCCACACGTCCTAAAAGGTTGCCTTTTTCAGCAAGCCGGTCTGGCCTGAATAGAATAAAATATAGGATTAATTTGGTTGTTAATTTTAATTTAATTTTTAAAATTTTATTTTAAATATCATTTGGTTTTTTTTTTGGATACTTTATTTAATGTCCCTTTTAATTTTTGTAATATGTGTTTTCTTTTATGTTGTACGCTGCCCTGAGTCCTTGGGAGAAGGGCGGCATATAAGTCCAATAAACCTCAAACCTCAAGAGGCTATGAAAAATGTATAACAGTATGAATAGAACAATCGCAGTGGAAATTTACGAGCAAATGAAGTACCCCATAGAATTTGTCAGTTTATTAGAAATTTAAGTGAACTACTTTCATAACAACTCAAATTGTAAAAGCTGAAATTGTGGTACTTTTAAAGATAGATTTGATGAATGAGTATGCATACTGAATTGGCACAAAACCATACACAATTCAAGATACATAAAGGGTACTTCTGGAATTCAAGTAGATTGGATTTAATTTTTTCAAATGCCTAGCTTCCTTTCAAAGACAGGAATAATAATTTCTTATACGCTAACATTTGCAATATCAAATATTAAAAGAGGAAGACAAATTCCCTAAAACCTGGGTTGCATCTACCGGCAACAGTGTTCCTACACATATCATCATAATATCTAGGTTCACTTTATTTTCAAAGCTTACTTCCACACAAATTATAGACGGAATAGTGAAATGGGAAGAATATACTGTAAATTAAATTAAATAATTAATAAACTATATTGTATATATAATATATATGATTAACTGTATATAGCTTATATAAACTATATAAAGAACTTGGATCTCAAATGTAATTCTCAGATTTTGAACAAGTCAAGACTCATTGAGAAAAGAAAACACAATGATGCCTCATTAAATCATTTTATTCAATTCATAAAATTCTACATTCATAATAAAAAAAATTGTATTATTCCTTTGTTTAACATAATAGTGAATCAGAGCATTTCAATTTAGCTTACAACTTTCCTATCCTCCATCCAACCAGTTTGACTTTTCTTTATCAGACTTTATATGTAATTCAACATATTATCATGGGTTGTAAAAAAGTTTTTTAAAAGACTTCCATAGTTAGTTAACATAATGTTCAGCTATTTTTAGTTTTGTCTACAATACAGGCAAGAGAGAGAGGAAGAGATTTCCACTGTTCAGCTATTTCAAAGGCCATCTTAAATCATTGACATAATGGCAGATTTTGAAATCTAGGCATTCATCATGATAATTTCCTGTTCACATCCCCAGAGCTGGTGCAAAAATGCAGGCAGCTGTGTTGATACATTATATGTCTCTGTGTTTGTTTATAATGGGTTTTAATTGCCCATTCAAAACCAAGCCAGCCCAGAATGTGTTACATTATCACCAGAATAACTATCAATAATGTGGCTGGAAGAAATGGTTTCTCTCTCAACTCAAGTTTTCAGCTAAACTGAGATGGAACAAGGAAGCCTGTTCCATGAGATACTGTTACCATCTCTGCTTTAACTATTGCATGAAATACTCACATGGAATTATGAAATGTCTAGGTAAAATATTTCATCCACATGAACTTTGTCTCCACTGCAACACATTCTTGCTTTTCCAAACATAATTCTGCTTTGCAGATGTACAAGTGGATAAGATGTGCCTCTCACTGTTTTCATATTATAATACTAATCACAAATGGGTGTAATCTAAAAATTGGCCTTTGCTGCACCAATAAGATGCTTGAAACAGAAATTGGGGAGTGCACTGCTGTCCTTGAATTTGTGCATAGCTATTATTCTATTAAACAAACTATGAACGCAGATGCCCTTTTAGATCTCCTAAATTCTAAGTTAACATAACAGTTGCTTAGTTATTTCTCCTATATAAAGCTTGTATAAACCTAGCAAACCCTTGCCCTAATGGCACATTTAAATTCATGTTTATTATTATATCCTTTTTGTAGTGTCCTTTTTTAAAAAAAATGTTCATATGTCTAGATACTCCACTCAGAATATTCTCTTCCACAGACTGAATACACTACTTTCTCAAGAAAGATGACATCTGCAAGTGAAGGTTTTAAAACTTGGATAATAGAAGTTTCAGCACAAGTAACTATAGAAATTCCAGTGCATTAAATTTCATGACCTGAAGTATATGCTGGGATCTAAAGCTTTGTAGACGAAGAATTTTATTCCCTTTCCCGTAGTAGTATTCAGATTCCCCTTTAAGTTCCGCACATTCTCGAACAAGTCTTGAGAAATACTTTGCACTGTTTGAGATTTCCCTGGGATGGCCATGGGTATGAGAAGTGGAATTTGAATAAGAAAATAAGAAAATCATTGGGATAGTTAGTTCAACATTATTGTCTAACAATGGCCTACTGGAATATCAGGAAATCTCAAACAGGTCATGAATCCCCCCCCCCCTGCAGCAACTAGTAGAAACATATTAATAGCTGCTTAGCCATTAATTATGGGTTTCAGCCAATAATGCAAATGGAAGAATGTTACAGTGAATTTTAATTCCACAAGTATTATTTAGGATTTCCCCTACTTCTCAATTTGTAAAAGCAGATAAGTTTTTTTTTAAGATTATTGCTACATGGTGTATCTGCATGTTAAACACTCAAATCAAGACACATAATTACAATTTTTTTACAATGTGATTCTTCCACACTTGCATCATTATATTACTTAGATTTATTCTTCTTTAACTTAGAAAGATATCTGATAACAAAGTGATTGCTTCTCATGACAATTGTGTGAATATTGAGCATATCAAGATATGAACTCATGGAAGGTGACAAAAATTAAACTCTCCAGATTTTTAAAATGCTTCATTGATGATACACAGTTGTTTCTCATATATCTCTTTCTTCAGCAAAAGCAGCCAGTTCTTGATAATTTACCAATATTGTGATGAGATGAGCCTTCCTTCCATCAAATGAGATTCATTTGCTTTATTTAATATTTCTTTCTCAGGAATAGTAGAAAGGGGGGGGGGGAATCTACCTTGTACCAGAGGAAGGAATTCCAGAATGTCATACTTTACATCAGCAATTTTAGAAACAATAGATATGTGTATCTGTGACAGATACACAATTTGCAGCTGCCAAGGTCTTGCATGGAATTTGTCCAAAATTTGTTTTGTACAAAGTAGAGCATTATAGCCTATTGTGGCAGTTGGTCTGAAAAAGATTGTGCATGTCTGATCTCTGGCAGTGTTTAGATAATTCGGGAGGGGGGGAGATAAGCAATCTCATTTCATGTGCAATCTACACAGGATGCACATATACCAAAACTGAGGACATTTGAAATTAATGTAATTAAATATAATCTATTGCCTTTTTCATGATTAGGTCTACTTGCTCTGTGAGTGGCATGCCAAGGTCCTAAAAGTGGCTAAATCTAAGATAAACGTCATCTGAGCAAGGACAAAATTACTTATTTAAAGTTAATTTTTATGTAATTTAATTTGAATGTAAGTATACATTTAATTAAACTTGAATGAAACTAATTAAACGCAGCTAACGTGATTACTCTCCATGTAAAGCAAGGTTTTTCTTTCTATTTCTTTCACATAAAAATTACAGGATGTTGGCAGTCCTTGGAGATTAAGTATGGCAGTTTTTCTTCTTTTTTTTGCACTTGAATTTAGATCTTGCTGTGAAGCAAATGATACTTCGCATGGGCTATTGTCTTGGTGTCCCCGCAGCTGCAAAAATAATGCTATTGTCTTCTAACTGCCTGCAATATAATATTAGGGGACTTAACATGTTTTATAGCTTCTCTACCTATTTATTATTATATTATGTAATTCCGTGTAGTTCATGTCTTTTCTCTGCGCTATTTGTTTAGTTGTTTTTGAGATTGAAATTGCCATCTAGGAATGCGTCTGCCCTGGAATCTAAATCAATTTCCGTCATTGTGATGTATTGGAAAGAATGAGCACTTGTGGTGAAAACCATCGTTTCAATAAACAATGAAGAAAGAGTCCTCTGCTTTAAATTGGAGTTCTATCAGTGGATCTGCTTTGAGGCACTTGGTCTAATTGTTTGACATCGATCTATTATAATTTCATTTGCACAGCAGTAATATTTTATTGTATCAAATTGTATTTTGTCATTAATGTTAATGTCCTATTCAGAAGTAAACCTAAGTGAATTTAATTGAATGTATTCCTAAACAGGTATGAGTAAGACTACAGCCTGAGAAATTAAGGAAAATAATAATTTCTTATATTTTTTCCTTCTGAGGAGGTTAATGGACATGTTACCTTCTTACAAATAAGCATGCTGGTTGATGATCGGGGAAAAAATCTGCATTTACTTGTAAATTATACTATTTACTATTAATACTATTCATAGAATTCAGTTTTGGGATGAAAAGTTTAGTAAGAAAAGTTACTAAACTTTTCTAAGGACAAACATAAAACCAATATCTTCCCTACTCACATCTTAAAGAAAAAAGATAGTTTCCTCTAAAGTAAAATGTAGAACAACAGGTATCTTGTACAACTGGCATATCTTCTTATTGTTTTGTATATATTGAAATATTTGCCATGTATGTTAAATAACCAAACTGAACAAGCTACACATAACCAAGTAAATCATAATGGCTAAAAGCCAAGATTTTGTTTGTTTGTTTCCCTGTGGGTTCATAGTTTATGTGGCAGGAAGTACACTGATATTAAATTTCCAGGAAACCCATTGTAAAGTATACGAAAATAGAAATACTGGCTGAGGAATAATAGCATATAGATTGTGCAAAAGGTCTGATTCTATAAAATCTGCAGCTAATTATATGGTTTGGGAATTTCATACATACAGTCCAGGATACCAGAGGAGAAGAAAGATAGAATGCAGGTAATTGGATTATTTAGAATAATGGGAGGGGGAAACTATTTATTCCTCTGTAGCAAACATAAAATAGTCTTATCCAGTTAGATCAAAGCTTTACTTGTATTAATTCATAGAGAATTTATTAGGCCCCAATAAAAATTAAATTGCTCCTTTCAGGGGAACTTCATTCTTTGGTCTGAGGATTTTTCCCCATTTTATTTCTATTTCTTGGAGCAATAGTAGTCTTATAGGATGGTTGCATTGTCAGCATTTATCTTGAAACTCTTGGATATTAGTTTTGACTGCAGTCACCTTTCTGACAAGTGTTGTTGCGAGTGTGGTTTATATCCCTGTTCAGGGTGATTTCTGATGATAATGCTCTGTCTACCTCACTGCTTCACACTAAATTATAGATGCCATGATGACAGGACAAACAGTATTCAGGTGCTAAACTCTACTTTCTTTGTGTGATGTCTGTGCCTTTCCCATGACATGAGTGAGTTAAAATTAGGAAGAGAAAATATGCAAAATATTTCTGCTTAAAAATAATGTTCTGAAGGTTATTAAACAAGTAATATTTCATTTAATCACCCAAAGGGATTACTTTAAATGAACAGACAGAAAGAATAATTTTCTTAACACATTCTTGCCCTAGAGTCTTCTATAATGGATCTTCACTTGCCAAATTAAGAAGTTATAATTCAGGGTTATAATCAGGATCTATCTTTTTTAGAATGTTATATACAGCTCAACCTCTGACATAAGTTCTCAGACAAAAAGATACAGATGTGATATCATGCCCACAGTTTATATGATTTCTACTGCCACTTGTGGCGGGGGGGGGATTCTTTTCTTTTTTTTTTACATATAAGCTTAAACTTTTTTTGGCCACTAATAGCCAATCAGTTTTGTTGTATCTGGAGCTACACATTTTACTACTACTAGATTACTACTAGGTTCAAACTAGTAGTGCATAGGTTTAGGAGCTATTGGAATCCTAGCAGTCAAAAGTATTGTGAAGGACATATGTAAAGTCTCTCTTTTTAAAAGTGATATGCAGAGAAGTACAGATGTTATATTATGTGGCATGCCTTTATTAACAGGAGACACTTAAGAATGGTCCTATTTTATTTCAGTCTGTTGGTGGCAGAGCATAAACTGTGGTATCAGAGATACCACTGTTGTTTTTAAATAAATACTACAAATTTATTATTTATTTATTTATTATTAAAATGTATATGCCGCCCAATCCTGAAGGACTCCGGGCGGCTTACAAAAGAAGAAAGAAGAAAAAGAAAAAGAAAATAAGAAAAAGACAGTTTAAAATCACGAAACACATGCATTCATTCTAATCGGGGCTGGACTTCAACAATGAGGTCAACAGCCCCAGGCCTGCCGGAACAGTCAGATTTTAACAGCTTTCCTGAAGGCCATGAGAGTGGGTAAGGTCCGGATCTCTGGGGGTAGCTGATTCTAAAGAGTCGGAGCAGCCACAGAGAAGGCTCTCCTCTGGGGGCCCACCAGCTGACACTGTCTGGCTGACGGCATCTGAAGGAGGCCCAATCTGTGGGATCTTACCGGCTGTTGAGAGGTATGTGGCAGTAGGCGGTGTCGCAGGTACACTGGCCCTAAGCCATGTAGTTGTAAAATGAGTTGTAATTAGTTGAGCTGGCTTACCATACAGTGCTGTAAACAGCAGTTAAAAATCACCTGCGCTTAGTTATCTTCCTCTCTTGTCTAACTTTTTGCCTCTTAGGCTCAAGATCCAGATGGATCTTGAAAGACTTGAACACTGAGCCCTATCTAAAAAATGAAATTCGTGTGTAGAAAAATAAGGTTTTACACTTAGATAAGAAAAAGCAAATGCACAGATGGAGATTAGGTGAAACCTGTCTTAACAGCAATAACTGTGGGAGAGATCTTGGATTCCTAGTGGACAATCACTTAAATACGAGACAGCAATGTGGGGCAGCTGCCAAAAAAAAGCCAATGCAATACTAGATTGCATTAGCAGAGGGATTGTATCAATACCACTTTATAAAGACCACACTTAGAATACTGCATCCAGTTTTGCTCACCATATTATCAAAAAGATGTAGAGATTCTGGAAATAGTACAGAAAAGAGCAACAAATATTATTAGGGAGCTGGAGGCCCCTAATAATATGAAGACCGGTTGCAGGAATTGGGTATGTCTAGTCTAGTGAAAAGAAGGAATGGGGTGAATGATATGTTCCAATATCTAAGGGCTTGCCACAAAGAAGGAGGGAGTCAACCTATTTTCCAAAGCAAACTAATCAAGGAGAGAAGCAATCCAAACTAAGGAGAAATTTCCTAAAAGCGAGAACAATTAACCAGTAGAACAGCTTGCCTTCAGAAGTTGTAGGTTCTCCATCGTTGAAGGCTTTTAAGAAGAGACTGGACAGCCACTTGTCTGGAATGAGCAGGAGGTTTGACTAGAAGACTTCCAGGGTCTCTTCCAACTCTGTTATTCTGTTAATCTGCCTCCATTCTCTTTGGTTATTTAGCAAGGGTGTTCCACAAGTTTCACATGAACAACAGTAAACAAAAATCATCTATTCTCTCTTCTGCTCTAAGAAAAGGTGATAACACATATTGGCTTGCTCCATTCTAGCCTCCCTATAAACTTAGAAATGAAAAGTGAGACAGAAAATAATTGTAAAATGTTGGAACACAACTTCTGGTTGTTCAGCTTATCATAGTTTTCAAAGAACTCTTGGGAGGTTGACACCATGATTCTTCTTCTGTTTAGTGTTTATTTTATCATAGTTTTCATGCCACTTACATCACACTTTTTTACTAATAGAACAGGTAGATCTGATATATTTTATACTTCCTTTTTATTTGCAGATACAGATACAGCTGTTATACTTAGTGTGGCCAAATTTTGTGCTGTGGCTTGTCCAGTCCACCAAATGACTCTTCAGGAATCGGGTTAGTGACAAGTTATTGAGGCCCTGAGCTTTATCTGGATCTTCCATCATGTTTTTATGCCAATGTTTTATTTGATTGTTGTGTTTATGTTTTGGACTTCTCAATGTTGTAACAGAGCTTTGATTTGAAAGCAAGATGTGTATCCTGAAGATGTATGGTATAAAATACAGCTTTTCAGAATTCTCATATTATCTCATTTAAGCTTTGCAATCAAATCAGGTTCTTCAATGGGAGCCTTTGGAACTCTGTTCACTGGGTGATTCATAAAATACCTTCTATTGTTTTTTAGGAGAACTCTAAAGAGGTTTTCCTATTTTGTTTGAACAACATCTACAGCAAACTGTGATGATGCCAGAATCATAACACATATATCATGGTGTCATCCATCACATGAATGCCACAATTTTGTACTGTCTGTGTATGACAAATGCAGGGGTTACTTTTTCAGCTGATTTAGTTTATATTTAATATGAATATATATACACACACAACACGTGCCTGTGTGTGCGCACACACACACACACACACACGTACATTATAGGATTTTAAGTGGTATTAATTACAAATTCCATTGTTAGGAAGAACATCACAAAGATGAGATTTAATTATGTTGTTTAAAAAGTTGATATCCCCAATGTCCATGTAGTCTAGCAATCTGTTTTGGACCATGCCCAAATCCTTTGTTGCCAAAATTACTAATAATTTTGTGGGGGGAACATACTTGCCTTGAATCTTCTGTCAATTAATGGACTTTGTTTGTGTGTGAGCCTTCAAATCAGCATTGACTAATCCCTGCAGTTTTCTTGGTTTTTCAGAGGTGATTTGCCATTGCTTTCTTACTGAGGCTGAGAGAGAGTGACTGCCCAAGGTGACCCAGCTGTTTTGAGTCTACGGCAGGACTAGAATTCCCATTTCTAGGCTGGTGCCTTAATTATTAAAACCAAACTGAATCTCAAAATTGACTTACTCAAATTCATATAAGTGGCACAAAGAATCCTCCTCCCCCTACATTTTTTCTACAGGAGTATTGTATGGAGTTACTGTTAATTTTCCTCTCCATTGATAAAATCTGGACTACAAAATGCATGAAAAGGTTAAAAATATTACATCTCGAATCAATCTAAGCAGAAATTGAAATTAAAAATAAACGGTAGGCAAAAGAAAGCTAGCTAAATATTGTAAACAGATAGCATGAGCTATACTTTTATAACACTCGTCTCTGAGGATTTTTTTTCATTTATCTTTTGAGAGAGACATTCTTATTACAAGACGCATTCACTAAAATTAATTGTTTATTAAGAATTAATTAAAAAAGGTTTGCATTGGTCTAATTGAATTGGGACTATCTTTCTCACTGCTTTGAACTTACAGGTGCTGCTGTGGTTGTAGTTAAGATGTTAGAATATTGCTTTACTCCATTGCAAAGGGTTCTGTCAAGAAAATCTTTAATATAAAAATAAAAAGCAGTTCATGCATAAAGCATGATGCCCTGAAGCATATTAGATCTGTTTATCTCTGTGTTTAAAATGAACAGTACCTGGTATAGTTTACATAACAAGGCAGGGATCAGCTTGATAAAGCATTTATATCACCAGGGGAACACACTGGCTCATTTCCTCCACACTGTTCTGCATGACTAGCTTGCCCGCCAGCATAATAGCAAACAAAGTTTTAATAGGTCAAGAGCAGAGTAGCCAGTTCTGTTATAATAAAGGATGTTGCTGATTGCTCTTCTGTTTGGTTTTTATTTGTTGGCTTTTTTTTCCTGTTTTGCTTTATGAGAATATTTATGGGACTAATTATTGGTTGAGGCTTATGTACATAAGAACTTCCCAAATGGTACCACTAATAGGTCTGTTATCTGAAAAGAAAACAGTGTCCCTTGATTCCTTGAAAAGATTAAGAAATGTACTATAGCTTAAACTGTCCTATTGCCCTTCAGATGACTTGGAACTGTAATTCCCAGAATTTCTATGCACCTGCCGCCTGGCATTAGTGGAAGTTGTAGTCCAAATCTATTGGATTGGTGCCGGGTTGAGAAAGATTGAGATTTGTAGGACCAAAAGCTGTTTCATCAAATGCAAGCGAAGCCAAATGGCCATGAATGTAATCATTCAGATAGTTACAAGTTGAACTGACATATGAGGCATTTTATTTGTCAGTTATAGATTTTATTATCCTTCAAATCAGAGAAGGGTCATTTGGTCAAATGTATCTTATATATTGGGTAAAAAAAGTTGTACACCTACTCCTCATTTAGTGACTGCCTCAGACAGTGACCACTTTCAGTTACAAAAGTGATGAATAAGTTACTTTGCAACTAATGCCTGCATTTAGACAGTTGCAGTTCACCATTACAGTTAGTACACATTATCTTGTTCCTATGCATTTTATTGTTGTTGTTGTTGTTGTTGTTGTCTTCCTTCATAGAGAAAAGAGCTTGCCTAAGCAAGCTGTCTCTTCCTGAACTGCTATTCTCCACACTGCAGTGCATCCTTAAGAAGTGCTAACTGCACCATAACAAGCTCAGCTCAATGACCTTAATTAACCTGCTGGCAGATATTGCCTGTAACTGACAAGACTTTGATTAGTTTCACACCTTCTACTTTTCTTTGTCTCCTAAGTAGCTCTGGGCTCAGAACTGTGCTATGCAAAAAGCCAGTTCTAGCACATTTTTTTCAATGTATATTCCCTATTGTATATCTGCTTACTCTCTTTGTAATCCCTTTCATTCCAACAAATTTAAATACAAACATTAATTTTCTTCTTGCTAATATCCCAGCAGCAGGTTGAACACTGCAAAAGGCAGAGAGTTGGGGGGGGGGGTGTTGGGGTTAGGGTTAAACTTCTTTGTGGGTCAAGCTCTAGAAATCTTCCTGCCATTTGAACTCATCAAATGTTTGGGGTCACATCATTCTGATGCTGTTAAGAAGAAAAACTGAAGTGAAATTATATGCAGTCATAGTCACTTGATTTTTCACTAAGCTACTGCTTTGTTTAATGACTGAGTTGCCTGTTCCAATGTTGATCATTAAATGAAGATTACCTTAGAGCATGAAGTATTCTGTTCATTGGCAGTAAATAATTTAACCGAAACAGAATTATTATTAAAACAATGTTAAATGAAGGTGCTATTTTTTGGTTACATGTAGACTTTCCAGATCCAGTTGGAGGTGATTCACTAGGAGGCACTCGTATCTATAAATTATTTTGTTATCCATGTGATTTGTGCTTTAAAGTCAGTTTTGTCTCCTGGCTTCCAATTTTTGGAAGCAGTTTATCATTGCCTTTTCCAAAGGGTTGAGAGAGCTACTGGCCTGAGGTCACACAATTGGCTTTTTGCCTAAGGTGGAGCTAGAATTAATGGTCTCCTGGTTTCTAAACTGAAATCAGGAGACATCATATTATTTTGGGGGTTGTCCAAGGTAGATTTTGAGATAATTTCAATTCAATAATTATGCTTCTATTAAAAATTATATCAGTTGCTCTTTCTAGATGATAAACAATATTTTCTTTTCCCCCATGTTTTATTTGTTTTATTTATATAACTTTCAATTTTAATCAAACAGTGTGTGGTTTGGGTACAATTACGTTTACATAGTTATATTACACATCTTTGTTGTGATATTCATCACTATCATATCAGTAATATAGTAACATAATAATATAATAACATAATAATATAGTAACATTAATACTTAACATCCTCTTCTTTACAACTTTCCACTTGGCCATTTCCTCTTTTTATATCTCCTTCTTTCTAACTTCTGTTTCTATTATCCAGCCAGATAGTAAACAATATTCTAATGATTTAGATGGCATATGAACTCAATTTTTTTTAACTAGAACTAATTATTTAGTTGTTCTCTAAATACTGTATCTCTCAGGTTTCCATGTTGTTAGAATGGCAGAGAATTTAGGAAATCAATCTCGTTGTGACCGAAAAAATCTGAAAGCCTGTGATTTATTTTTTTTGAGTTTTTTCCTTCTGATTATAAACTTTTTACTTATCTTGATATCTGGCTAATGAAGTTGCTTAATAATTATACTTTAAAAGGTTATCTAATAAAATACTACCTTATTTTCATAGTGAATATCTGACTTTAAGGATGCATATTTTGCGTGATGCTTCTGTCAGTTCATCTTGTTGAATGAGTTCTTTTCCAATGAGGAAAGTTGATGGCTCATAATTTTCTATCCAAAATTAATCATTGTGTTGTGCTTGCGTTAATGTTGTGTAAAAGAGACCTTCCTAGGGAGCCCTTTGTAGCTGTGAATGGGAATGACATTGCACAAACATTCACGTTATATTTAACAAAGAAAAAAAACAGGCATTCTTTACATGTTGATCATTACTTTTGATGGCCTACTGAGATTTTGGTCTCTCTTTGCACTAATCTTATGTTAGTAACTGTCATAGTCTATTAGCAAATTTAATTTTGTTAATGTCATAGAAAGTTGCTAATACAATGAGACTCATTAACAACTTTTGCATCATGTTAGCAAAAGCCAAATTTGCTAACAGAATGCAAAAATTATAATGGAGGGAAATCATAATTATGTAAATGCCTGATTTGATTAAATATGCCCCCTATATTTCTTAAACAAAATAACTGAACAGTCAGCTAATTACTGTTTTCAGTACCTACATCTTGCCTGTAGAGATTTTTATATTTGCTTCAGATATAGTAATGCATTAAAGAATATCATTGACCTGAGTATAACATATCTCTCTACAATAAAGAAGGCAGGAAACAGGGATAAAAGGCAGCTGAGAAATTACTGAAAAGTTTTAAAGAAAATTCTCAAGAGTTGTAAAAAAAAAACACCTAATTTTCCAATTTATGGCAGTTCAAATGTTCAGAGTAAAATTGTCTGCATATCACATTTCTTTATTCCCAATACAGAATATGTATTAGCAATCCAAATAAATGTTCAGATTGGCAGGTGTTGCTGGTAAATATCTAATCCAAAAAATCAAGCTAGGTACTAATCAGTTTATAATATTATATATAATTTATTCATTGCAAAACTAAAAATATACTATTTAGAAAACAAAACCATGATATCTATTATTTATTCATGGCTTTTCTATTCTCTGCCTAACTACATGAGATACACAACAATAACAGTTGAAACATTACTTTAGAACATAATCATAAAACACAACTAGCTAATAGTTAAATAGGGTTTGCTTTCTCTTATCATCTGAACCCAGATCATAGATTAAGTGATGGTTAAGTAAGAATGCCATGTTACAATTTATTCCTATGGTGTTTAAAAATTAATTTATTTTAACTCCAATGATGCATGTTTTCCAAAGCCAGACTTATCATTACTAACTTCATAATGATAGATTGTGAATGATTGTGACCTGCAAATTCAGTCTCTATCAGTCTCCGTTTATTTATAATCTTTAGCATCTGCTTGTCTGCTAAAATCTGTGACTGCGGAATTTTACCCTGTGCATGATGGTTCCAACCTGATTGAGCCACTATGTGATTGTCTGTCTGTCTGTCTGTCTGTCTGTCTTTCCTTCCTTCCTTCCTTCCTTCCTTCCTTCCTTTCTTTTTTGAGGAGGAGAGGGTGTTACCCAAATATTTGGTAACATCTCATGGCATTGGTTGGCCAAGCACAAGAAGAATAGCTGGAATACTGAGTAACCAAACACAGCTTAATTTATTATGTGCACATACAGAGTGAATAAATTCACATTTAATTGCACTGCATTTACAGAAAAATACCCATTCCAAATTGAACTTCCAGACTGATTGAGCCAATCTGAAAAAACTTTATATAAAGGAAGATGCTTTCTTCCTAAATATTTTTCAGTAGTCTAAAGCCTATACTGTAATTATATCTTGGCATCCACATGAAATCAATTTTGCAGTTAAGATGTCATTACAATGTTAACATTCAATTCTATCATGCTTTAAAATACTAACTTGTCTGCAGTGCTTTATTTTCCAAGGACAGATGGGGGAATGGTACACATTTGGAAGGTGATCTAATTATTAGGAAGTTTCTTTTAATACAATAACATATAATTAATTTCAATAAAAACCTATTAAGGGGATTGTCAGAGCCTGCGTGCAAGTGACACTCAGGTAGTTTTTCCACTGCTACATGGGACAGAAGTCCTTTTTTCCAGAAGACAAAGCCACATTAGTGTATTAGTGAAGAGGATAGAAAATAAATTACAGCTGCCTTCAAGGTATTACTGTTGAGTGCCATTGTTTGGGTTCTTTTTCGATTGTACTTCACTGGCAATATGGCTTCTGAAGGTTGCATATGACAGGTTAGGCGTTTTATCCTTTGAGTAAACAGTAATCGTGGTGTGAAGAAAGTGGGGCATTGGAGAATTTTCCCCATTCTTTGAGAACTCCACTCTTCCTTTTTAGTTTGCTCCAAGGGCTCTTTAGGGATACATATATTAAGCCCTTTAAATAGTTCATAATAAATCTGTGTCTCAGGCTGATTCTGACAGGTTTTTTAAAGAGTCTTTTAAGAGAGAATCCTCAATCATTTGTTAATCCATGGGGTGAACTCCAGGCTTGGAGGAAGGGGAAAAAAAACAGTGCAAGCTGCTATGTAGTGAAAATGTACTGTCGAGAAATGATAAATATGAGAGAGAAAAGAAAAGAACACAGCATTATAGCAGTTTTACAAAACATAGTATATTTAAATACTTTTTTCTTAATTAGGCCATATTTACGTATAGATATCGGAAAATTTCACTATTCAAAAAGAAAAATAGATAATAATCATCTAGCACATTTCCTCCCTAATTTGAATCTAAAAGTGTGCTGTCAACAAGAAACATTCAGACATATAAGTTGTCTGATTCTTTTATACTTGGACATGTACCCATAACAAAAGTTGGGCACATAATGAAAAAATCAAAGACTTGGTTGTCTGCAAGAAATATCAATTGAGATGCTGCAGGAAGTTGGGAGTCACTCCCATTCTCACTACTTTTTTGCCAGGCCATGATCATTCTGTTTCTCTCTAAGTAAGGACATATTTATGAAAGAATCATCCAGATTGTCTAGTAATCTACTATGTGGAGAAGGCACATGTCAATTGCTGGGGTGAACAGGACTGAAATAAGAGGTAGGCAAGGCTACTTTGGAATAACAAGTGGGTATTTCCTTCCTTCCTTCCTTCCTTCCTTCCTTCCTTCCTTCCTTCATTTCTTTTTCCCGTCCCCTTCCCCTTTTTCTTTCTTTTTCACTTTCTCTTATCCTTTATATACAAAAGGCTACCTGGAGGATCATTTTTCCCCTAGACTTTTGATATACTAGCTTGCAGAAGGCTTTTGAAATTAGGCTGGATGATTGCATGGCTTTTGTAAGCTAAAGCAGTTTCAATATGTGAAAGTACTGCTTAGGAAAAAAAAGGTTCATAGAGGAATATTAAATTATGCATGGCAGGAAAAATAAATAGAGGAAAGCATTTTCCTTCTGTTATAGTATTAGAAATTAGATCATCTATTCAGGCAAAATGTGCAAAGAATCAAAATGGAAGTAGACCCATTTTCAGATTGCAAGCTTCCCAAATGGGTTAGACACTGTGTGATGCAAAATGCTGGACTCTTGGAGGCTGTTGTCTGACAGGTTTCCCTGCATTATTTGAAAGCTTCAGCTTGCCCATTTCTTGTATTACTGTACTATTTTTAATTGGATGTGTATAGCTTTAATGTACATCCTCTTTTGTTCTAAGATTCATTGAATGCAGAGTTGAAGACAAGTTAATATACATTTTATTTCTCTTAAAACAATATAGAGCCTGGGACAAAAATATCCTTTTGCTGCAAGTGTCTAAATTTTTAGGTAGTTTTTCATCTAAAAGTTACAAAATTATATTGATAAATGAATAAAAATGAATGAAATATATAGTTTACAAAAAATGTATATAAAGATGTTTACAATAAAATATGTACCGGAATGTGTGGTAATAATTCAGAAAGATTAGTGCAGAAAATGGACAGAACAAACCTGTGAAAAGCATGAAAAATAGAATATCCAAACATATTTTCCAACTTTAACAAGTTTGCTGGTATTTACAGACAACAGTTTATCAGATTTTTTTTCAGAGTGAAAATCAAACATCTCCCTTCCAGTTTAAATATTACATAAATATTTTAGCAGTGTAATTTCAGCAATTTCCCTTCTGTAGTATCACATCCTATTCCTAATGCCATTAACATTTTCCCAGTGTATGTGTGTAATATATAAGTATATACACATACACACACATATGATACTGCCTTATAACGAATTCATCAGTTGTTCCAACTCACTCAAAACCAATCATATAAATACTGAGTCACCATGTACAGTAGATACCGTGGAAATATAACCCCCGATTTTCATATTGGTTATAGTTGTTGGGAATTATAATTTAACCACATTCTTGTGTACCTGAAAATAATGGCAATTGAATATGGTGCTCTTTATATACACAGCTTCCACTTCTGAGCTGCTACACTGATCTTTCATTCCCCCTACATGGAAATCTGTGATAATAGAATCTAGGAAAAAATTCTACACCTAATCACACCATAGTCTGGAGATAAATTCTCAGCAAGAAGCCGAATATTTCAATTACGGAAAATTTCTCACAGGCATATACAATCTCACATTTAGAATACTCAAAGATGAATTATGCTGATGAAAACAATGGAAAAAATTGCTTTGCACAATGTGCATTTTCCATGTTTGTCTTCCTTATTCATTTTTGGTTCCAACTCATTTCATAATGTAGCATTGTTCATCTCATTAAATGCTTATTTATTTATTAGATTTTTGTCCCATCTTTATTACTTTATAAGTAACTCAAGGCAGTGAATATATATAATACTCCTTCCTATTTTCCCCACAACATACATATTTCCTTCTAAATATATATAATTCATTTGCTGGAATTAAGATCTCTTACACATGGAACAAAACAGGGCAGGGTCATTAATACAGCAAATACATACATGCATACATTTCAGAATCATAAACAGTGAATATTCTAATCCAAACTGACAGATGTGAGAAACTAATGCCTAATATTTTTGTTTCATTTTTAAGCAAGCTTTTATTGAAAAGAAAGATATGGGCTTAGTTCAAGCAAAAGAAATAGTACAAAAGATTGTCCCAAAGATGCTTTTTCCCCAAAACACAACTGGACTTTCTTGATACAACCGTGACCTGGATGATTGAGAATCTCCATAGATAGTACAAAAGATTGTACCAATAAAACATGAATATTTACATTATATTAAATCAATTTCCATATGCTATATGGCACTGAAAATTTTAAGGACCAGCAGAAATAGAACTCAGCAGAATGTTGAGATTATAGTCTTTGATAATGAAGCTGAAGTATTTAAATACACATTCACTTGCAATCCTATTGAACTGAATCTACAGTACAATAGATATACTTAGGATTGGATCTTAAACACCTAACCAGTCTACCTGTCTGCCTCTCTCTCTCCCCCCTCCCTCCCTCTTTCTCTTTCTCCCTCGCTATTGCTGTGTGTATGTGTGTTCAGTATATTTATTTAGTATTCCTATGTGTATAGATATATCAGTATCAATATAAATTATTTCTTCCGCTTTCTCATCATATTTCAGAATTGCTTAGCTATTTTGGTACCCAGCTGACACTCCAAAAGACTTTTCAAGATTGAAAATTTTAGCTTGAACTGTAATAGTTTGAACCATTTTTCATCCTTGAAAGATAGGAGATGGAGAGATACTTAAACTCACATCTTTAATTGTAATATTCACTATGATAGCATTATTACAATATTCAGAATGGTCTTGTATACTTTTCCGTTCACATATTAGGCATTCCTCTCACAGACATTATATTTTATTAATTTCTGGTAAATGTACATGAGTCAAATGTACATGGCATCTAAACATACGATATAACCTAGGCAACATACATACATATATTTAATCAAGTTATTTGCATCAATTGAATTATATTATAACTCTTTAAAATAATGCATTGTGTTAACACAATTTATGATAAGGTATTTTTAACAACAAACAAATAAAGAATCCAGCTTGCATATGAAATGCCAGCTACTCCCCTTGGTTGGGCTATGCAGACTTCATGTATATAAAATAGTATATTAAAGTAAACTTAACAAAAGCAAAGAGCAATCATCGCAACTGTATTTTTTTCTCTTCTTTGTGATTCTAATTTTGAAAGCATTAAAGAAGACAGCTGCTCGTGCTGTGATATGCGCTAAACAGCCTGAAGGATGGAAAAAAAATATATTTGTAGCTCATAATAACTATTGACCTTTCTGATATACCATGTTCTCTCTGTTAGCTATTCTGTTCTATCAACGGTAAAGATTGAACATGACTTCTTAATAGAAAACATGGGGTTTCAAGCTGCCTTCACAAAGGTGTTTATGTATTGTTATTTTGTTCTGTAGGACAGAGACTAAGTCCTAGTGCCCTTTGTTTGACATCATGTTGTTATAAAAAAAAGGATTTCGCTCTTAAGGGCAGATTAATAAAAGAATTTGGCTCATAATCATTTTATGGTCGAGATAAAAGGGTTGCCATATTTGGTCCAGTACGGGGCAGAAGAGGTGGGATCCAGCATCATCTGAGTAATAGAGCATGCATTTTTCACTAGATGTACATGTATCAAGTGGCTGCATTTAGAATTGCAGGGCAATAAGATTTAACATGTTGCCTTTTTGTTGTTATAGAATTTGTGTTACTTTTTCTTTCTAGAGCCTAGTTTACTGCATAATTTCTTATTTTGGATGTCTTGTACATCCAAAGTGTCCGTTTACGATGCCTTGTATTCTACACTGAGCCCAGTATTGTGGCTAAAATACCACCTTAATGGTTGGTATTGACATTGTGACTTTGACTTTGTGACTTTGACATTGTAAGTATTTCCTTAGAGTGTGTGCGTTTTCCAAATACCAATCTTGCTCTGAAATTAAACAGGGCAAGACCATTTAAAGGTCCTTCATTTTCTCAGGGTAGGACCACACCAAAAAGCAAAGTCCAGCTTGCCATATGAAAGTTGGAAATGGTAACACATTGAATAAATCAAGAGTAGCAACAGAAGGCAACTATGTTAAGGATTTGGTGGTGTATTTGTAGTGGGGCTGGAATGACTTACAATTATCTCCATGGCTTTTCTGTAATTTATAGCAATGCACCTCAACCTCAGCAATTTTAAATTGTGTGAACTCCAACTCCCAGAATTCCCTAGCATGCTGGCTGGGGGATTCAGACAGTTGAAGTCCACACATTTTAAAGTTATAGAGCCTGAGAAACACTGTTTTAGAGCAATGGTCCCCAACCTTTCTGGCTTTGTGGACTGGGGTAGAGGGGTAGAGGAAATGATTCAGTGCCAGCAGCAGGCCCCACTAGCGTGCATAGCTCCATTTGCATGAGCAGTAGGCACTCCTGCCTCCAGGTGTAAAACTCGAATTTGTGCTAATGGAGATTCACATATGCGCACAAGAGTACCTACTGCTTGTGTAAATGGTGCTCTGTGCACACATGTGCTCACCTGATGCTTGTGCAACTTGGTTCCAAATGGGCTGTGGCCCAATACCGGGCTACAGCCGAGGGGTTGGGGGACTTCTGCTTTAGAGTATCAAAAGAATTACACAACCCTGGAAAAAGGCTAACAAATTCTCATAGTGGAAAGGACAGTACTTTGTTTCTTTAGAACAAAGTATTTTGGCACATTGATACATCTTCAGAATAATGTAGTATAACATGAATCAGTTACAATTTCAATCATGTTCAAGTCCAGGAAAAATATATCATATTTTATATCAAGCATTTATTTAGAACCTAAGCTGGAGATTCCTTCTAGAAGAACTAAATTCACACAAAGCTCAATGTGAATGTTAATGCAGTGAGGTGACAAAATAAGACAAGAAGGTCCAGTCTGCACCCCAATAGATGAATGCAGTCTACAGAGTTTTGAATCTTGCCAAATTGTAATTTTTAGCACGACACAAAAGGAGATTAAATGAGTAATCATATGGACTACATTTCATTCATTGCATTCTAATCATTTTAAAATTAAATTACTTTTGTCCTGGACCTGCTTATTCCTTTTTCCTGCCCCAATCATTTTTGGGAATGTGTCATACCACTTCAACTGCAAAAAATATTGTGCATTATTGTATTAAGGCCATGCTGTTGAGGAAGGAGGAGAACGTAGTTCAGTCTTCCCCAACCAACTTGGCTTTCAGATGTTGAGAATTAAAGCTGACTTCAGGATGCAGGATTGGGAATTTCAAGAGTTTCAGTCACAGCATACCTAGGGCAGTGGTGAGCCCAATATTTTAGCACTGAGAATACAAAACCCAAACTGAGTCATAGAAAGCTCAGTGATAAAAGGGGAATCCAGTGTTAATTTCCTTTCACCGTGAAATTCATGTTTTATTTCTGCCACAAAGGCATCTATTACAGTAAGTCTCAACTGAGCTTCTTATTTTTATTTCTATATATCACGTATTATTTTATTACTGTTTTATTGTTTTTGATGAGTCCTATGTAATAATTGTACTGAAGCTAGGAAAGCCCTTTCAAATTGTGCAAATTATCATCCAATATCCTTGTTAAATATAGATGCAAAAATCTTGACTGCAACTTTAGCACACAGATTGTAGAATATGCTACCATCAATCATACATGCTGCACAATCTGGCTTTATGGAAGGACATCAAGTTTTGGATAATATGATTAGTGGAGATGAGATAATTAGTGAATATTTTAACAAATGAATCTGAGAAACCTGAAACTACTCTGGTGACATTGTTAGATGTGCAAAAATCTTTCAGTGTGATTATTTGGAACTTTTTATGAAAGAGATGGATTAATTTCCATTTATATTCCTTGGTTTAAAATCTATTATTTTAGTTCCTTTGCTTCAGTTTTCACAAAGGAGATTATTTCCCCTCCAATTAAGATGTATCAAGGAACATATCATGAATTAATTATTTTTATATTTAATTTTATTTTTGGACATTTGGATGGTTGGAGTTGAATACATGGAGGTAATATTTTGGCTGTTGTTAATAATTATCAAAATTCAAATCTGATGAAATATGGTAAATTTTCTGTGTGTATATATTCCATATAAATAATATGTTGTGGTATTTATAACACAGAAGCCACATTATCTCGTTTCTCAATTCAGACAGCTACATCTTCATGAGAGTGAGAGACTCTCTTGCCCATAGTTAGCAATGGGTTCACTTAACGATGGTATTTGCTTAAGAACCACTGCAAAAAAAGGTCACAAAATTGGGTGTGATCACATAGTGAGCCACTTTACAACTGCTCTGACTTACAACTCAATTGCAGTTGTAAGTCAAAGGCAATCTGAAATGGTCTAGCTCAGCATTTCTCAATGTTAACTTTTAAGAAAAATGGACCCCCAGAATTCTCTAGCTGGCTGAGATTGAAAACATTGGTGTAGAGGCCTATTGATGATAGAAAGTCAGCTTGGAGTTTAGCCTGTTTAGGAATCATATTATACTCCACAAAAGACACGGTTCCACCACAAATGCGCGCACAACAAAAGCGCGCCTGACTAAACCGCGGTGACTAAAGTGCGGTGACAAAACCGTGCGCCGAATGAGCGACAAATTAGCCCTAAAGCGCGCCGACAAAAGCGCGCCGACAGAAGCGCGCTGTTACGTAACCCTAAACCTACCCCTAAAACTACCCCTAAACCTAACCCTAAACCTAACCCTAAACGTAACCCTAAACCTAACCCTAAACCTAACCCTAAACCTAACCCTAAACCTAACCCTAAACCTAACCCTAAATCTAACCCTAAACCTAACCGTAAACCTTACTTAAATTAAATCACGCTTCTGTCGGCGCGCTGTTGTCAGCGCGCTTTTGACATTGCGGTTTTAGCGCCGCGGTGTTGTCGGCACGCTTATGACGTTAGCGCTTTTGTCGGGTCACGAAAGACACACCTGCAGTATGGATCTGCTCCCCCAGTTGTTGGTGAATTAACAAATGATAGATAGCAGCAACAAGCAATTTTCTGCAATTGTATACAGTTTGTCAACCACAAACTGTATAAAACTATATCCTGACAGAACCGATAAGATTTATAAGGTTGCTCCAAAATGAGCAAACTGACTAAACCTGGCAACATTTATCTATGACTTAGGGCTATGCAAAACATTTAGGAAGGATACTTTAGTAACCACATTGGTGAGAGCATGTGAGAGGAGTGTGCAGTGGCCTAGAGGTGGAGCTTTCACCTCACAATCAGGAGATTGTGAGTTTGAGCCTAGGTAGAGAAAGATACTTCCCTCTCTCTGGGCACACTGAGAATATATCTGAACAAAACTCTGCATTGATGACAGGAAGGCATCTGGCCATTAAAAAAAACCCTGCTAGTTCCATTCAGTTGTTCAGACTCCAGCCTTCAAGGGATTATGGGGTCGTTAAAAGAAGATGATGATGAGAGAACAAGTGAGAGCAAAATTGGATACATAGGGAATAAGCTTCTCATGTGTTGCCCTTAATGTATGGAATGTATTGAAATCTCTCTTTAGAAAACAAACATGATCTTGATCTTTCTTCTTAGCCAATTCAGTTTTAATTCATTTTTGTCCAAGTTTTTTGGTTTTTTGCTGTTTTTGTTTTCATTCTTAGCCTTCTTATGTCCTTCTGGTAAGACAGCAGTTGTATTCCAATTTACAATGAAAGATGTCCTATCAAGTGTACAAGTCTCCTCCCCATATCTTGCCATAAGTTACAATACACCCACTTAACTCAAAAATAAGTCCCATTAAAATAATTTCTGAATATGAAAACATTATTAATACTTTTTTTGTATCTTAATCATGTTATCTGACAAATCCAAATCTCAAAACAGTCTGTTTTGAGAGTCATATCAGAATGATCGCAGACACTTTCTAATGTACTGATTCTTCACTTCATTGTTGAAGCTGTGGCATCTGTTTATTTAAAATAAATATTGAGTCCCTTCACAGTCTGTGGTATAACTGTTTATAAACTGCAGCTTCTAGCTAGTAGGATTATTTCAGAACTACTGTGCTTCTCAGCCTGTATTTATTGTCATGGTTATTGTTATGGAATAGGTATGATTTTCATGGTCTGATTTATGAGATCAGCATTGCTTCTCATGTGTGCAGTAACCTACGAAATGATTTATTTCTGTGATCGGTGGTAAATTCTGAATCCTTCAAAATTCCATGTGCATATACTTCATCCTGACTTTATACAGATTATTAGTCTTAATGGTGAAACATTATATAATTAATTGTATAAAATTAGTGCTTAAAATGTCTTCTAGAATAAGTCACTTTTCCTACTTTCCACCTTTTATGTCTTGACTCTAGCAAATTCAATGGCATTCTCAGAAATCCTGATAACCACTAAAAATTATAAATTTTATAAAGTTATAAACAGTTACATATTAGGGTCCTGATGCCTTAATGAAGTTCTGATATTTACTGTGTGACTCTTATTTGTCCCCTAAGACACCAATGGTCAATTCTCAGTGTAGAAGGAAGAAGAAAATATTTGGCTAATAGTTTCCATTTTGACAAGTTGAAAATATATCGGTGCTATAACCTAGAACATTTTTTTGACAAGCTTATCCTCTTCACACGTGTTGGATGATAATTTATATTATTCATATTCTTAGTGTTGATTGGGAATTCTGAAGGTTGTAACCAATAAGGCTTGAAGGAATCAGACTGGGATGGCACAGAGCAGAGAATTCATAGAGAAAAGCAAACTAGGTTCAAGTTGGGCAATTGAGAGCGTACTTAGTTCCCATCATAAACTGTCATCTGTTCCTTCAGAGATAGGCTATGTACAGTTATATAGTAGAAAGTTTTTGAACTGACACTGGAATCAATTCTTTCTTATTTCTTCCTTATATCTCTTTCTCAAATGTACACAAACATAGACAAACAGACACACAGACACACTTTCTTTCTAGATGAATCTTTTTCCTAGTCAAACTTGCTTTTCAAACCAATATGAGTTTTCAGACTTTAGTTGTTCAAATCTACTTGGAGGTTTAATTTCTGGTTGACTGAAGTGCCATCCTGTTGCAAGCACTTTGCTGTAACATGTAACATTTCTTTCTTTCCTTCCTTCCTTTCTTCCTTCCTTCCTTCCTTCTCCATGCTTCAAAAGATTTGTCTCATTATTTCTGTCTCATGCACAAGAGTGTGATACAGAATAGAAGTGCAAATAGTTAAAAAGGGGAGAGTCGATGAATGCTGATTTTAAAATGCAGAAATTGCTATATTGACATCCAGGTATTGTACAACAAATAACATGGCCAACTGCAATGTAGGCATCAGAAGGACAGGAGAGTTCCTACATGGGAAAAGGCCCAAAAATATTTTGAGTCTCTTATTATCACCAAACAGTATCATTAAAGATAAAGGTTCCCCTCGCACATATGTGCTATTCATTCCTGAGGGGGTGGTGCTCATCTCCATTTCAAAGCTGAAGAGTCAGCGCTGTTCAAAGACGTCTCCATGGCATGACTAAATGCCAAAGACGCACGGAACACTGTTACCTTCCCACCAAAGGTGGTTACTATTTTTTCTACTTCCATTTTTACATGCTTTCGAACTGCTAGGTTGCCAGAAGAACAGTATCATTACTTATACCATTATATCCTGTTGATTAAGTCCAAATCCCAAAATCACTGCATGTGCTTTCTTATGCACTTCAGTCAAGTTGTCATAGAAAAGGAATGGCCAAATTATGTTGTTGCCCTTTTCCATGTGGTTTCTGGATTGTTCTATTCATTGTGAAAACATGTAGTGGAAAGAAGGGATAAGTGAGATGAAGTCCAATTATTTAAGTTGTATTATGCTAATAAAAACGGAGCAGGACTGTTGAAAATCATTGCCTATCCCCATTAAAAAGCAAAAGGGACTTCAAAAATACTGGTGGGTTCCTAACCATTTACTACTGTTTTGCTTGTGCTCATGTGCGACATTTCTACGTATGCACAGAAGCGTCCGGGTGGGTGGGCGGAGCCTCCTGCCACCACCACTACTGGTTCAGCAACCCATCTCTGTTCAGAAACCTCAGAACTATAGAGATACTGTGTATGTCTAAATATAAAATGATCAGTGAAAAAATAAGTAATTTAAACAGAATAAAGTCCTTAGGGAGTGGGCGGCATACAAATTCCATTAAAGTTTGAAAGTTTGAAGTATTAAAACTATTTCATTTAATCAGAACTTCCACTAATATGCAGCTAACTTCCATTACTATGCAGGTAAGGGGGGGGGATCTGAAGACCTAGTTTGAATTGTTTTTAAAGGAAAGTGTTTATATGAAACATTTAAACATACTTTACCAACTAAATACATTTAATGCACGGAGCATAATTTGATTAATGGCTGTTGGCCATGAAAAGAGAACTTCACGTTCAGAAGTGCTGTACGTCTGAAAACAAGTTGATGTGATTAAAAAAACAATTAAGGGAATGCTGCTTTGATGCCATGCTTCTGGGAAGTATCTGAGTAAAGAGACCTTTGTTTTTATCAAACAGAAGTCTTCTTATGTTCTTAATTAACACAACTTCCATGTGTTTAGTTCATAATTTTTAACAATACATTGTAACATATTTTGCTCTCTGCTTATGTTAGATTATAATGTGCTGGACTGTAGCTGCCGCATGTGTGAAGCCAATTTTAATATTTATTCACTCAGCAGGAAGAACACATGCTGTGGTTTCTTAATGTACACTTTAACCACTGTACTATTGAGTGCGGTATACTAGCAGTAATAATTCATAGTGAGTCTCTTCATGCCATTACTGCTTAGGATCTTCTTTTGTGTGTGTGGTTTCAGGGTTCTAGTCACCTTGATTATACATTTCCTTACTTTGAAACTTTCATTTTTTAGATGCTGCAAACATGATATTACCAAATGAAACCCAGCATTAAGGCCAAATTTGTGATGTGGTTTCTGATGGCTTTGCGCTTCACTAGGTCTCTGAGGACATCACCAATAAATGTGAAAGAAGCTAACAAAAGATTGGCATACTTTTCTATTTCCACTAG
Organism: Thamnophis sirtalis; assembly: GCF_051295495.1. NCBI lineage: Eukaryota > Metazoa > Chordata > Lepidosauria > Squamata > Natricidae > Thamnophis > Thamnophis sirtalis. Next base: position 123,616,644 of record NW_028261381.1, read on the forward strand.
AATAGAGGAAGAAATGCACTAAATTAAGTCTAACCTTAAATGTATAATCTGTCCTTGTGAAACAGAAAAAATAGGATACAGCATCTTGGAGCTCTCAGCATCCCTTATGAGGAAAAAAATGGTTCTAAGGGTCTCTGATCTTGTGTTTTAGTAAAATAGAACTGCACGGCTGACTGACAGTTCTGATCTAAAGCATTTACATTTAAGTTTTGATCTCTCTGCTTTTGATTAAAACTAATGAGCTCATTTAATTCAAAATGGGAATCTCTGATAAGAGAAATAAGGTTGATGTGATTGGATTAGAGGGGCAAATTAAACTCTTAGAGCAGAAGTTTGTGCTTATATAGTGTATTAAAAAGCTGTTGGCGTATTATGGCATGTTAGATGATGAGAAAAATTTCATAGTAATTCATATTTAATCAGAAGAAATGAAAGTACTAAATATAACATGGCTCTGCTTTTCCCTCGAGTGATAAAGAGCTGTACATTTAAAATGACATGGAATTCATGCTCTCTTTAAAAAACAGTCTTGAGACACACTGAAGAAAAACAGCATTATTGTCAGTGGGCTAATCACAGCAGAGTAGAAATCCAAAGTAAAATGGCTATAGGAAAGTAAATATATGCAAGTTAATATCAATAGCCTAACCCTTTTCAAATAAAGGGGAAAAACCTTGGTTGATAAAAGCAGGCTTTAAATTTGATGAAAACTCCTTGACTGGTGTCCTTTAAACTGCTTAAACTGAAATGTTTTCTTGCCAATATATTCGTAGAGGTTTGCTTCTCAATTAAATGTCTTGCACAACAAAAGTGTGCTCGCATTTGATAGGAAAATAAAAGCACTCGAGTACGTGACCTTTTTACTCATGTTTAGGTGGACGAATGTTACAATTATCTCTTCCCTACTCTCAGATAAAAGCCAGCTCCAATTTGACGGAAAGAGCAAGGGGAGACGGAAACTTCCAATTGAACCGAGAAAACAACAATTTATTGTTTGAAAATTGGCCGTAATATATGGACTGGTGGTTTTCATGGAAGCATTGAGGAAGGCCACATTGAATTGACAAAATTTTTGGGATAGTTTCAGAAAAATAAATAGGCTCCTTTCCTAATATCAGCTTGTTTTCTTTCAAGTTTTTTTCTGCTGTAGAATTTTGCTTGCAGTGTTATGAGAAGGCTATGAATTTTCATCCAAAGCAGTTTGGCTTTTTCCCTATTTCAATCATAAGTAGGGTGAAAGAGAGATTATTTATTTTATTGTTAAGTCTACAACTTCTGTACTGCTCAATTTTTAAAAAAATATCTTCCATATCTTGCATTTGGTCTTAGGTTACCTCAATGGCTGCGCCTATGACATTCAGAAGAGCTCTCTAAAAGTTAAATGATCAATAAATTATTTTGTTATGTCTATTTTAGTGGAAACTACAAGCCCAAGCCTACTTTCAACTGACAACAATCTAGAGCGTTCTTTTTTCATTCGGATGAAATCAACACTGACCAAGCGAGGTGTACACATAAAATCTTCAGGATATAAGGTAAACTTTTGTTTTGTCTTCCTGAATATTGTTAGATGTTCTCCCTCTTTTTTAAAAGATATATGATAAATTGTAGCAGATCCCAGAATCTGCTCTCCAGAGCTTCATAACAGTTGAGCTGGATAGTTTTACAAAGAGAAAGTTAAAGGCCATAGGTGATATTTTTGAAGTATATCCATCAGGTATCATAGCAAGGTTAAAAAATCAGCAGCATTCTTTAGTGTCACAGACTATCTGGGGCAGCCCCTAAAAATTCTTCATGTTGAACGAAATAATTGAAAGCCTCATTTAACACAACAGGAGATGCTTCTTAGGAAGCATAAATTCCATGGATTTAATGAGAAGAATGCTGTATTGGGAGTTTACAACTGTTTTTCTATCACTGCCAATGAATTGGGAGAAATGTTTTATATCACAAATTATTGTCACTAGAAGAATTTTCATTTTTCTTTATATATAATCCTGAATACTCCTGAATCCTGAACAAGATTGACTTTGAGCTGTTGGCAATTCTGATCAACATTCATTTTTTCAACATTCTTCACAGATGTGATCTCTGGATATATAGGTTTTTTTATTTTATTTTTCTTGCTTTAACTTTCTTTGTGATTAATAATCTCAACTTTCACTTTCAGTCCTTCACTTAATTTCCTGTTTGTCCTGCTGTATCCTGCTTCCTCTTGTTTTACAAGAGATAAAGATTTGCCAATGCACTCAGAATATAGCATTTCTGTTTCATGCCACCCCGACCCACATTGTTTGAGTTGAGTGACCTTATAATTCAGTTGAATATGTAGATAAATAAATAAATACTTTTTTCATGCTTTACACAATCACCTATTACCTATTTAAGCAATCCATTCTGTTATTGCTTTTCTTGTTATTTTGGTTATGTTGCAGAACACCGACTCTAAAATAACCAGCCTTCTCAAAGTTACTGTATTTAGGAACAATCAGACTTTGAAAATAGTACAACCTGATATGGCTTACTGTTATTCTGGATGCATTTCAGATCAGAGCAAATACAAAACTGAATTTCTGTGCCAGGATCTTGAGAATATGAAAATCACAAATTCTTCCTTTGGTTATATAGCTTGTGCTTATTTCTATTAGATTTAAGACAACTTGACTTGATCTTTGATGGAGATGATAGAATAACTCTTCAAAATGAAACATTTCTATTATGCATAATATGTGCAATGGTTTTATAATACTGAGAACAAATTTCCAGGCCGTATTTATAGCTTTTATCAATCCTATGTCAACGCTAAAGGCTACAGAAATATAACTTGTAGAATATACTAACAATATCTTGAAAGCCTACCAGGGCTTTCCTCTGCCCTCCCTTATGTGAAACAGGATCAAGATGGGATTATACTCTTTCTCATGCCTATTCCTTTCCCAGTTTAGAGCTGTTGTTTGCTCTTTCTTAATGTCCTTCTTAAATGGCTCTTATATGCTTTGGTCAAGACTATCTTTGCACACCTCTATACATTTGGTGTTGATTCTCCACTGTGGAATAAAGGAAAGGAACTAAGTTGTTACAAAATAAAAATATATAAAGAAGAATATGCTAATGCAGGGAAACCTAGAAAATGCTGGAAAAATAAGATTTTCCAGTTTTAGAAAAAATTAAGGCAATAATTTTTGTGAAGAAGAAATATCTTAGGAAAATGTTTGTTCTGGAATATCTTTTGGATATAAATGTAAATGATACTTTTGAACATTTTTTAAGAAATTATTTTTTTAAAGATTCAATGCTTTGGCTCTAATGCTGAACTCAGTATGCTTTCATGTGGTGCAAAACATACAATATAATGTCATTTTTTGTAGGCAAATTCTAAGCTTCGTAATAAAATATTTAATTGCTCTATACAAATTTAAGATAAGAGAGTTTGTGTCTGGTCACTAATAGCAGGGCGTAGTTTTTTTACATAGGGCCAACTGTATGGAATAGAGAGAAATGACAACACCAAGTTAATATTGGGATAAAAACAGAGATGGGTTTCTCCCAGTTCAGCCCGGATTAGGAGAACTGGTAGTAGAGGCGGCGGGAGGCTATGCCCACCTGCCTGGACGCTTCTGCACATGAGCAGAAGTGTCACATGCACAAGCGCGTACATGCACAAAAGCAAACCAGTAGTAAACAAAATGGAAACCCACCACTGGATAAAAAGTTTGAAAAAGACTTGAATATTTGAGTGGAATAGTGGTTAATGTCTAGGACTAACACTCCTTGAGTTTCCAGATGAATAGCAAGAAATAAATCTGATAAATAAGAATAAATGTACGTACATAACTTGAACTATTGTTGACTGTGTAATCAACTCTCAATCCAGAATTTCAGCCGATGCTAAAATCTTTCTATGAAGTGACCAGATAAATTGTTTTATTACTGACTCTTTTGAGTAACATGTACATCTGCTTTTATATTCTCAACATCAACTTACATATAACCTCGGGCATTTTTGAGGGAACGTTCTTAAGAGAGAAATTGGTTACAGTGATGCAGAGATTGTCTGGTGTTCAGATGGGAATAGAAAACGTCTTGCAAAGTTTAGTCGTTATAAAGGCAGCCTAATGGGAAAAACTAAGGAGGCTTTATTCAAAACAATTATCTATAATATAAAAGGTCTCAATATATAGATCTGCACTGAAGTTTTCACAAACTTTAGTGAAGATCTATATATTTAGACCTTATATATTATGGATATGTATTAAAGGGGTTCCTAAGTGAGGTTAGGTTATTATTTATTTATGTTATACTGTATAGAAGTTAACTTTCTCTCAGTCAGAAGGTGAAGAATTCAGTTTGTAAGAACTTCTCATTCCTCATATTTGGACGATCTCAGAAATGTGAATATTTAAGCATCATCTTTATCTTCTTAATAGCCATTTTTATCACAGCATTTAGGCATATCATATTCTTTGGGAAATTTAATTCAATGCAATAAACTGAGATAAAAAATAATATGCAAACATTTAATTACTGCAATGCATCCAAAGTATTTGTAATGAACATTGAAAAATGATGGATATATTTCCTCTAATCAACCTCCTTGCACTAAAATAATCTTGAAATAGGTATAAATTAAAAAATTGAAAAATCTGTATATCTCCAATAATGTTTTCACCAAAAATAAATTTGGTACACACCCAGTTTAATGGCTCTATTGCTATTCTGCCAAGACTATTTTACATTATGGACTATAGAATGAGGTAATCACAGTTCTCCTAAAAACTTTAATCAATCAGTCAAATAATCAATCAATTGATAATCCAATCAACCTGCTTAATTAAATCACTCACTTGGTGTTACACTAAGAATATACATGAATTGCATTATTCAATTGAGAAGAAAAATTACAATATCACAGCATTGGAAGTAAGTTATCAATTGATGGCCTATTACAGGTAGTTGTTGGGATCAGAATTTTCTCAATTTCCCAACCAAATTTTCCCATTTAGCGAATTTTCATCACTAAATAATGTTCTCATAAAGCACAATGTTGTGTGATCACATTATTTAGCAACAGCAACTCTGGACTACTCAGGTCATAAAGTGGGAAGAGATGGGAGCCCAAGGCAAGGAGTGGGGGTGGGGTTGCCACACACAATCACTATAGTAGTCAGAAGGTGTGCAGATCCTACTCTATAGCAGGGGTTACAACCAGTCCACAATTATGATATTACAGCAAGCTGCAGTCACGTGATTGTCATTTACAGTCAGAAGCAAAGTCAATGGGAAAGCTGTCAGAGAAGGTTGCAAGTTGATCCTATAAGTTTCTCCTGCCATGGTTTTTTTTTTCCTGAGGAGTCCCTTCATTCAGTGTCATCATAATTATGAATGGTTGCTGAATGAGTAGTGGCCCAGAAGAATTATGATTGGAATCAAGCCTCAGAGTCAAATCATAATTGCTGTTCCCTATATTTAGCACCTTGTTTTTGTTTTGCCACATCCAATTCCTTTTATTCAATAAATAGGTGTCAGGTGTCATACACTTCTACAGAATAACAGAACAACAGAATTGAAAGGGACCTTGGAAATCTTTCAAACAAATGATTGTTGAATCTCTTCTTTAAAATCTCCAGTGTTGGTGCACCCACAACGTCTGGAGGCAGGTTGTTCTGTTGATTCGTTGTTCAACTGTCAGGAAATTTCTACTTAAGATTAGTTCTCTTCTTGATATAAGATAAATATCTTATACATTATCTCAGGACTATCTTGTAAAAGTATGTATGTATGTATGTATGTATGTATGTATGTATGTATGTATGTATGTATGTATCAGTGGTGGGTTTCAAAAGTTTTTAGAACCTCTTCTGTAGGTGTGGCCTTCTTTGTGGGAGTGGCTTGCTAGCCATGTGACCAGGTGGGAGTAGCTTGGCAGTCATGTGACTGGGTGTGCATGGCCAACTTGTAAAATGTGGTGAAACTCACTTAACAAAGCTCTTGCTTAGCAACCAAAATGTTGGCTCAGAAACTCTGGCATTTGAAGCACACAAGTCTTAAAGCTGTCAAGTTACAAGACCCTTGCACCCCTAACCCTTTAGAAAAAAACCCAGGGATGTTCAAACTTGACAGCTTTAAGACTTTAAGGTTTAGATAGGACTCTTAGAGGTGGGTGGGCGATTGGTGAGCCAACCAATCAGTGAGTGGCAGGCGGGGCAAGCGTGGTGCAAACGGGCGAGGGGAGGGAACTGGAACCGGTTCTAAATGGCATGGTAGATTTGTGGAACTTCTTCTATAGAAGAGGTAAGAACTAGCAGAAACCCACCCCTGGTATGTATGTATATAATCAACTAATATGAAAATTATGTGTATGTTTAATCTATCTGTTTATAGATTTAAAAGACAGGAAGATCTAGGCAACTTTTACTTGTACTAAAAAAGAGAGCTGATGCACAATAAAATATAGGCATTATAGGATGTCTTCAGTCATTTTATAGTTAAATGCATTCATAAATTTTTGTACAGTTATAAGAAGTTGACTTTGATGGTACAAAACTCACAGAAAAGCTTTAGATCACAGGAGTAGCCAGAGATGAAGTTTATGCTGACAATTTATCACCTCTTGTCTGTTAAGGAAAAACATTTTAGGATCTTCCTATTAGCAATTGTATGCTACTCTGAAATTGTATTTTGAAAAAGTCTGTCGTCTGTCTTTTCTTGAGGATTCTTTCTTTTCTTTTATACTTCAACATGTTAAATTTACAAAATTGTATTTTTCAAAGCAGAATAAAATATGTGACGTCCATAATACAAACACTTACGAAAAAAAAAACCTACCACCAGGATAAACAGGAATGAACAATAGAACAATTGAAGTGTATATATTATCTGTAAATGTTACTTTTTTCATTTATCATATTATCAATCATAGACATTTTACACACACACACACACACACATGTATGTATGTATGTATGTATGTATGTATGTATGTATGTATGTATGTATGTATGTATGTATTCTCCCTCAACAAAAATAGATAGTTTCTATTGCAGGAGAATTCCATGTAAGAATTAGCATAGAGAAACACAAAAAGGCGGTTAATGTATGTTGTCTGTTTGCTATGGCACAATTTTATTACTCATAATGCTTTATCGAACTGAAAATCATGTTCAAGAAAGCATGCTATGTGTAACTATCTGGATTACATCTCTCATGATATGAATGTGACAATTCCATTGTATTGGCAATGCATTGCATGCTAATATAGATAAATATTACTGGAAAAGCTGGTCCCCTTCTCTTGTGTGTGTTTGTGTGAGTGTGTGTGTGTGTTTATATTGATAGGGTATTCATGATACTGTAAATTCTATCACTGATTTTAGCCAGTTCAAATTGATTCTGCAGGAACTGCAAATAATGAACCTCCAGGCAGAGGCAAAAGAGAAAACAATTTATTCAGCCATATAAATAGATGCAAACTGTAGAGTATATTTAGCCACAGATTTTATCAGATAATGCATCCAATACTCTTCAAAGCATGAAGAGATATTCAACAGAGAACATTAGGTCAATGCCCTGCCTTACCTTTAATTTCTCTGTTAGGCTAAGTAATAAGTTGAAGTGTTGGTTGGGGGGGGGAGGGAGAAAAGCTTTCTCCTTTGAAAGAGGAATGTCGTTTTGAAACTTCCTGAACTATAATTATATAGAGATGGGCTTGTAAATGGCAAAACAAAAGCAAAATAACACTGCAACACTTTACTCAAACTGGGGTTACACACCATGTAAACCATGGTATTATGGGCTTGATTTTGGCTCACCACAATGCGGTGTATAAAAGTGTTTTATTTCTTAATGTGTGAACCGACACCCTGACTACTCAAACAATGACTTAAGACAAAACATGTTATTTTACAGTGTCTGAATTCAGCTTGCATTCTTGCCTTTTGTAAATTTCTATTAAGGCATTTATTGGGGAAGAGGAGGGAGTGTTGATATTATTGTAATGATACTTGTGTAAAATAATGTCATTGCTCTACAATTGTTACTATATGGATTCTGCATTAGTATGATTGACAGATCACTGTCCTCAATATCCTTTGACTAGTAACACTGATATCCATGGACCTGGTTGAGAGGCTGCAGTTTATTCCTGGATATGCTATTATCATTTATGATATATTCATTTGAGAGGTTCTTGGTTCTCTTTGAGCTAACCTTTTTTTCTTGCAGATGTTTCATTACCCAAACTAGGTAGCATCATCAGAAACACCTGCAAGAAAACAACCAAGCTCAGAGAGCACCAAGGACTCTTTATTTCAACCCTGAGCTACAAATATTCTCCTTTATTGATATTCATTTGAATGGAGTGGAATCTTTTGATAAAAATCTTTCTAAACAGACTCACCAAAAAGAAAGCTGATAGATATCAACATTTGTCATGTATACGTGTCCTATCTATCTATCTATCTATCTATCTATCTATCTATCTATCTATCTATCTATCCAGGTTGAAAAGACAAATACATATTGAACAGTATACAGAAAGTCCTCAACTTACCACAGTTTGTTTAGTCACCATTCAAAGTTACAATGGCACTGAAAAAAGTGACATGATCATTTTTCACACTTATGACTGTTGCAGCATCATCATAGTCTTGTGTTTTTCTTTCGGATGCTTGACCATTGACTCCTATATATGACGGTCACAGTCCCAGAGTCATGTGATTCCCTTTTGCGGCCTTCTGATAAGCAAAGTCAATGGGGAAATCAGGCTTGCTTAACAACCTTGTTGCTAATTTAACAACTGCAATGATTCACTTAACAAATGTGGCAAGAAAAGTCGTAAAATGGGACAAAAGTCACTTAACAGATTTCTCACTGAGGAATATAAATTTTGGACTCAATTGTGGTCATAGGTTGAGGACTAGCTGTGGTTCTATAAGTCCCGCCCAGCCTAATTCCAGAAACTCAGGAGATTCAGAAAGGAGCACATGCTAGTTGATTTGAAATAAGAATGAAATCATCAGGAAAACTCAGCATGCTCACAGTGTGGCTGTTTCCTCAAGAAAAGAGTTAGTAGAAGAAGGAGAGTAGAGAGGGTGAGAGAAAGGAGGAGGAGAAGGAAGGGAGGGAATGGATTAAGAGAGGGAGTGATAGGGTTAGGGTTAGATAGAGGGGGAGGGGAAGTAGGTATAGAGGGGTATGAGAGAAGGAAGAATGAAAGTTGGAGGGGATGAAAGAGGGTGTATGGTGGGCTAAGGCGGTATATAGGGTTTGTATTGTAGGGGGCATTTTCTATAAAAGTGAGGGCTGTGTTTATTACCCAATGTTATATGCCTCGGTTGCACAGTAAACATGTGATTGTATAGAATGAAATGGGGGAAAAAAGACTTGTGGGGGAAAAAAGAGTTAGTAGAAGTCAACTCCATTGATGAGCAGGGAAACAGAAAGCAAATGTGGCAATTTGACTTCAGTTGAATTATGTGTGCAAGAGCTGGGCAGAAAGATAATGAGCTCAGTAATATGGCAAACAGCTTCAAGGATGGGGGTGCAAATTCAGAAAGTAGTCATAAAGACCTCAAGGGGAAAAAGTCAAGGCCTGCTTGGGTTGACATTAGTTGAAAAAGCAGATTGGGACCACCAAATGAAGAGAAGGGGGGGAGCAGAATCCAAGTCAACGTAGGACTTCAGAAACCTCAGGCATGCAGCCAGTCCCTTTTCTGTGGCAAGTAGAATCTGTTAAAAAGAAGGACATGTTTAATTACCTCTCTGGGGAATATGAACCAGAAAGGGGGTTGGGTGGGGGATTTGATTTTCTGAATAGTCTCAGAAAGAAGAGAAAAAGTGGGTTGAGGAGCGAATCAAGAAAAGCTGACTGTGGAACAACAAAGTAAATGGCAAGGGCTTCTTGAGCAAAAGTCACAGCAGGAGGAGGCAGAGGAAGCCCCAGAGCAAGAAAAGTCCAGAAAAGGCAGATGAGAGAATTGCCCAAGCAAGGAAAGAAACCCTTCTGACTACAGGGAAAAAATGACAATGGGTGCAAACTAGAAAGTGCCATGAAAAGTTGGGGTTAGAAAACGGCTGAATGAGAGAAATGCTGCTAAGGCAAGATCCTCTTGCCTTGACTAGTTGTAGGCAAAATTCAGACAGATTAAAGCTGTCTAAAGTTGAGTCTGTGTAGCTCTTAAGGATCCCTTCTATTGTCTTTTCTGCCACCAAATCTGAAGTCTTCCAGTCCTCTCAATGAGTGTGAGTGAAGCAAAATTAGGTCTCAAAATTTCTCAACTCAGAAATCTCTTAAACCTGCCAGTGCGAGGAATTACATCACTTGCCCAATGTCACTGCCTTAAGAAATTGACCCTGGAAGAGGGATTTCCTCGCGACTCGAGTTTGTTATCCAGTCCACAGTTTGTTGTTTTTAGTTGCTGTTCTCATTCCTATGCTGTCCGTACTTCTTCTATGAAGGTGTGCCTCCCTGCACTGTAGGTTTGGACTCTGCTCTCTTTGGCCACCTTCCGTTTTGAAAAAAATGCTTTCCTGACCAATTCTTTTTCTTCGGAGTGCTGCCTGTGTTCCCAACTATTTTCTTTGCAGGCTCGGTGACAGGATTTCCTAGAATGTATGCACTATAAGACCTTCCGTAACAGTGATAAACAATGTGCTGAATCTTCCTTTTTAGGAAAGCCCAAAGCTCAACAAAAGGGCCTGAGTAATTTCCAATTACTCAGGCCCTTTTGTTATGTGAACTAAACTTTAAGCATTTCCTGTGATTTTTGTTTTTTGTTTTTGCAAAGTATACTAATCGCAGAGTTTCAACACTCTGGAAATAAATTGATATTTTTCATTTTGCAGAAAATCTTAGTTATTAATTGGTATCTATTGACTAAATCATGTAGTGAAATTATTGTTTTTAAAATAAAGCACGAGTTATAAGTATTTCTGTCATTAATGGGTTTTGGAGCCCCTTACTAAATATGGTTATTTTCTATTTATTTTACAGAACAAATTCTTTATTCCAGGGGGAGCAAAACTGAGCATAGGCATTATCAGAATGAGGCTTACTTATTTCCTTCCACTTTCTCTTCCGCTCATGGTGTAACTATCTCTTTCCCTCTTCTTGAGTAAAATTATAATTCACAGAAGCCCAGTTTTCCATAGAAATTGACATTGGAAAATATGCCCAATTGATGGTTTTGAATTCGACTTTCCTGATCTGTATGTTATGGCAACATATAATGGTTTGTTGACATCAAAACAAAGAGAGGGTATGCGAAACTGAAACTATAAATTAATTTGTACTAAATCCTCATTATTTTTTTAATGTGAGTATTATTCTGAGTATTATTCTGCTTTTAAATAGTAAAATCTAATCAGGTGTATCTATACACATACATGAACATGAATGGATTGATAATATTCCTAGAATATAACATTCTATTTCAATTGTAATGTGATTAATCTTAGAATACATTTTTGGAGAAGCATATTTTTAGAAAGTAAAAAGAGAAGTTGGTAAAAGAAAAGTAATCTCTTTGGCAAAAAAAAAATTGCCTGTTTTAGAATAAATTGTATGGTGCATAACAATCAAATTGATAGACATTAAGTAAACAAGAGTAAAGTTAGTCAATTTAAAAATGATTAGATTGATTGACAGTAGGCAAAGTAAAAGGCTATGTTATAATGCTTTACTGAAAAAGCCAAGCATGTGAATTTTTGGCTGGTTTTCCAGATAGAACATTTTAAATTATATGCTTGTGATGCAGTTTTTGAAAGAAGCAGTGCCTAATGCAATACATTAGTTGCTGATCTCCCCAGTGTCTGCACTGAGGAAATGAGTAGTAAGGGAAACAAAACTAGCAGGCATAGAATCATCAATATCCACTGTGGGTCACAAAAGGCAAAGTGGCAGTCACAGCACTGCAGATAAGGCATCACTATCACCATCGTCATCATCATCAATACATAAATAAATAAATGTATATGCTGCCTGACTCCCAGAAATACTGGGTGGTTTTGTACAATACACACATATACAAAGCAGCAGAACCCTGACTGGGTTGCTGTGACACCACCTTCCCTTTTATTCCCCCATCCCTAGAAAATTCCACTGGACCAGGACTTTTATCCTTATGGTCAGCATCAGCATATCCTCCTTTATCCTTCCCTTATTCCCTGGATTTTAGCTGCCATAATCAGTGAGTTGAGATGGTAAAGGGTGAGTGACATGGATTTTCTCAAAAAGCACAAGGGTGGATAGGAAAGAATTTTGACTCTACTTGTGTTATATTCCAAAGTATTTTGGTAGTTGATGGCTTGGGCTTGAATAGGCAATTAAAACCCATTATAAACACATATGCACATTTCTAATTGTGTGCATATGTAGAAAGAAAGAAATCAACAGTGATATAATCAGCAAAGCTGTCAGCTATTTTTGAACTCTTCACTATTACTGGGACTTTGCTTGGGAGTCTGTCCCAATGAATCTTGGTTTTAAAAATTTATCCCTGCACCATGGGGATAAAACATTACAGTTGATGCACTAATGCAATGGCAGACCTCTTCCTTGACCTACAGATGTTCATTAAATTGTTTGAATACATCTTGGCTTGAACATATTGTTTATGAATGGGCTTGGTAATCATTATTACAGACCCTGAGCAAAGCTGTACAGATTGCTCAAATATGTAGACAGGATTCCCTGCATACGGAATCATGTCCCCTTTAATTTACTTGGGTTATAAATTAATGCTCCGAAAGAGCTCAGAAGAGGGAGGGGGGAATTCAAAATGAAAGCAAGGCCTAAAGTCTGCAATTCAAGGCATCAGTATCAAGCCATTGGCCCTGAGGAGTCCAGAATGCAACCTACGAACCCCAGGGAAGAAATGGTCACAAGTAGTTAAGCACTAATCAACAGTTGGTGGCAATATTGGGAGGTTGCCTGACACAGACTTAAATACAGTAACCGTGTCTTTCCTCAAAGCCCATATATTGTTAATTCTTCCAAAATCTTAAATCTGCAAGACCCATACTACATACAAACTCTCATACTTTCAAATGTTGCTTTCCCTAGAATCTAAAGGAGTCCAGAAGTTCTTCCAGATTAATTTCTTTGGCTGGTTCTTTCTGACTTTGCCCCAGTTGTTGATTGCCCTGATTTTGCATCTAAGAATGCAAATAGTTTGATTGGATTATGGCCAGAGGTGGTATTCAGCAGGTTCTGACCAGTTCTGGAGAACTGGGAGCAGAAATTTTTAGTAGTTGGGAGAACTGGTAAATACCACCTCTAACTGGCCCCGCCCCATCTATTCCCTGCCCCCCGAGTCCCAGCTGATCGGAAGGCAATGGAGATTTTGCAGCAACCTTTCCGTGGAGTGGGTAAGGAATGGAGATTTTACAGTATCATCCTGCTACATCCACCAAGCCATGCCCACAGAACCAGTAGTAAAATATTTTGAATGCCATCACTGATTGTGACCTACTATGCTAATCAAACTTTTACATACATACATACATACATACATACATACATACATACATACATACATATATATATATATATAGTCAAATATAGAGACATTTAATGACCACACTAGTGATCATTCAAAGGTACAATGGCACCGATATAAGGGACGTAACAAGTTTTTTATACTTATAACAGTTACATCATCCCCGTGGTTATGTGATCAAAATTCTGACACTTGGCAACTGGCATGTATTTATGTCAGTTGCAGTGTCCCAGGGTCATGTGATCATGTAGGTTGGCTTCCAAAAGTAATGGGGCATCTGGATTCATTTAACAACTATGTGATCCACTTAATAACTGCAGTAATTCTTTTAACAATTGTAGCAAAAATAGACATAAAATGGGGAAAACTCACTCAACAGCATCTTTGCTTAGCAATGGAAATCTAAGGCCCTCTCTAAGCGGTTTACAGAGTCAGCATATTGCCCCCAACAACAATCTGGGTCCTCATTTTCCCCACCTCGGAAGGATGGAAGGCTGAGTCAACCCTGAGCCGGTGAGATTTGAACAGCCGAACTGCAGAACTAGCAGTCAGCTGAAGCAGCCTGCAGTGCTGCATTTAACCACTGTGCCACCTCAGCTCCTAAATAAAATTTTCTATTTAAGCATAATAAAACTTTTTTATTTTAATTGGTTGGTAGAGAAATGAGATGCCATCAATAAACTGAATATTTCTAGAAACAACATCAAAGTATTCCACTACAGAGTTTTAATATGCTAGGAGAAAACAACCATTTAGACATTTTTAAACCACTTTTTTCCATTAGAATGTGTTCTCCATCTATTATTCCACCTCCAGCATCTACTGATTAATACCTAATTAAAATATCCTTAATCACTTCAGAAAAGAACAAGTAGAACTATTCACCTACTTACTATTGTGGGTGATAATATTTTGGGGAACTATCCAGCTTTTGCTGCTGTTGAATTGAATGTCCAAAACCTAACAGATGCTCCAGCAGCTACATCTTTTCCCAAGTCAAATTCTTATAAATTCCTACCGAAGTCACACATAGAATATGAAAACTGTTGGTTATGAGCAGTTGAAGGGCCTCTTCTTCTATAACCAATTACTGGCTTTTGATTGGGTTAAAAGCCGAAGTGGCGCAGTGGATAGGGTGCAGTACTGCAGGCCACTTCAGCTGACTGTTATCTGCAGTTCAGTGGTTCTAATCTCACCAACTCAAGGTTGACTCAGCCTTCTGTCCTTCCGAGGTGGGTGAAATGAGGACCCAGACTGTGGGGGCGATATGCTGACTCTATAAACCGCTTAGAGAGGGCTGAAAGCCCTATGAAGCGGTATATAAGTCTAACTGCTATTGCTATTGCTAAGTGCACAACCTATTCCTGGCCAAGATTCATACTTGGTCTAAATTGTTTGCTTTCAGACGCAGTTCAAAAGGTGGGCATTGCACAGCTAAGACAAAAAAGTGGGCAAGATCAGTGAGAAACAAAATGTGTTTCAGTTTAGTGTAAATAGCTTTTTGTTAATTTAAGACAGCTAATGTGATTGCTCTTCATATATTAAATAGTCATTTGTTCAAGAAATTGCCTCGTGAAAAGGGTTGGGAATCCAATTTTCAAAAGAGTAAGAAATGAAAGAGAGGTATGGCAAAAGAAAAGGAAAGAAGATTGAGTAGGGTTCTGTCCTTGCTTTAGCAGCAAACGCTCACCTACATAAAGTCAATTTAGATCCCAAACAGTATCAAAGTTTAAAGTCAGTCTGTCTGTCTGTCTATATCTGTGCAAAAGTCTGGCTCTCTTGATTTCTTATTTCTGGAAATTAAAGGTATCTGAAAAGACAGTTTACAACAAAACTAGGAGACTCCATATTATTTTTGATGATCGTTCATTTCCTCATTACACTAGTCAGCATCTGCTATTATGCTCAACTGAAGGCCTTGCTGTATCTTTTTGCATAGTGGATAGCTTATATTCATCTAATCCAAATACAACGTAAAACTGCTACAAAATAAACATTTAACTCACTTACAACACAGAGATCCATAAAAATAAAGGAGTACCTGTTTAATGTTGTACTGATGAGTCTCTTTTTCTCTTCTCCTTATCTTGTTTTAATTAGTTTTTATTTCTAGTGTTGTAATAACTCTCTGAGAGTACCCATCATGGCAGGATGTCTCCTTTTCATTCATCTTCTTAATCTTTCTGTACATTCAAAAAAGTCAGACTGAGCTCAGCTACAATTCAAGGACAGATATGCGTATCTATTTGCCTTTCAAAACCACTGGGGAAAAAAGATGAACTTTGACAGATGCAATCCAGGAAACTTCTGTGATGGAATGTGCAGCTGAAAAAGTTGGTGGGAGGAATGTCAGAAGTAGCACTGTGACTTCCCAGGGAGGAGGCAGCCCATTCCAGAGAAGGGCCCAAGGCAAGAGACTGCACAGTCCTAAACTGGATCAGAGAAGGAGAAAGGAATACCATATTTTTGCAGTATAAGACACACCTTTGTCCCTCAAAAAAGAGGCTGAAAATCTGGGTGTGTCTTATACACTGAATACAGCATTTTGGGCCTACTGACCTCCCCCCCTTTGCAAACATTGGCCGTGCATAGCCTTTAGGAGGCTTCCAGAGTGCTCCTGGGGGCTGGGGAGGACAAAAATGAGTGAAAACAGACCATTTTTGTCCCCCTGGCCTCCAGGAGCACTCTATAAGCCTCCTAAAGACTATGCATGTTCTTTTTGTGACAAAGAACAGGCCCGTTTTCACAACAAACGGGCCCTTTTTCGTTCATTTTTGCGCCCTCAACCCTCCCCCCAGCCCCCAGGAGCACTATACAAGCCTCCTGAAGGCTATGCATGCCCTTTTTTGACAAAAAATGGGCCCGTTTTTATGAAAAACGGGCCATTTTGGGGTTGTCTGCAGAGTGCAAAAACTTTTTTTTAAATTTGCTTCTTCAAAATCTTGGTGTGTCTTATACTCCGGTGCATCTTATATTCCGAAAAATGCAGTAGGTTCAGGGTAGCCACATCAATAGAATCTCCCAAAGTACAGTATATCAGTTAGGTTAGAAGGTTATAGCTTTAGCCTGACAAGATTTTGTCTATTAGGTGTAAGCAAATAAAGAAGAACTGGATTCAATTGGTTCTCACTGTGTTGTCTTTTGGCTTAAGCCTGACAATTTCGTTTTTCTTTTAGAGCCACTGCTGGAATAATTATAACATAAAAGTTTGGCTTTCTAAAAAAAACTCTCTTAATATCTAGAACCACAGAGAAAAACTAAGCCTATGGAAGATAATTACCCATATAGCTAACTTCCTTTCTTTTCTTCTTTCTATGCAGAAAACACTTTAGTGTAATTTGTTTGTTGGTTTGTTTTATCTATCTTTTGTCCACCATACTGAGAATCACCTAAGATAATGGGAGTAGAGAAAGGCTACATCAAATACAAATAGATTTTTATTTCTGACTCCCATAATAGGAGATATTACACTTCTGAAGAATATTTAATATTGGCTTTTTTTCTGGGAGACATCTTTGCCTAGGCACACAGAAAATCTAGTATTGATTTATTTCATTTATGTATTTACTCTTTTTCTTCCCACAGTCTGAAAGTCTGGCAGTTTTTATCAGGATGTATTGTTTCTTATATATATATGTACACAAACACATTACAGTTTATCCCAAATATGATTATGACAATTCAGCAAAGGTTTGTATTGGTGAAAATAAAGAAAGGGCCTTTACATAAAGCTTAGGTTTACTTTAAAGGATCTAACAGCAGGAGCAATTGTTGTGAGCCGGCAAGTGTTAGAGCTGATGTTTTCTTCATTAGAATCCTACCACTTTCAGGCACCAAAACCTTTCAGGTTTCTTGAAAATAAACTGCTATTTGTAAAAAGGAATTTCAAACTTTTCCTATAAAAAGTAAAATATAGATTGAGATTTGTAAGAGAAGTGTATCCTATCTAAAATGTAAAAGTTGGCTTTTCCCTTGGATTTCAATGTTGATCGGAACTGAGTATGATTTGTGTTAATGAGCCAGCATTCACCTAGAAAATGCTTTAGAAAATGACTTGGCATCAGAAAGCAGGCACTAAGTTAAACACTAGAATAATAAGGAACATGTAGATGGAGGCTACCCTCAAACATGATCTTGAAATTCATTTTCAAGGTTACATATTACTGGCATGAATTAACCTAATTTACAGGAAAATTTAACTGTTCTGAAATTAAGAAACAGTTGTACATGTGATAAACCAAAATGAAGATGTGCTACCAAACTATGGTAGTCAAAGTCATCTTCTGGCTGGATGCACATCGTGACCCATATTAGTGACTTGGCTGGAATTCATCATCATGAAAAAGTAAATATATCAACACTACACAGGTTGTGTAGAGATAGAGAGTTGGCAATTGCTTTCATGGTATGGGGCAATGTAGTTTAAAGATATAATAAAAAGTCTTAGAAAAGTCCAAGTTTATGGATCAGTTACAGGACAATGGTAGAGAATGGATTAAAAGAATGTACTTAGGATAATTCATAGCTCTATTGTCTGTGACACAATCTACAATTAGACAAGCTTTGTCCATCTAATTGATGTAAATGATTCAAGAATACAAGTCACAGCAGGTGGCAGCTCTTAAGTCATCTTGAGTGATCTTAAGCTAAGTGATGTCAAATCTGGTTTGTACTAGGATGAGAAACCATTCAGGACTATAGACTAGATTCAAAAACATCTAAGAAGGTGACAATAATAAATCATTTTACATTGTTGCTGAAAACTAACATGAATATGACCATATGGTCAGCAGGAGCCAAACTTCAATTGAGGTAGACTTTATGGAAAATAAAATGTCAGAATTTCAATGATGAAAATTTAGTAGTAAAACCAAAAAAACATGTTTCACATTATAGAGATTAGTTAAATTAAATCTGTACAATTGGCAATTGAATTTTCTGTAAAGATATTATCAGAATCGAAGAACCCCCATAGAAATTTTCTAAAGAAAAAATGTGTTTTGAGAGTACAAGACAAGAAGATATATAAACTGAATTTCCTTCTCAGAATATATATTATAAATATAAATGTAAAGGGTGAGGTTTAATGACTCTTATCTATCGATATATGCTGGAGCTATATCATCACACTTACTATATTGTCAAGCATTAAATAGTGGAAGCCAATAAACTGGTTTTTCTGATTTTCTGATTTGAGCAACTGGAATATACAGATATAGTATCTTTGTTTGGATAGTGTTAGGATCTAAACACAGCAGAATTCTAGTATCTCTGGAAATAAGTAGGTCATTTAGAAAGTTATAGAATTTACTGTAGAATTTACTGTTTAATTAAAAAAAGATTTGACACTTTTTCTCATGCCAAATTGACTTTATGAGGAAACCCAACTTGAAAATTGGGGAAAAGATGATGATAGAGAAAAATTAGATAGAAGCAGGGAATTTTGACTTTGGACTAACTGATGATGAGGATCGATTTTTAAACAATAAATATCACGTATGCTATTGGGAGCAAGTAGTGAATTATATAAATATAATTGTCCAACAAAAGCTAATATATAGAAGATAATTTTCTCTTGAATTACATTTCTAGTATAGTACATGGTACCTAGTATAGTACTAATGAAAGAAATGTCCTTCTGGCTCCAAGTGGGGAAAAAGAGACTGGAGACATGGAGGCTGCTTGGAAAGATGGTTTATTGTTGGACAGGACCGCATGGCTTGAGCCCTGAACAGAAAAGGTGATCACATGCTTCAATGTTGGTGGAGAAGAAGAGAAGGGCTGAGGGAGGGGCTTGCTAGGCTTTTTATAACCTGTTCAGTCCCACCTCTCTGTTTCCTATTCCTGTGTAAGAAATGTATTCTGATTGGTTGTCAGACTCCCATGGGGCCATGCAGGGGCAACTGTCTAGCCTGTGTTTTGAATCCAGGTTTGGTTGAGTTCTCAGATGCCATGTGGTCAGTTGAGTAAAGGGCCAATATTATCATGCTTTTACTCCCATTCTCTTGCAGCTGCAGTGGAGAAGCCTTTATTATGTAAAGTGGCCTAGCTTGGCCTTCTTAATGGCCCATTGACAAAAGTGGGGATGGGCAGGAAGCTACAGACAGCTATTCTGTCATTTAAAACATGTCTCTTTTCACATCCAGAGAAATATTCTGCCTTTTCAATATTTCCTAGAATATTTCATTTTTCTGGGAGAGGGCTGGGTGATAACTTCTTACAGTACAATATTCTTTTGAATTACATATTTAGTATAGACAACTGAATAATGCAACCTTAAACCAAACCCCAACCTTAATTCTGTGCTCTTATTATGGCCAAAAGAATGATACTGCAGCATTGGTCCCTTTTAGTCAATTGATTGAAGACCTGATTGCATGTGTGCGTGTGTGTGTGCTTGTGTATGTGTTTGTAGATTTTCACGGGTGTAGGTATGCTGGTCTTGTTGTATTCGGATCTTTTCCCGTGTAAGATTGAGATTGTCTTGGCAACGTTTCAGTGAGGTCTCACTCGCCATCGTCAGGCTGGGTTTGGGGCTTAGAGTGTGATCGGAGCTGCCGTCTTTCTTTAAAACTTGTTGGGGGGGTGTGGAGTGCTGGCTTTGTTTCAGTAAGTGGAATGATTGGTTGTGTGGTTGTATCATGATTGGTAGATTGGTGCTGATTGGTACATTGTATGTGTACATTGTTGTTTTGTGTTGTAACAGCCTGGGTGGTAGATGAGGCTTGTTTGTTGACTAGGGCTGGTTTCCAGATATTTGGTAGGTGGGAGATATTGTAATGTTTATTCATGTTGTGGGGGTGTTTCTCTATTTCGATAGCTTCCATAATTATTCTCTTGTTGATGTGTTCTGTTTTGGAGATTAACCTGGTTCCTTCAAAATTAATTTCATGTCCTATAGCTTTAAGGTGCTGAAAAAGGGAGAAAGTTTTTTCTTTTTTTCTTACTGCGTTCTTGTGTTCTGCGATGCGTGTATTTATTCTCCTGTTCGTTTGTCCTATGTATGTTGCAGGGCAGATTTTGCATGGTATTTCGTAGACTCCTTGGTTTTCTAGCTGGATTTTGTCTTTGGGGTTTCTTAAGATGTTGGCTATTTTTTGGTCAGTGTTGAAGGCTGCCTTGATATTGTGTTTGTGGAGAATTTTGCTGATTTTATCTGTGGTGCCTTTGATGTAAGGGAGGAGAGTGATGCCGTTGTCCTGTTCTGTGTCTCGGTTTTTGGGGAGAGTCTCCCTTTGGATTAGGTTGGTAATTGTTTTTCTTTGGAATCCATTGGAAATTAATACATTTGTGATAGTGTGTAATTCAGTTTTCAGGTGGTCTGTGTCAGCTAGGTGTTTGGTTCTGGAGATGAGGGTCTTGGCTACAGAGTTGATCTGTGCAGGGTGGTAATGGGATTGTGCATTTAAGTAGCGATTGGTTTTTTTCTGGTAGATGGTGTGTCCTAGGGAGCCATTGGGTTTTTTGTAGATTAGGATGTCCAGAAAGGGAAGTTGGTTGTTTGCTTCTATTTCCATAATGATTTGTATTTTGGGGTGTAGGCTGTTGAGATGTGTGAGGAAGTTGTCCAGTTTTTCTTTCCCGTGTGGCCAAATCACGAAAGTGTCATCAACATATCTAAGCCAGAATTTGGGTTTGTGTTCAGATTTATCTAAGGCGTTAGTTTCAAAATGTTCCATGTATAAGTTTGCGATGACATGTGACAGGGGTGATCCCATGGGTGCTCCTTCCATCTATTTGTATCTTTGTCCATTACAGATGAGTATGTGTTAGTTAGGCAGTAGTTGGTCAGGTCCAGGATGTGTTTAGGGGATTGTGTTTGTTCTGGATAGCTGTCAAGGCTTCTTTTATAGGCACTTGGGTGTAGAGGGATATGACATCGAAGCTTACGAGTAGGTTGCTGGGTTGTAGGTTTTGTTTCTTTATTGTTTCTATGAAGTGATGGATGGAATTTATAGAAAGACGGAGCTGCCGTCTTTCTATAAATCTTGGTGTGTGTGTGTGGAGTGCTGGCTTTGTTTCAGTAAGTGGATTAATTGGCTGTGTGGTTGTATCATGACTGGTAGATTGGTGCTGATTGGTGCTTGCTGTGTGTCCGTTGTTGTTTTGTGTTGTAACAGCCTGGGTGGTGGGTGGGGCTCGTTTTTTGACTACCAGTCATGATACAACCACACAGACCACAAGACCAGCATGTGTGTGTGTGTGTGTGTGTGTGTGTGTGTGTTTGTGTGTGAGGGTTTTTTCCAAAGAGTCATCTCTTCTCATTAGGTAGCCAAAATATTTGAGCTTCGGCTTCAGTATCTGTCCTTAAAGAACAATCCGAGTTGGTTAATTTGATCTCCTTGTGATCCAAGGGACTCTCAAGTGTCTTCTCCAACACCAGAACTCGAAAGCATTAATTCTTCAATATTTGCATTAACAAGTATACATAGAATTGTAATTATTTATTGTTATAATGACCTACTATAATTCTTTTCTTTTGTTCATATTTTCTTCACTTACCTTTTTGTTATAGCATTTTTTTGTTTCCTTTTTTCTTTGACAATGTGTTATCACTAGCTCTATTATTTTTGGGGTTTGCTCTTTTTTGTTATTAATTATAAAGCAATAAAAATAGATAAAAAATAAATCTACAATAATATCACTGGAATCACATTAGAAGATCAACTCAGAAACAAGCATTATATGACAGAGTATGTGCAACCTATTAATCCAAGGCAATGATGGCATATTTTTATACTTATGATTTTCTGCAGATATACAATGTGGACGCCACTAAAATATTATCAAGCAGCAGCCAAATTCTGGCATGTTGAGGTTAACATCTAGTTGATAGCAACAAAAAGGATTCCAAATGATGTCATCAAGGATTTGCAATTGGCCTCTGAGTGAAGAGGCTGTAGTACATTTTAATGCAAATCATTTAAGCCATAACTTAAATTGCAAGAAAATCAGATTTCTTAATCTATTTTCAGACTCAAGTTTCAGTCGCCCTAAGATGACACCTTAATAACTTGCCATTAGATATATCAGTTTGTATTTGTAATACTCATCATCTTAAATCTCTCTGCACATGATCTGTTTGTGGAGGTTATATCAAAGAGATTCTTCCATCAGTTCTAAATTGATCTAACCCAATCTTTTATATATATATATTTATTTATTTATTAGTATCTTGGTATCTTGTCACAAGGATGTCTCTTTTTAAAAAAAGCTGTAATGTATAATTCTGGAGAAACCTGTACATTTCAGTCATACTAGTGCGGAGTAAATGTTTGGTGGCTGCACCATTACATTTGCTGTATTATATCAAACAGATTCTTGAGATGGTCTTAATTTCTTATGTATAACAGCACTCTGAACCATGAATCCTAATGCTGATTCCTTTGTTATGGAGACTTATGTTAAACAGAAATAATTTTTACTTTGTAGTTACTACCCTTTGGTTCCTGGTGTCAGTTTATATTTAACTGCCTGGGCAAATATTAAAGTGTTGCTCCTTCTGATGATATACTTGCCAAGAGCTTTCTTGAAGCAATCTGCAGTAAAATAGTTCTTGTGCCAACAGTGTTTAAAAAAATAATACCAATGTTTATTGCAAGTTGACCGTGTTCAGTTTTAATGTTTTTCTTAACCTACTTTTCGAGAAGGGCCAGTATAGGAAAGCTTACACCATATTTTTAAATCTGAAAAATAAATGCATTGGTAGTAGATTTGATATTTAAGTTGTCAAACAGAAAAACATGGTATGTGATTTTTTTTAAAAAAAAATTGGCATGTAAGATTACTAACAAATACTGAAAGGAAAACTTTAAGCAGTCTGATCTGATGTGCTGGGCTGATGGTAAAGATTACTCAAGTCTCACATGCAGTGAGTTATATAAGAAAATTGTATGTTGTGTGATGCCATGACAATACCTATTATGCCTATTAGATTGCCATAAATCCAATTTTTGCAATATACATTCAGTTTTTGTAACAGAAATTTCATCTCATTTATTTTCAAAAAGTGATATTTTTCTTTTTTTTGTTCTAAATTTGTTTTATATGAAATAGAAAAAGAAACATTTCAAAACAGACGAACATTGCAGCTAGCAGATACTGTCCTTCAAAAATAAAATGAGGATTGTATGGCGACAATTAAGGATTAACTAGCTTGGTGCAACTGTGTATAAGCCAAAATAAAGCTACAAAAACATGGGTACAAGTTGCTATTCAACTATTAGTTCACTGATTATCCTAAATTCAGTCATAAATTAATAATCAAATCAATTTTATAGAGTTACTGTAATAATAATACAGATTGAAGTCCATGTATATTACCTCCTTAAAGGCAAAATGGACTATAAATGAAATTTATAGTAATCAACCTGCCATGTAGCCATATATGTGATGCCTTTTCATGATCTGAGTCCAATATTAATAGAAATGCAATTCTGTGCAGCAAAGCAGTGTAGCCCCATTGTTTATACTTAACTCCTGAGAGTATTTTTGAATATAATTTAAGATTTGGGTTGGTAATTTCTTCGCCTTATTCACACCTTTAAAATGCTTTCAAGCGGCCTGGAGCGAATGTATGGATCACTGAAAATATTGTTCATCTTGTTCATTGATAAATACTTACCAGCGATCACAACGATATTCATAAACAGGATATAAAGATCTTCAGATCAAAAAATCATTGAAAGAAACAATGAAGTTAGCAACTACAACTGCTGCATTTTATTACCTTCACTTTTATAAGCCTTTACCAAAGCATAAGAGAGATACATAATTGTTTCTTCAACCTATTTATTTCCATTGAGTCCCATGTAATTTAACCATATTGGTTAATAATAACAAATATAAATTATTAAACTTGTATGACATCTGATTTTCAATGACTCTGACATGTTAACTATGACACTTTCTGAAACTCCTGCTTAAGTATAATCAAGGCTTATTTTATGTTTATTATTTTAAAAGAATGAACTATTAATGTTTAAATTGTTCATAATGCATCCTGAATAAATAAATATTCATCATTTTGAATGGAGCCTAGCAGTAAAATAATGTTTTAGGCTTGCGGCAGAGTATGATAATGATAGATAGATAGATAGATAGATAGATAGATAGATAGATAGATAGATAGATAGATAGATAGATATAGCAATAGCATTTAGAATTATATATACCACTTTACAGCCCTCTCTAAGCCACTTATAGAGTCAGCATATTGCCCCCAATAGTTTGGTTCCTCATTTTACCCACCTTGGAAGGATGGAAGGTTGAGCTTGGTGAGATTTGAACTGCAGGCAGCTGGCAGTCAGCAGAAGTAGCCTACAGTTCTTTAACCATTGTGCCACTGCGGGTAGGTAGGCAGGTAGGGTGAATAAGTAGATGATGGAGATGAGAAAGAAAGATAGAGATGATTCAGTAGAGAAAAAGTCTAACCCTGAGTAAATAAATGCTTCAAATATGTTTGCCATTAAACTCTAAGTTGCAAACAGCATTATTGCCATACTTGCAAGAGGTAAATAGTAGACTTTCAGTACAGAATGGCATTTTGAAGTTTTACCCTTTGATGTTTAACCCACTTCAAGCAAATAGTAACTTTCATGAAACAAGTGTGTGCTTCAAGTTTTTTTTCTTATTTCATGTTAGTCACTAAAAATAAGTATGTTTCCATGCATATACAGATTTGAAATTCATTTCCTGAAAACTGAAATAGATAGTGATAACTTAATATTCCTGACTAGGCCTAGCTGGAAGAAATATATAGTATTGTAAATGTCCTATCTGTAAATCTTCTTTAACTATGTCTTCATTATTTAATGAGGACTCACACAAATGGGCTGTTTTTAGTAGTATTTTTACAGTTTTGTCTCTAGAAATACTGTATGTTAAAGTATTCATAAGGAACTTTGTCATTGAAGATACATTATACTGTATATAAGGTTAGCCAATAATTATCTCATATATACAAGTAAAATGGATGAAAATGCAAATACTGTGGTTATCAGTAGACATACTGCCACTGTTGCTGTTTTTTTTTAATTAACAATTTAGGTGTATTTTTAAAAACATTATGGAAAAATAATAGTTTCAAGCTGATTTTCATAGCTTGAATTCTCTTTGACATTCTGTGCAGCTGATTGTTAAAGAACTTGCTAATGGAAAATAGTGCTTTGCAGCTTCTAGTCAACATTAATAATCTGCACCGGTTATTTGCAACCAACTTCTCTTGATTCATATTCCACTTTGAAAATATATCAGTGAAAGAAATGTCTATCTCCCAAAAAATATTTATTGAAGATGGCGCTGACAACTTCTGTATTAGCATCTCATCATAAAGGTCTTTAATTGGATGAACTACAAAGATTAAACTCCTTTTTCTAAAATAAATAAACCAATGATTTCAACTCAGTGCAAAGTTAAGAATGAAAAAGTTATTTAAGTACAAATGCAAAAATCACACATTTATATGAGTGATACTGAATGATTGTGAATTATGATATTTGTTTGTTATTGTCTTGATTTATTCATGGTCAGCATAGCTATTAAAGGGGTACAGAAGATTCTTTAACAATTGAAGTAAGTGAAATGTCTCCTTTTCTTTTTCATGCCCATGAAGCTTCTTGATGGAAAAAAAAATATAGGTTTTAAATTACTTCCATTCCCCCCATAAATCTTTATTTCCTCTCCGTGAAACTCAGGCTACATTTATTTCAAATTCTAAGTGGTCAAAGTATTAAAGTAGGACTGGGAAGGCTTAGACCCAAATTCACTTACAGGCATGGAAGCTGCAAGGAAGATTTTGGCCAATCATTATGTCTTACTTACCTTGCAGAGTTACAGTTGTGAGATAAAACAGAAGGAAAAAGTACTATGCATGTTTGTTATAAAAGATAAGCTGTAAGTGCAGAGTCCCAGATAGCTAATCCACCTGTAAAAAGAGTGCCAACAACTTCAACAGGGAGAGATGCAGTTTGTCATATAGACAGAGACATACCTAGACATTCTCTTTTGGAGAGAGAAAGTTTGAAATCTTTTAAAACAAATGAAGACATCTTCAGGTAGAAATGAAAGAAGCAACAAAGGAAAAAACAGTACTGGGGTTGAGTAGAAGATTGGAGTTCTCCATCTCCAGAGCAGCCTTAGAATTAATTTATTGTAATCATTGAAAAATGGGAAATCCAGCAATAATTGACACATAAAGAAAATCTATTGCAAAAAAACTAATATATCTGGAAAGAGATGAAAAGGTTTACCGTGGATGTTATACTATGTTATTATATTGTACTAGTGTTTGTCTCTTTCATACTATCTGTACAAGATAGGAACTGTGTATTCATTAATAGCAATAGCACTTAGATTTATATACCGCTTCACAGTGCTTTACAGCCCTCTCTAGGTGGTTTTACAGAGTCAGCATATTGCCCCCAACAATCTGAGTCCTCCGAGGTGGCGCAGTGGTTAAATGCAGCGCTGCAGGCTACTTCAGCTGACTGCAGTTCTGCAGTTCCGCTGTTCAAATCTCACCAGCTCAAGGTTGACTCAGCCTTCCATCCTTCCGAGGTGGGTAAAATGAGGACCCGGATTGTTGTTGAGGGCAATATGCTGACTCTGTAAACCGCTTAGAGAAGCGGTATATAAGTCTAACTGCTATTGCTATTGCTATTGCTGTCATTTTACCAACCTCAAAAGGATGGAAGGCTGAATCAATCTTGAGTCAGTGAGACTCGAACTGCCAAACTGCTGGCAACCAGCAGACAGCAGAAGTAGGCTGCAGTACTGCATTCTTACCACTTCACCACCACGGCTCTTAATATTAAGCTATAATATTTGTGTACAGTAGACACTTGCATTATGAAATAATAAACTGACTTATGTTCCAATCTCTTCAAGAAACTTTTTCCCATTTGTAGTAGACATTGCCATCTTGTGCTATTCCTAGAGTATCTCCTTTGCGTGTCCTGTTGTATCATATTGGTGTTATCCTGTTAAACTAAAATCCTGATTATGGCAAGTCTGCATTTCCTTCCTCTGCATTTATTCATTTGTTTCCAAAACACAGAGATACTGTGTCTTAAAATCTAAAGTAAAAAAGAATGGAATATATTTTTCTTTCTTTTTATAAAGTTTGATTTTGTTTATCTCTGATGGGATTGTTCTATCTCCCAAAAAGAAGACAATCTCTAGTGCCTAAGTTACATAGCCATGAGTTTTTAGTACATAAATTATTTCATCCTTTTACATTTTTATCACCAGAAAAAGAGTTTAAATTACAAGCATCTTGGCCAATAAACAGAGGCTCATGTGCTTTGGAAGTTGCAACAGGAAATACCATGTTGCTAAATCAGAGCAGAAGTCATGAAGACACAGAGGGTATTGGAGAAAAGAGGTCTGAAGTCTGCAGCTTTCCAAACTCTAGAATTGTTTGAGTTCCTAAAGGGAAGGCAGGATATAAACTAGCATCTATATACCTTAAAGTATTTATTACCAGTTTTGGCATATAAATAGTTGTGGTAATATGTGAATAGAGATAATAGCTTGAGCAAATTTCCCCAGGTTCCCCTAACTTCACACTTAATGCAGTACAGAAATTTTTGTACAGATATTATTGTAATCTCATTTGAAAATAGTTTGAAAATTTGAATACAGAATCAAAACT
Organism: Thamnophis sirtalis; assembly: GCF_051295495.1. NCBI lineage: Eukaryota > Metazoa > Chordata > Lepidosauria > Squamata > Natricidae > Thamnophis > Thamnophis sirtalis. Next base: position 123,644,793 of record NW_028261381.1, read on the forward strand.
AGTCTTAAATTATATTATCATATTTTGCCATGTGCACTGACTTTCAGTTCATTTTATTAAAGTTTATAACTTTTTCATGCCATGTGACAAAGTTATGTGAAGACAAACTCTAGTAAAAACCTTATGCTTAACCTTGTCACTTTATAATGTTTTAGTCTAACTCCCATAACCCCTTCCATTATCCATGTTGGTCTGGAACACCTGTAGCACCAGTTTGCTTATTCCTGAATTTTATTGTATTCTCCCAATGTTCTCATTAAATACAGCAAAGTACATGACATCCTACTTATGAAATAATTATTGTGACCATTCCATAATTTGTAGGCCTATATTAAACTATAAATGAGAAAATTCATTTATGCTGCAATCCGGTAGTGTTTACTTTTAAAGCTGGATCTGAATGTGGACACCATTTGATCTCATCATATAAGACAAGTATAGTTAAAATCAATAAAACTCTGGCACTAGGGAAAGACCAAAGATTAACCTGACAAAATTATGTAGAGCAGCTTCTCCTACCAATATTGGCTCGATTTCCAACAGGCCTTACAAGAACCAGATTGGCAAAAGTTGCCCTTTAGGGCAATTATTAAAGGCAGTATAATTTACACAGAGTTTCTGTTCATTTAAGATCTTTGGCTATAAAGCATTTTTCAAGACCAGGTTGTTAAATAGAATCTTTGCCAGTTCAGAGTCTCACAGGAGCCCAATAAATTTTAGAATTCAAATGTCAGTGTTAGGGAGCAACCATTAAGAAAATAAATGCATCATTCAACTGACATATGTTCACCTGGAAGTATGCATTCATTTCATTATGTAATAAAAATGGCAGAATATGCAGAATATTATTCCAAAATTTAAAATTTAAATAATTCAAACAAAAAACCTTTTTAGTAGACAATGCTATTACCTCTGCTAATTTTTTTGCTGCAGATGTACACACTGTTTCTGACCCCGCTGCTTATTAGGTAGGTATTTGTAAAATGGGGCAACCTGCTACGTAAGAAAGAAACTCCTAAATCAAGGCCAGTCACTGACTTGGTTGTCACTATTCATCCCATTAATAATCTTTTTTTCAGAATTTCCCATATTATAGCAGTCACTTCCTTATTCCTACTTAGAAACCCTCATCCGTCCATGATTTACAGATCCTTTTAGCTGCTTTAAACCCAGCACACTGGCTTGCAAATACTTCTTCCATTCCATGGTTCTGAAAAAGCCTGTACTACCTTGCGTTGATTCACACCAAGAATCTTTCGTTAGTTGACACCTCTCAGTGAAAGTGGATTGGTCTACAAAAGGGTAGGATAGCAGGTGATATGAACTGAAACTGAATTAATGTTTGAGAATGGTACCGGTCTAATGTTCTCTTATCCTTCTTTGATTCTCACACTTCGTTTGTATGACTTCTGATTCCATGCTCATGTTTTGTATTTTCATATGTAATAAATCAAGGTATGAAACAGGATAATGATTCCTCCTTTATTTATTTATTTTTAAATGAAGAAAAAAGAGAAAGTTTGGCGTAATGGTTAAGGCACCAGGTTAAAAACCAGGAAACTCTTTGTGTCCACCTGCCTTCAGCACAAAGCTGGGTGACCTTGGACCAAGCACTCTCTCAGACCAAGAAGGGGAAACAAAGTCTGAAATCTCACCATGAAAATTGCAGGGACTAGTCTAGGCAATCTCCAGGAGTCAATAGTGGCTTGAAGGCACATTCAAACATAAAAGTTGGAGTGCGTATTTATGATCCATTGGTTGCTCTATAAATAAACATACCAATTACTTATGCCTAATATTCAGTTTATGGGGATGAAACAAAATTATGTTCTCACAGGCCAAAAATACCATGCTACAATTCTGTAACTTCAACCTGATTTGACTCTTGCACATACTGATTTGTTCCTGATTATTCAGTGTGCTGGGTCAAAAGCACAAAAACTTATTTACCAATGTCAGTAATTTTTTATTTAACTTGCTATTAGTGTATTAAATATAGCTTAGAAATTATTATTAAACACAATAGAATTACTAGAATAGAGTTATAATTTCCAAATAAGGGTCATTTTTTTCCCCAGCCTCCCTTTACACAGTAGGTCTTTCTTTCAACTTTCCAGATTACATTTTGTTCTTCTGAAAATTAACCATCAGTAACTGAAAACTCCTCTGGCTTTTAGACGTGCTGCATTTGAAACATTGAGCTATTATGTTCTTCTTTCTTTATTAGCATGAGAGAGAACATTCAGGACATGTTCACAGACAGTATTAATATGTTTAAGACAAATACTGGCAGTGTCTAAATGCAATTCTGGCAGAGTTAAGTGCTCTGTATAGAAATTATACTGTCTGCTGAAAGAATTGCTTTGACTCTTTGTTGTTTTGCAGGTGATCCATATAACAGGAAGGTTACGACTAAGAGTGTCGCTGTCTCACGGGCGGACCGTCCCGAGCCAAATCATGGGGCTTGTTGTCGTTGCTCATGCCCTGCCCCCTCCTACAATCAATGAAGTCCGAATTGACTGCCACATGTTTGTTATTCGAGTAAACATGGACCTCAATATTATTTACTGTGAAAATAGGTATTGCATTTGGGCTATTTTATTTTGTTCTTCCAGAATGCTCTGCTGAAATGTGGACTAGAGCATTTGTTTCATACGACAATAATTATAATGCAGATGTATGTGTTCCTCTGATCACTACGGAGAAAGTGAGAGCTTCATTTTGAGATTTGGAAAACTGAACTGGAATCTGATTGACTGATCGTTGCCTGGGGAGTTAACTAGAAAGAAAAATCACAATTTAAATGTCAGTTTTCTGACTGCAAAACTCCTCTGATACTCTTCGGATTAGCATTTCCCACAATGGAGTGCTAATACTCTGGAGAGTAGAGATGAGAGTGAATGAGGAAAATAAAGAATCTATTTCTCCCACCCTACAGTGTATGCAGCCTCTATTCAGACAAACATACTACTGTCTATAATTTAAGAGTTCCTCCTGAAGCAGACTAAATGTTGTCCTGAGAATCTTTTCCTTGGAGCCAACAGAATGTTTCTGGTATCTTTAATTTCCTCTGATTTAGTAATAAAACCATCCTCTGTTTCTGACTGCCACTCGTAGGAAGCGGCAGTGAGAAATATTAGTACTGATTGCAAATTTGGAAATGCCACACTGTTTTTTCTTGTTCACAGCTCAGTTTAATTTAAAAAAATGGAAACAGGCAGGACAGAATGAGAATATGGATCTACTTCAGATGTTTTAAATTGAATTTAATCAGTTGCAAAATATTACTAAGTTTTTTTCATACATGCTTTCTTTTATTTTCCCTATTAAAACCAAAAATTCTGGCAATAACAGTTTAGCCCAATAAATTCTACATCTGTTGGTTTACTGAACCTTTCAAGAAACAGCCTTAAGTCAGTGGATATGTATGTTTGATCATATTGATGAAAGCAGAAGTATTGTCCTTGAAAAGATAATCTGGTATATCAGAGTAATAGGAATGTCTTTAGTAAAAGCAAAAATTGTTTACGAATGAAGACAAATATAGATGTCACAGGATAATGTTGCAGGATCCAATCTGGGTCAGTCACCAGGACCAAGTTTAGTCTTCCGAGCTTTCAGATTCCTGCTGGAACCCATCTTTAGGGAACTTCTCTCTAGTAGTGCGTGTGCTGTTCTGCATGTGGTATTTATAGTGCCTGTTGTAAGTGGCTTTTTAGATGTTGATTGGGGTATGTTGATGCCTGGCTTTTAAATCATTAGCTGTTATTAGCTTGTGCTGCCCAGCCCTTGCCTTCTAAGTACTCGATAGGCTGGTGGTAAATCAGCACTCCTGTTAACTAATGAGGGGCCTGATTCCTAGACTTCAGTCACTTCCCTGGCTGTTTTGTGCCTGCTTCTCCAACAATGTTGATAGCTTCAAAATTGAATGTGTGTCCTTGTTTATTGCAGTGTGAGGCTACCAATGAGTTTGGGTCTCCTCGTCTGACCACTCGCATGTGTTCTTGCAATCTGGTGGTTAGCTTCCTCCCCATCTGTCCTACATAGTCATGGGGACAATCCATGCAAGGGGATTCAGTAGATTACATTGGAAGTATCTCCCACCTCCAAGCGATCTTCACAATGCATAATTTGTCCTCGTATGGTAGCCTCTAGCAGAGTGTGATGCCACATGCAGATCTCAGAAGCTGCGTTGTACAAGTTCTGCAATGTTTTTGATGTATAGCAGGGTATGCCATGTGGGTGGTCTTATTTCTTCCTTTCTCTCCCCACTGTGTTGCTCGGACATTTTGTGACAAATGATTGTGGGTACCCATTCTGCTTGAATTGTTCAGGTCAATACCTGCTCTCCAGCTGCTTGGCTTGCTGGGTACTACAGACCCTGCCATATCGTGTTCTGATGCAATTCTTTTTGTGTGAAATGGATGGTTGCTGTTGGAATTCAGAAAGTGTGGAATGTTGGTGACTTTGTGATAAACTGTGGTTCTTAGGCTCCCTTCCTTTTATCTATTGAGAAGTACATCTAAAAATGATAATTTAGATGTACTTGTCAACAGACAAGAGGATGGAAGCCTAGAAACTACAGTTTATTACAAGGCCACCAATGTAAGGATTTCCAACATAAAATGCATAAAACCTTTAAAACATATTTAGAAATCTCCAAATTAATCATTTTCCATTTCTTAGTAAAAATGCAAATCAGCTTTTAGCAAGGCGAGTTCCCTCTCTAAAGAGAGCCTGAAGTCAGTGAAATGAACTATTACCTTATTCTCATGACCAGCCGAATACAGTGAATACTTATTGAGGGAAAGAAGAGAAAGTTGTATCTTTGGTTCCAATCCCTGACCTACATGCATGTATTTGGTCATGTAAACGATTCTATGCATTCAAAATAGATACATATTTGGCAGCTTTACCAATGGGCACAAGATCCATTCACTTGAGGAACAACAATCCTGCTCCCCTTTTTCTAATTCCCTATAAATGTTATCTAAATACAAGTATAGTCTTTTCAGCATTCAACCTGTAAAAGTGTCATCTTGCCTTAAAAAGATTCAATGCAGCCATTTATGAATGGCTTTTCTACATGCTTGCAACAGATCAGATAATGGCTGTGCTGAAAACAGATGAGCAGTGAATCAGCAGAACTCAGTGTAATGAATGAAATCACATGCTCAGGAGCTCTATTTATAATGAATTGTCAGTGTTATCATATCAATCTTCAACTGGTTCAGTTAAGTGCACAGAGTCACAATGCCTTAACACAGTAGAATCTAAATTAATATATTAATCACATGCAAGAATATCCCGAATTCATGTACTAGAATTATGACCATCATCTTTATAGGCATGATGAAAAGTATGTATATCATATAAATATATAATACAATATCACAGTATTTCAACACAGCCCTTCTCACCTAGAAAACTGTTATTTAGTTAACAAGAAGAGAAGAAAATGTGTGCAATAGCAGTTCTTCTTTTAGATAAAGGACTCCTTTGAGACACCCATCTTAGAAAAATGCATCTAAACACATACGTACAAGATTGATTTCTTTATACCACACTTGAAATCACACAACTTCCTCACCCACTTAACATCAAGTATTATTACTAAACCAAATTATAATAGCCAGTCTGTATGAATGCAATTATAATCAATACTTGGAAAAATTAAATTGGCATCTTAAAATTAAGTCTGATTTGGTGAAAACAAAGACAGATATTCCTAGTCATAATGATAGTACACATTTTCCTTAATTCCTACCCTATTTCCCCAAAATAAGACCTCCGATATAATAAGCCCAATTGGGCTTTCGAGCACATGTACTAAAATAAGACCTCCCCCCAAAATAAGCCCTCCCTGAAAATATTGCAACACAGCAGCAACCATGAGGTGACCACACTCACCGCTTCCTGCACCTCAAAAATAATAAGACCTCCTCGAAAATAAGGCCAACAGCTTATTTCGGGAGTCAAAAGAAAATAAGACCCTGTCTTATTTTCAGGGAAACATGATATCAACTTTAATTCCTATCATCAGTTCTTCTAGAGGTCCTAACACCACAAAGATGTCCATTTTTTTGCTTGCCAATGAACAGTATTTTGCCTATACTTGTTTGGGGATAAGCAGTTTCTAAAATCATTATTTGACATTTTTCCCCCTCAGAATTTTCAAGTAATAGGAAGGAAATTGAAGAAAAACCCATCTTTTGTACTTGATTTGTCAGACCCCTGAAATCTATCCTTGGAAACCCTATTTAGAGACCACAGGTTAAAAAAATTTGTATATACGAAGACGCTACTCTATACACAGTAACCTTGAGTATTGCAGAGAATAGAAGAGGGATATAGTAGGTCCTGCCTCTTTTCCATAATACAGGGAATACAATGGAGGTATAGCCTACCTAGATATTATGCAGATTGTTCCCAACTTCTGATCCTTTACATCTGTCTCTCCCCATTAGCAACATCTCCATTTTATCTTTAGTTCCAAAATGGGGGGAAAAGTCTATTTATCTAATTTGGAGGAAAAAACTAGCAATAGCACATTTTTTTATTTTTCTTGAGGAGAGAGGGAACCTGACAGGCAGCTCCCTAATTTGCTATATTTTTTTAAAATCGAATTAAGGTCTTATTATCTCTCAGAGTGACTCTGGAGACTAGCTCCATGCCATCCCTCGGAGTGTGTGAACCCTACATGTACTCCAATAACTCCAATTCATCCCCAGTATTTCCCATCTGCAACTCAAGAACAAACTTGCAAAGAATTTTCTCAGAACCTGGGTGACAAAAGGTCCTCATATAGTCCCAATACATTTTGTGAGCGTTAGAACATCATTTTAAAAACATAACGAAGAGTTACATCTTCCAAACAAAAGGAAGAACCCAGCTGACCAGGCTAATTCGCCCTTCCAATTTTCAATTTGAGAGGATTTTTTTTAACACACATGCCTGAGGACATTGACATCTGGACAATCAATAAGAGGAACTCACATACAGAGAGAAGCAGAGCAGAGCATAGAGCAGGAAAGGCTACTGAAAGGATTTTAAAGTTTCTGCACAGTGTAAACCACAAAGTCCCAGTTAAAAGAGCTAGGAGTGAAAGCAGAGCTCCCAGCTGAATAAGACTAAAAAAGATAACACCCTCAGGCATCTGTATGTCTCAGCATTTAAATTATATTGCTTGAAATGTCAGTTTGGACTCTGTGCCAGGAAACAGTTGAAGAGTTTTTTTTCATGAAAATGCTCAATAGAGGACCAATCTGCTGAAATGAAAGATGCCTCTAATCATTTTGCATAAGCATAACATGTTCTTATGTTATTGTATAACCTTGAATTATCTTGCTCTTTTAATGAGGAGCTTTGTATTTTAAGGAATTCTTCTTATCTTTGTGGATGTTGTTAAATATGGACCTATAGATAATTTGGGATTGCATTTGTTAAAACAAATGGATTGACTTCAGCAGAGGGAGGGAGGGAGGGAATCTTAGCTTGAGTTGGGTTTTATTACAGACATGTTTATTTGAGAACAAAGGAAGCCAACTGGCCTAAGATGCTAGACTAGAATTACTGGCTAATTTTGGGCCAGTCATTCTATCTCAGTCTTAGGAAGTAAACACAACCAAATAAAAAGAGCATTAAACCACTTCTGAAAATGCTTCTAAAACAACTGGATTGTTCTAAAACAGCTACAACTTGTCCATATAATCACCAATAATCAAAACGTACTCACATACATGCATACACACACTCACACATAAAAGAAAACAAATAGCAAGAATACTACAGATTGGCTACAGGCAGGTGTGGGTTCCTGCCAGTTCTAACCTCTTCTATAGAAGAGGTTCCACAAATCTACTGTGCCATTTAGAACAGGTTCCAGCTCCCTCCCCTCGCCCGTCTGCACCACGCTTGCCCTGCCCACCACTCACTGATTGGCTGGATCACCAATAGCCCCGCCTGCCTCTAAGAGTCCTATCTAAATCTTAAAGCTGTCAAGTTTGAACGTCTCTGGAGTATTTTTGTAAAGGGTTAGGGGTGCAAGGGTCTTGTAACTTGACAGCTTTAAGACTTGCACACTTCAATGCCAGAGTTCCTGAACCAACATTTTGGTTGTTAAGCAAGAGCGTTGTTAAGTGAGTTTCACCACATTTTACATTAGCCACGCCCACCCAGTCACATGGCTGGCAAGCCACTCCCACCCAGTCACATGGCTGGCAAGCCACTCCCACAAAGCAGGCCACACCTACAGAAGAGGTTCTAAAATAATCCACCAGTGGCTACAGGTCTCTCTTTTTAGAATTAAATTTAGGGTTTTATTCTTGGTAGATAAAACTAAATTATGGGTTGGGGTTAATTCTACCTTCTGAGGCAACACAACAAAATAATATAAAATTGTGATAAAAAGGATGGTTTTGAGGATAGATATACAAATTTGAGATCAAAATGGAAAGCATTTCATTGTTGTTGTATTTTCTTCCATTCTCGATTTATAGGCTTTATTTTTCCTTTACAGGATTAGCGATTACATGGATCTGACCCCTGTAGATATTGTAGGGAAAAGATGTTACCACTTCATTCATGCTGAAGATGTGGAAGGGATCAGGCACAGTCATTTAGACCGTAAGTACTCTGTTCTTATAAAAAATACCACTTTACTGTTACAATGTGCAACTGAACTAATTCTTGTATTCCAATCTGTGGACCTCTGTATTCTCTCTTTGCCTTTATTTCCAGATGATTCAGTTATAACATCCATATTTTCCTCTGTCAGTAAAGGCAATTAGTGAATGTTCAAATGTAAGCCATGATAAGTTCAAATCAAACTGTAACTGTGATCACACACAACGTGGAGAGATTGTTTTTGCGCATGAGAAGTTTTGAAATAAAAATTGAAGTCAGGACAGCCATCTGTTCATGTGACATAGCATAACATAAATAAAGCAATTAATTGTATTGACATGTTAAAAGTTACATTAATGGGGGATAGACCCAAAACCCATTGTGGTTAGAGGAGGTCAACAGAATAAAATAATATTGTCCTATCTAAGGATGGAAAGAGTGCAGCAAAATTGTCCCCAGTTTTGTCCAGCTATCATTAGGAAGCAAATACTTTTGCCTTGATACGATCTTCAATTATCCATTATGCAAACTGGTCACTGAGGAAAGAAAGAACTACTGCAATTGTTAAGCATGGGAAACATAGCATTATTTTTTTACCGATTAAAGTCTTCCACTAAGCCCAGATCTTTCTCCCTGAAATCTTGAAAGCTTGTTAGATAAGGTTAACTCTGCCATGTAGACCAATTTCCTAACAAATATTATGATCTGTTAGAAACAAGAAATACTTTAAGAAATATGAAAGCATGATTCCATTAGGAAAGGCAATTTTGCCAATGTAATAAGTATCTTCCTTAAAAAAAAACAATTCAGCAATTTCCTATTTTGAAAAGAACCCCTAGTCACAAACTTTGTTGAATCTGTTTGAGTATAGTTTAATCGTGCACTCTGAAACTTGTTGCTGAAAAGTTTATCCAATTCTGCCAAAGTAAAAAAAATCATTGCTGACTCTGGGAAATAAAAGACTTCAATTCAGCTTCTGAATTCAGCAAAACAAAAGATTTTCAGAATTGTCAAATCAGAGTCTGAATCAATGATGTGTGTATATATACTTAAAGGATTTTAATGGAATTTAGATTTATTATTGGAATTGATAACCCCTGCTTCCAACCAGCCTACTTAACAGCTAATTATCTTCGTTAATACCTGTAATACTTCCTAATCAATTTTTCATCAGAAACAATATTTAATAAATAAATAAATGACCATTGGTTTTTTAGCATTAGAAGAATTTCTCATAATTTTAGTACTTTGAGACCTATCCTGTTTCTCTTACTTGACCATGTTCAAGTTAAATCTTTTCTTGCTGTTTTATTTAATGGTCTGTGTTTTTACATTCCACACTGAATTATGAGGTTATAACTATGACTACATCATAGTTCTCTACGACTGTATTACAATGCTCTGTTTACATTAAACCCCTTTCGTGATGCTTTCTATCAGAGTATTAAGGTACCATTTTCCATACATTTTCTGTATTTTTAAAAGCCCATTCTCCAGTTTTTGCAGCCAACAATCTTGCCTCCATTTCTTTCTAACCTTTCTTATATTTATGCTCGTATTTCTATTTCTATATTTTATTTATTTATTTCCTTTATTTATCTAAACAACCCCTGTCTTGAGATATTCAATGGCAAAACAGCAAAACAAGGAAATAATAAGAACAATAAAATACACATATAACATTGGTACATATAACATTGGTAACTTCTCCTTTAGGAATGAACAACATGCATTACCTTCACCAGCCGCCTTCACCTTCCATCCATTTGCCAAAAATACATGTTCCTTGCTCGTGTTCATTTTCACAAAACTTTTTCTATCTCTAGCAATGCACTGTAATGCTCCACTATCAACAACCCACAAGTCATGGTTTACTGGTGCATTGCTAGACATAGCCAAAGTAGACATAGCTAAGTTGACAGTAGCATTCTTCCGGCATTCTGTTGTTTTGCCCTTTTACAGAACCTAGCTATATGTCCCTTAGCCCCACAAGAAAAACATTTTTGAACAGTATAGGCAGTAGAAGGTGACTCCTCATGTTGTGGTGGTTTCTCTCTCAGTTGTTCCCTCTCCATCCTTCTTCTTGACTCTTCCAATAGTATAGGCAGTAGAAGGTGACTCCTCATGTTGTGGTGGTTTCTCTCTCAGTTGTTCCCTCTCCATCCTTCTTCTTGACTCTTCCAATAGTCGTGCAGTAATGTCAGTCAACATTAAAGGGTAGAAATCTAACATCATTTTCCCCAGCGGTCTGTCTACTTGCCTCTGCAGCTAGAAAGAAGGGTGGGTGGAAAGGAAATTGGGTGTCAGGGACGAAGGTCCCAGAAGGATCTGTGGATTTGGAGGATCCTCTGCAGCCTCCCCCCCCCCTCAATTCAGCTCAAAGGAAATGTAAATCAGCCTTTAACATCGTCTAAATTAATTCCTTCCTTTTGCAAGCAATGGAAGGACTCATCTGCTTGCTCCTTATTATTTTCTCAGGCTGACATGGGCTGTGCTCCAAAATAAGGCTATGCGTTTACAGAAAAAAGCCTCAGCAGTTGTATTATCTAGAAATTCTGGGATTTGTAATGCAATACATCATAAGGATAACAATTTGAGAAAGAAAAATACCCATTAGTTCAGAAAGCCTAAAAATAGTTAGCTGGATGGTATCTGTCTGTCTTTCTGTCTATCTCATCTTTTAATAGTGTCTCTTACTAAAGGTTGACAATAATCAACATTATTTGTTCTTTTCCTGTTATTGTCTGAAAAAAAGACATTCTATTTTTGCTGAACTGTATATTTACATTTTTTTAGCCAGTACATGCATTATCTTCCATCTCTGCATTTGTTTTAAATCTTATAATTAATTGAAGCAATTTATATTTCTCATTGCTTGTCATATGTTCCCAATATTCATTTTCTTGGTAATATTTATAAATTTTCTATCTTTGTCTATTGGATGGTAAATGGTCTCATTTCCTATATATTTAGTACATAAAGTTTTCAGTAATTGTCTTTAAATCTGTGTTTTAAATGCTTATATTATGCTGATGGTCATATACTTTCATTGTTCATCTTCTATTCTGTGTACTGTAACTGGCAAAGCCCTAGCAACATACAATCTGCCAGTGAAGCTCCATCTTAAATCCTGAGTGTAAATAAATGTGCTTATTTTTTCAAAGAAGTGATAGCATAGCTTTAACAATTGCAGTATTAATTATTGCTTGATGTATGATTTTCCAGATGCCTACGTATACATACAGCTACTTATGATGGAACGTAAATGTTTTGCTAAGCCTTTGAGACATTTCACTAATATAATTTGTATGTTCCTAGCACCACATTTATCTGTCCAAATAGTAGAATTGGTTTGCATTCAATTCTTCCTGATATAACAGAGGTTGTGCATGTCACTGTTGTTTCATTTCAATAATAAGAGCTCCCACTGGATAATCATAAATAAATTGGGATTTACTTTGAAGTAAGCTGTTTGAAGACTGGGGCCTTATCATCCACTCCATGTAAAAAGTCCACTTAAACTTCCTTTTAATTCTGCACACCAATTATCAGTAAAAGAGGAAAAAAAGTAATAAACATATTTCTTTCCACTAATATATGAAAAAAACTATTCTAACCCTATTTGGGTATTGGGTGACATTGTTGCCTTGTTTTGATTTAGCAAGTCCATTTACTACTCAAAAAATAAAAGGTTGTCACATAATATAGAAGCATATATCTCCTCAATTAATTGAAAAAAAAATAGTAACATTCACTGAAGAATAACCAAACATTTTCTGACTGGAAATCCAAGCAGGACGTAGAGGAGTTAAGACCTCTAGAGAATGTCATGAATATACTTCTGGACAAATATAGGATGATATACCAGGATTTTCAAAATGGATATATATTGCTTTTGGGAACTGTCACTCGATTGTGTAGCTACAGATATAGTATGTGCTTTTTCATTTTGGAATCTTAATTGAGGTCTAAATTCATAAACCTGACACTGACAAAAAGATGCTTGTCACCCTCAGCTATTGCTCAGAAAACGTCATCCCATTTCTTCTGGACTTGATTTACAGCCATAAGAAATACAATTCCTTAAGAACAGCAGCCTGAGCAGTTTGTTTTCCATAAAGCAAAGGTCTCTGATGACTACATTTGGGAGCATTCTCTCTTATATGCTCTAATTTAGTTTCCAATAGCTGAAACAATCCAGATATTTTTTTTAAAAAAAGCAGCTTTACTATCACTTTATTCATGCTGCTTCCCATTTTCAAAAGAATTTTGCTCTTCAATATTGAGACTCCCCCCCCCCTCTGCAGTCAGTTACAAATGCACAATGGCTTTTGTGTACATTCATTTGAAAATTTCTATTCAGTTATTACTGTTTGCTGGTTCAATTTCCAAGATAAAAAACCAGTCTTTTTAAGTTATACCTCTGTGCGTGTATAGATACAGGAATGGACGCTCACAGATACACACATTTAAATGAATGTATATCTTTTAATAATCTTACATTTACTATTTGAAATAGATGGAATAGCTGATCATTCTCAATGGCAAAATCTCACTTCACAAGTTTTGCTTATCATAATAGGGAAAAATTACACAAAGTCAAGTAGCACATAATTAGTAAAACTGTAGGGAGAAAAACAAAGCCTTTTGATACAGAGGAATTCTAATCCTAATCAGTCTGAAATTTCTGTGCTTTTGTAGTGCTTAATATCCTCAATCATAAAAGAAATCAAACTTATTCTAGTCAAGGTATAGCATTCTGTGAAATGCTAAAATATACAAATGAATGTCAACTGTTGTACACATTGATGATAATCACCAAAGCAAAAGAGATTGCTTTGATATTATTTGATACTGTGCCTTGTGTTTAGATGGTGTTTGAACATGCTAACTTTAAAGCCAGCCCAACAATTGAAAACAAATATACATTACAGGAGGAGCAATGGCAAAAAAGTTGCTCTGTTCAATTAACCTGATATATTCAGCTCTAACATAGATCTGTAATGCCAGATGTTGCGTTACTGCAGTCTCAAATCAAAAAGCATCATGAGACGTTCTTGAAACCATTTCCAGCTCCAGAGATTTTGCCATCTGAAGCAATGTCCATGTATTTCCCAAGGTATGGGTGACTACCAGACTGAGAAGTCAAAACGTGTGTGAAAACTAACTTGCAGTCATGCAGCCTTTGAATATAACTCTAAATAGGGACTGTTCCAAAGTTGCCCTCTGACCTCCACAGCAAAATGAGGAATTGAATCTGATACTACCTTGTCCCAATTCAACATTCTACAATGTTTCCAGAATTCACAAACAGAATAATGAATAAACATAAATTAAGTCTAAACTTTACCAATGAAAGAGTAACTAACTCAGTTAAAATATTAAAATGTTAGAAAAATTAGTTAATTCCCATTATGTTATATAATTTCTTAATTTTCAATATTTGTGTCTGTTAGCATGTCAAATGAGATATTGTATGGTTTGAATTCAGTTTAATCATGCTTAGTTAATTCATTAAAATCAGGGACTTTAGGTTGAATCTAGAATTAGTCTTACTTGGATAAGGCCCATAAAAACCAATGAAATATATTTATAATTAACTGGTGTGTCACTTTGAAAGATATGAGACTCATTGAACATGAGAAAATATAAATGTTCTAGAATATTTAAAATGCATTTTATACAGAGACATGTCCTTATTTAAAATTCTCACCTAGCTTTATAGTATGTGTGTGTGTGTGTGTGTGTGTGTGTGTGTGTGTGTGTGTGTGTATATATATATATATATATATATATATATATATATATATATATATATATATATATATATATATATATATATATATATATATACACACACACACACACATACATACATACATACATACATACATACATACATACATATACCCTGGTATGCCCAAATATGGGAGGAAGATCACTACTTCCATTCTCTGTCCTTTGGCTCATCACAAGAGACCATCCAGACAGAAACCCAATATTTTTTACTGTTGCCTTTTTGTTACATTTGTTATATTTGTGCTGATAAATAAATAAAGGGAGACTAGTATAGATCTATTTCAAGCTATTTAGCTCTCATCAGCTAGCCATACCCTTACTGGGAATCGAACCTGTGCTGTATTGCCTGGATATGGAAGTAGTGATCTTCCTCCCATATTTGGGCATACCAGGGGTTGTGACTTTAAATATATACCTTAATATATATATAATATATTAGAATATCTGTGCAATAGTTGCAGCATCTGTTTGAACTTTTAAACATATATATATATATATATATATATATATATATATATATATATATATATATATATATATATATATATATATATATATATATATATATATATATATATATATATATAAATAAATAAATAAATAAATCTTGGTGCCAAGTTCATGTAAGATTCATTGTGAACCCCATTAATTTCAGTGTAGAATCATGATCTAAAATCATATTGCTGTATCTACAATTCTGCCTGTTCCATTCTGAATTATTTAATGCATATAGTATTGCTGAATGGAAAAATGTAACTTCTTTTTTTCTTAGATATTTCAACATCTAATTATTCTATTTGATAGCATGCTCTCAAATACCTGGTATTTACATTTTGTTACACATACATACATATCCTCATAACAAAATAGAAATGTAGAAATAGAAAATAGAAATAAGTATAATAATAAAAACCAGACTAGTAATAATAATGAATGCAGTCTATGAAATGAAGAACTCTAAACAAGACATGTCGATGTTTTTTAAAATATTTATCATGGTATTATAGAGTGTGTGTGAGTGTGTGTGTTTTACCTGGTGGATGCTGTGTTAATTATGAAACAATTAAGAAGAAAGAGATAATTTGTAAGTATAAATCATATTAAATATAAATGCATAAAAGTATCTATTGTGCACATAGTTACATTAGAATATAAATTAAAAAGTAATGAACTTTGATTTTTTTAAAAATAATTATTTAGCAGGATTTCTTTTTAAAAATGGAAATTTTAGTCATGGTACCAAATAAGTATGATTTAGTTAAAGGTTCCTTGGGGAGGATGTGAATGAAAACCAGTGCAAAAAATAGAGATACATATTCTTCTGGATAGAATGAATGATTTCCTTCAGTGAAGCCAGATTTATATTTAGACAGATTCTTTAAACTAAAGATTCTGTGAGAATGTGTCAGAGGAAAAACTATAATTCCTTTCTTCCATCCATCCACTCACCCACCCACCCACCCACCCATCCATCCCTACTTATCCAATCTGTTTTTGGAGAACCAGTGAGTGTTACATGATTCATTGGATGCATAATTCTATTTAAACATTGTGTTTCCTAAGAGTTTGCTAAATAATCTCCAGCAGTCTTTGCTATTTAACTTAATTGCAGAATTTGTAGTAAAAATGTCATCAAAGACACAGATAATTCTGAAAGCTGATATTTTAAAAATGCTGTCTCTGTTTCAAGCAAGTGAGGCACTTAATGCACTCTATCTGTGATGCTATTTTCCCCATGGGTTTTGAAAATGACCTTCTTGTAAGCATCAAGGACTCTAACTTTTCAGATGAAAAATACTTGTTCTTGTTTTAAGTCAATGCCAGGTTTATTCCCCTATAGTCCACAGTTTTCAAAAGCAGAAGAAAAAGTAATCCAGAAATTTTCTTTTTAAAAAAAACCACACTACTGTTTCCAGAATGAAGTTACTCTGTCAGCTTGCCTTGGGCTTTAGGTGGAGAAGAAGAGATTAAAGAGTCAGTATTCCTTTTCATGTTTCCTCTGCCAGTTTTGTGAATGTAAAAAGAGAAACGATACTAACACAGTGTTCAACTGTGGTACTAAATGCAGAGTTCTCTCTCTCTCTCTCTCTCTCTCTCTCTCTCTCTCTCTCTCTCTCTCTCTCTCTCTCTCTCTCTCCCTCCCTCCCTCCCTCCCTCCCTCCCTCCCTCCCTCCCTCTCTCTCTCTCTCTCTCTCTCTCTCTCTTTAAATTAACAGTATTTTCATATTAGGACAACCTGGGAATCATTCTGGCTCATCCTTATTCTTGTGAAAGTAGTAAATACTGCACATACACACACACCTTTTTTCCTGGTGTAATGAGGGCTTTTGAAAACTAGTGTTTATGTGATACCTTATATCAACTGATCTCATTTTTTTCATGTTTACTATCTAGTGAACCAAAATGCGCAATATGCTCAAAGTTTCAAAGTCATTTGTAACCTAAAGAAACATTGTATTGTATGGAATGCTTGTTTTTTTTAAAGACACTATTTGTTACAAGATTTTTTTCATCTCCTCTTCAAACTGAATTAAATTACTTCCTTCTTATAAAACACAACTCACTGTTTAGATGTTTTTCTTTGATTTCTAAGAACAGCTTTACCACGGCGAAAATGTTTTTTAAAAAAAAACAAATCTTGAAACTTGTACTGATTCATTTTATTTTATTCAAAGAATTTCTACATTTTTCTTTCTATTCCTTCTGTAAACAAAATTCAGAAATAGAATTAGATTTCCTTTTTGGGTATGTTATACAATATACAAACTATTGAATTAAATTTTGTACTATTATTATAATCATATCCTATAATCATATCTTATTACTATGTAACCTAAGCATGGGTTAAACAATAGTAGTACTATAAAAAAAGATTCAACTAAAATAAATCCAGTAGTTTGCTTTTAGAAACTGCAATGTATAGATAATGTAAAAGGTTACTTGCAAAGATATTTTATTTTGGCAGAATGGGTTAGGTGTAGAATCAGATTGGTTACCCCGTTCTCCAAAGGACTCTTCCCCAATCTATTCATTGCCACAAGTGTTTCACTAAACTCTCATAATTCCCACTCAGCTTTTTTATCTTTAATTACACCACTGTTGTGACTTTCTCTGTGAGGTTGGTTGGCCTGTGTTCACAATTCATCATACTACTTTAAAAAATTACCATTAGAGAGATACTTCCTTCCCTAAAACTTATTTCCCATGTGTTAAGGTAGAGTAAAAAGCCAAAATGTTCTTTTGTAATTATATTAACCCAGGTGAAACAAAATAATTTACAACCAGCAAATTGCACTCTTTCATTTGCTTTATTTTCAGGAAGTACATTAGTGAAGGAAGAGGTTATTAGGCCTTTAAGAATCCTAAAAAAAGAACATTTAATTCATGCAGTTTTGCTATTATTGCATGAACCTTCTGCCTTCTTTAGATCTCTTACTAGTGCTTTTTAGAATTGATTAACCCTGACGGGTACTTATTTTAATATTGCCTCTGTTTCTTTTTCTTAAAACTGTATTTTTAAAAAATGCATGAGAACAATGATTTATAATATAATCCTAAATATGCCTTGGCTTAACCTAAGAAGATGGCAACTGTAAATGTAAATAGTAAAAGTATTAAGTTTATAGAAAGAAACACATTTCTCAATACCTCCATCTTCATTTTTTCCCTCAGAAATGCAGTCAGCTAATCTGTTAACAATAGACTATAATAATAATAATAATAATAATAATAATAATAATAATAATAATCCTTTATTATTAAACTTTTTTATAAATTTATAAACTGAGGTATCCTAATAGAGTAAAACTTTAAAGAAAGATTCCCCTATTCCTTATTCTCAGTCTTAAGCTAATTATACATTCAAAAGTATTTGCATAAAACTGAAGTCTCAACACCATAGTTTTGATGGAAAAGTTCACATGTTTCCATCTTCTTGCTTATCTTTGCAGTTTAGCATTGAATTATATCTGAAACATGAATACACAAAAGCAAAGATTCATTCTGATTAATGCATCAATCTGGTCAACGTTACCTTGTTTACAAAACACTATAACCCAAATTGCAAATGTCTGC
Source organism: Thamnophis sirtalis (assembly GCF_051295495.1). Taxonomy (NCBI): domain Eukaryota; kingdom Metazoa; phylum Chordata; class Lepidosauria; order Squamata; family Natricidae; genus Thamnophis; species Thamnophis sirtalis. The sequence continues at coordinate 123,663,291 of NW_028261381.1, forward strand.
CACTTCTACAAAACAAAAAAAGAAGTTCTGACTGAATTTTTGAAGCTTTCAGTCAATTTATTGCAACATCAGAACATTGTAGTCAAAATAAAATGTCTATCTGTCTTTCTCTGCCATACATATGCATCTGGAAAAATAAGTAATTAATAAATGTGGTGTGCCATAAATGCTGAATGCCAAAGAGGGGAAGGAAAGGGCACGAGAGAAATATGGGAGCAACACCTGAAATTTCTGATAAACTTGTTTTTAAACAGGACAAAATCGCTACCCTCAACAACCCCAAACAAGTCCAAAGAACTGCCCTTCCACAAGCAAGTTAAGGGAATCTGCTTTAGGCACCAACGTAAAAAGAGGTCAGGGGAATACATGAAGGTCAAAATTGGATGCTATGAGAAGACCTTTTCAAATGTTGGCCCTTGACAAGAATTGGCAGATGAGAAGAAGAAAAGGCTTAAACCACAAAATATTTTAGTCCTCCAATGAACCTTAAATCCTGTCATACTATTTAGATGACATAGAATAGCTGCAATCAGAAATTTCCCTTGGCAAAACAACAATCAGTTAAAAGCTAAAGAGGAGCCAGTTGCCTCCGCCTTGTTTTTCTTTAGCCTCAAAATGGGTGAAGTTGCTAGTCTCAATGAAGAAATACTATCAAGTAGTGCATCCTCTGAGTCCAATTATACTGCAATTCGCCTCCACCAAGAGCCCCAAGTTCATCTTGAATTTAGGTCTATCTTATTTTTAAACAAAAAAGAGAGCTCATTCACACCTATCTTCAGCCCCAGAGCCATATTGTACCATATGCCTTGAGCTCAGAAGATGAATGCATCTGGCTATATACATGTTTGAGTCCAACATAAATCCTGAGGTGGCTTTGCGGCCTGGAATTGGTAGGTTGGGTTGCTAGAAGGGTTGATTAACTGCCATTGTAGTTTACACAGTGTGTCACAGACTCTCTGGATAAAGAGAAGAGCACCTAAAGCTTTAGCTGTCCCCTGAGCGAATCCTTTGAGCTAAGCCTAAGAACTTTGGCAGCCTATCTGCTTGAGATGGGAATCTTGAACCGCAGTGATAGCTATAGCAAACCTTCACATAGATAATAGAGAAAGTATGTAGAAAGAAAAAGGAAAAACAGAAGAAAAAACTGCCCCGCACTTTTGCATTTGCCTCTGTGTTTGTTTTACAAAGAGAAGAAAAGGTTTTCTAGATTGTGATGCTAATATGGATTAAGGCTTGTATCTTCTCAGGTACATTAGGCTTTAAACTTTAGATGGCATTACATGTACTTGCATATCATTCTCTGAATCTTAAGGTACAGCCAAATTGTAAAGGTAAAGTCTAACTTTTAAGTTGAAAGTTTAACAGTACTAACCACAGTTTTTCCTGCCTTCAAAGTGACTCCTTTTCTTCTATTTCCCCCACCTCTTCCCAAAAAAATCAAAATGTACTTCATGAAACTATTGTATATGAAGCACTTATTAGCCATAATTAAATGGACAATATGAATTTACTACGTCTTTAGGACTCTGGCTTGTTCTGGTTTAGAGCAAGATGATTAATGCAAATACATATTACTTGAGATAACCATTTAGCAGCTAATTTAGCCAAATTTATTACAGCAGTTAGAGGTTTTTCATTTTAGCAGACGGAGACAAGGACATGCCAAAAGCAGAGATGTATGTGAATGCACACTGCCCTCTAGTGCACAAGATTTACAGGATGGAGAACAAATACATCCCAGAAGAAGAAATGCAAGCTGGAAAATAAGAATACTGAACACATTGCCTGTATTTCTGCCAAGACACATTGCTTCCTTATTTCAGCATATATGCTACTGTATGAGAGTTTTAAATTAGCTAAAACGCTATTACAACATTTGGCTTGGATATACTGGCTTGAAACATCCTTTTGAAGCATCTTTAAGCAAAATTTCACAGAACTTATACATTTTGCTTGTTCTTCCATTTCTGGTTCTATTTCAACATTGCAAATTCCTTGCTTCTTTAACATGCTTGATTCTACAACTCCCTTAGGCCACAGTTTCTTCAGCAGTTCATTGGTTGATTTATTTTGCTCTGGTATTAAGCCAAGTCTCTACAGACACTCCTCCTATGACCACTGGAGATTTGGTTCATCTGAAGACTGTAAATTCTGTTTGACAAGATCAAAAGAAACAGATGTGTAAGTTCAGTAGTTGATATCACCTGCAATGAAGAGAAATGATCAAAGAACTAGGGTACCGTATCTTCCCAAACCTTTCAAATAGCCAGAGTCTCGGGGAGGTTTACTACCTAGCAGCTATGAATAAATCACATAGAAATTTAACATGTGTATGACACACACACACACACACACACACACACACACAAATGAAACAGAGAGAATTGTCCACAGATTTGGTGCTTCATGAGCCACAGCAAATTCTGCTTCTGATTGCTTTTCCCTTGCTTAGCCGAGCTGCCAACAGCAGATTAAAATCAAACTACAAATCAAGGCACTGCCTTCAACTCTTCCAGGCCTCCCAGAAATGATTTAATTGTTCTTATAATTGTGCTTTCTCTGAAATGTAGGGGACAAAAATCATTCCATTTCTTTCTACTGGTGTGGTGTGTGCTTTAATACAGAGCAATTGTGTATAAGTGCAATGCCAATGATTTTCCTTTTGCCTTTTGTTTCTTCCATTCAGTGCTGAACAAGGGTCAGTGTGTTACAAAATACTACCGTTGGATGCAGAAAAGTGGGGGCTACATTTGGATACAGTCTAGTGCCACTATCGCTATTAATGCCAAGAATGCAAATGAGAAGAACATCATCTGGGTTAATTACCTTCTGAGGTATATCTTTTTGCCACTTCGGTTATTGGCATTTTTGTTGTGACTACAGGAAACATATTGAAAGGATAGTGTGTAACAACAAATGCAAGGAACTCAATGTGAGACTGCTTATAATTAATGTGTACTAATGAATAATAGAAGCTTGGTCATAGGATAGATTGCCAGTCTGGATTTTGCTAAATCTAGGTAAAGCTTTAGCTTAATCAGGGTTGATTCATAGCCAACCTTTCTTAGGTTGATGCTAATGTTCCTATGTGCTAGGAAGCCAAGGCCCTTATTGTTTGTTGCAATTGTCAGTACAGAATCTATCGTAAAACTCTTAAATGCACTGCCCTTTGTTTTCCATTCATGTTAGACATGTTGATTAAATGCCAGATGTTTAAGCTCTCTGAATTATATACATGGAAATATTAGGTATGCTGTTCGTTGAGAAATACAACATTAAGACCTTTCTGAACTTAGATCTTGGTGAATGCACACTGTGACCAGTAGAGATCTGGGTGCTTTATGGGAAATGCCCAAATTTTATTTTTGTTGTCTGAATAATGGAAATCAAAACAGCATCTTATTTTATTATATAGGATAGGATGGGATGGGATGGGATGGGGTGGGGTGGGGTGGGGTGGGGTGGGGTGGGGTGGGATGGAATAGAATAGAATAGAATAGAATAGAATAGAATAGAATAGAATAGAATAGAATAATAGAATTCTTTATTGTTCAAGTGTGATTGGACACACAAGGAATTTGTCTTTGGTGCAAATGATCTCACTGTACATAAAAATACATTCATCAAGAATCATAAGATACAACACTTAGTGATAGTCATAGGATACTAAATAATAAGAGACATTTAAATTTAATAAATGTGCTTAAGTAAAGAAAATGGGAAATATTGTGCACTTCAATTATGTTCTCAGAATTCTTGTTGATTTAAATAAGTCTTATTTCTATTAAACGGGGTTAAGACATGTGGGAGCTTACAAGCAATTATTGGGAGGGAATGGGCCATGTGATTCCTTTTTTTTTTAACTCTTTCCTCTTCCAAAGACTGGGTCCTTATGTCAGGAGTGAGCTCAGAAAGAATTCACATTTCCTTTATTCCCAGAGAAGGGACTGTAACCTGTCTTTTCCCTCACTGTAATTTAATTGAAGATAAAGAGGGAATCAGATTTTACTTAGTGCCCCAAGCACTTGTTGGAAGAGAATTGAACATAGCAAGAGGTATTTTGCTTTTGAGCCCAATTCTTTCCAGCCATAATGATAAATGAAAATCAGAGTTGAAATAGTTTCCCAGTAATTAAAGACTAGCACATATATAGACCCGCAGCTTGAGGAATCCACCTACATGTTACACATCTCCATAGCATTTGCAGATAGCATAGGAGCATTCTGTCTCCTCTCCTACATGGATTAACCTCTGATACGAGTTGCAAAGTATAAGTGATTTTCCAATAAAAACAAGAGGGACTTGTAAAGCCTACTACCTTCTCAAACCATCCTCCTGGATACACAGTGGATTTAGTTCTTTGGGAAATGTTTTTTTTTAAATCTTGTTACATGTTTTTACTTCATGTTTCCATGCTTGCTTGTAGAGAAGTATTACTGGGCTGGCATTATAGAAATACAGAATAACAGAGTTGGAAGAGACTAGAGCTAGGTTCCTACCGGTTCGGACCAGTTTGGCAGAGTAGGTAGTAACTCGGCTGACCACACCCCTGAACCGGTTCCATAGGCACCATCAACTTGTTTTTTGCTTCTGTCCATGTGCAGAAGCAATTTTTTACTACTGCACATGCGCACATAGTGCACATCAAAAGCGTGCATGCCCGAAGCACGTCCCTGAACGAACCTGCAGTAACAGAAACTGGAACCCACCCCTGAAAGGGACTTACAATATATAACATGACACAGTTTGCATATGATAGTCCAGAAATTGTAAATAACAATTCCTCTGTGAGTTATGCCAAATAAATGATGAGGTCATCACAGTGGTGGGCTGCAACTGGTTTAACAACCAGTTCGATGATCATGCACTTTGTGAACACTTCGCGTGCCTAACGCGCTTGCACACAGCATTCAAAATACAGCAATTTGAAGCTCAGCTGCTTACCTTCTAAGGCTGCCCTGGTATGCAAGAGCGCGGAAATCAGCTGTGCTGTGCAAATCAGCTGAGCCAGAAAGAAGGAAATATAGGACAGGATAGGGTGGGAGTGGAAAGGCTGGCCCAGCTGATCATCGGAACTACCTGTTCGTTCAAACTGGCAGCACCCCACCACTGGGTCATCATATACTGAAGACAGTAATAAACAATTCACTCATAAGATAGAAATAGCAGAAAACAAGGCTTATGTATTTTTTGGTTACTCAACAAAGAGTTATTATTTTGATGGATAATACCAGAACAAAAAGGACATATATTTTTAAAGTAATATTAATGAAAATTCTCCAAAGCTTTAAGAGTGAAGAACCAATATATATATAATTACTGTTGTTGTGCTTAGGTGTCCACATAAGGATTACTTTTAATAGTGAAAAAACAAGATGGAAATTCTCTAAGTAAAACCCACAAACAAAAACCTCAAAACTGTACTACATTTCATCGCATGGCTATATTTGATTAATGTTAGCAGTTTATTGTATTATATTGTTTTTAATTACTTAGTTGCCAAAAAAGGGTGTGGGTGGGAGGGATGGAGGGACGGAGGAAGGAAGGAAGAGAGAGAGAGAGAGAATGCCTTTCTATGCTTTCTATTGTTTCAGGCATTCAAAAGAATTTTGAAAAAAGGGGGGAACTATCATACTCCAAGTTATCATATATACGTGTACATGGTCTGTATCTTCTCTTTTAGCGATCCAGAGTATAAGGACACTCCAATGGATATTGCACAACTTCCACACTTGCCAGAAAAAACCTCAGAATCCTCTGAGACCTCTGATTCTGAATCAGATTCAAAAGATAACTCGGGTACGTAAACATTCATCTTGTACGTAGCTTTTTGGCATCATAGAAGCATGGTTCTTCTTGATTTATTTTAAAATTTATCCATACTTACAACCAAGTTAGAAACTGCAATTATAACTTACAAGTGGAGCTTACAAATTCTCATAAAAATGGGTAAGAAATACTGGGCTGGTTTGGGGCTGTTGCACTCTGGAAAAATCAAGTAGGAGTATTCTTATATCTATTCACTGTTGACTGGATGTCCAGATGACCTCATTGCTTAAGAGCAGCTACTGTCATCTCAGATTCATACAGCAGCTCTGTCCCTATTTGCATAGCAAGAGCCCAACATATGTGCTCTGTTAATCTCTTGGCTGGATTACTGCAAAGCATTTTATGGGAGGATGTCTTTGAAGATGGTTCAGAATATTTAGTTAGTCTAAAGCAGAGCTGCAGCTAGGACTGGCAAATAATATGATGCTAATGTTTTATCAGCTGCAGAAACAATTCCAAGTCTTATTTGAAATATTAGCACTGCTAAGCCTTGGATAGTTTGGGTGCAGAGTATCCCAAGGAACTTCCTACTTCCTCCTATATTGAAATTGGGCAGATGTTTACAAAGAAAGAGCCTTCTTACCTGTTATAGTTCACTTATAAAAAGCTCTTTCTATGAAAGCACATTTTGCATCCACATGCCAATATTAAATAATGGCTTTGATATGGATGATAATCTTTCTGGTGCTATTCATGCATGGTATTTTACTCTTTATATATAGTTTTTCTGATCATACAAACATTTAGTAGCCTGTCCACAGAACTGTCATTACTGGAGAAATAATAACAACAACACAAGTCTTAGGTTCAGCTTGAGCATGTATGTTTTTTCATTTTTTTAAACAACAGAATTTTGAATGGGGGGGGGAGTTAAATAACAGACAAATGCCGCTCAGCTCATTCTTGGTAAAACTGTCATTTTAAACCTAAAAGAAAATGTCTTTGCCAGCAATATTGCTAGTAACAATATTTCACCAGCCTCCAGGAGTCTAAGTGGGCTCTAAATCTTACACTCTTATTCCTAATGATGTTTTTCACTTTTCTTTCTACTCAGAGGACAATGAGAATTCAAAGTCGGATGAAAAAGGAAACCATTCAGAAAACAGCGAAGATCCCGAATCAGATAGGAAGAAGTCTGGCAATCAGTCAGATAATGAAATGAACTGTAATGATGATGGGAACAGCTCCAGCAACCAGGACAGCAGAGACAGTGATGACAGCTTTGAGAATTCTGACTTTGAGAATCAAAAGGCCCCCGAAGATAGCTTTGGCACGCTTGGTTCTATGCAGATTAAGGTGGAGCGCTATGTGGAGAGTGAGTCAGACTTGCGGTTACAGAACTGTGAGTCATTGACCTCGGACAGTGCCAAGGACTCAGACAGTGCAGGAGAAGTAAATGCCCAGTCTTCCAGCAAGCATCAAAAAAGGAAGAAGAGAAGGAAAAAGCAGAAAGGAGGCAGCGTGGCCCGGAGAAGGCTCTCAAGCACCTCAAGCCCAAATGGGCTTGACTCAGCATTGGTGGACCAGCCCCAGCTGCTCTCACCGCCAAACAGTGCCTCAGTGCTCAAAATCAAGACAGAGATCTCAGAACCTATCAATTTTGATAATGATAGCAGTATTTGGAATTACCCACCCAACAGGGAAATCTCAAGGAATGAATCACCTTACAGTATGACCAAGCCCCCCAACTCAGAGCACTTCCCTTCCCCCCAAACCAGCAGTAGTTTACATGTCTCCATTCCAGACTCTGTTCTAACCCCGCCAGGGACTGAAAATCCTGCCAATCGCAAATCTCAGTTCAGCACCTCATCTAACTCCGCCTTGGCTCCTGTATCCTCTGACCCTTTATCCCCACCTCTGTCAGCATCTCCACGGGACAAGCATCCGGGTGGCCCCAGCACTTCCAATTCTTTACTGTATACGGGGGATCTGGAAGCCCTACAGAGATTGCAAGCAGGCAATGTGGTCCTTCCTTTGGTTCACAGGGTAACTGGAACCCTTGCTGCCACCAGCACGGCTGCTCAGAGGGTCTATACCACTGGCACGATCCGGTATGCCCCAGCTGAAGTTACTTTAGCCATGCAGGGCAATCTTCTCCCCAACACTCACGCTGTTAACTTTGTGGACGTTAACAGCCCCAGTTTTGGCTTAGATCCTAAAACACCAATGGAAATGCTCTACCACCACGTCCACCGACTCAACATGTCAGGACCGTTTGGAAGTGCTGTGAGCGCAGCCAGCCTGACCCAAATGCCTGCAGGGAATGTGTTCACAACTGCCGAAGGACTGTTCTCGACTCTTCCGTTTCCGGTGTACAGCAACGGCATCCATGCCGCACAGACACTGGAACGGAAGGAGGATTGAAATATGACCACATACTGTGTTCAGTGTTAAACTCCGAGGCATAGACTATGTTTTAATTTAGACCTTTAATCCTAGCACTTTGAATTTGAGCAGGTCAGCTTATTCTCTCCATATGATGCTCCCCATTTCATCCCCTTTCTCTTTAACTTGACTTATTCTTTAATGGGAAAGATACTTTTAATTTTGGCCTTCAGAGAACTGAAGTATCAGTGGCCTGCCATTTTGTCTTCTTCCAAGATGTGTATTTTTTTTTCCTTTTGCATCTTTATTAAGATGCCTTTAATATGCGTATGCCTCTGCCATAAAATACTCAGTGTTGTGGTAAAGAGATTGTAAGAATGACAACCATTGGGTTTACTTTAAATTGATCTTGATGTGATCAAGGTTAAAAGAAACAAGCATAAAACAATGTGCCCTGTTTGACTAAGTCAAATGAAAAGGGGGGGTATTTGTTCCTAATTCCTTTAAAAAAATAGGGGATAGTATTTTAGAATTTTATGCAGAGTTTAATTCACTTTTTATGGTTAAGATTTTCTTACTTGCACATACAATAATTTGGGTTCTTAAAAAATTAATTTCTGGCCTGTGATTAGAATAATAAGAAGATGGACTAAATGTTAACTACAGAAACATTAACTTAATTTCTAAAACCATGGTGCTATCATTTATTAATCTGTAATGTCTTCACACAATATGCAGCTTGTGGGCTGGGTTTTGTTTTTTTTAAGGAATGTCTTCTGTGCTAGTCCATAGTCAGGTGCTGCAGTTTCCTTGGTTAGTTAAGACAAAAGCCCTCATTAACATTTGCTGCAGGACTTAATTTGTTTACCTCCAAACTAACAAGCCTCATATTAAATTTAAATGGATCTGGAAGACTTTTCTTTTAGAGAGTTGAGCGAATGTGCTGAAAAGAACAAGAAAATGCAGTGAAATTGACTCAAAGACAAGATTTTTTTAAGGTGTACATTGTTTCTCTTTCTATTTTTTTATTCTCAGTAGAACTGAGGCTAATTTTACAACTTCCAAATAAGTGAATGTGAGTGAGTTAATGTGTGTGTGTCTGTGTGTCTGTGTCTATGTGTGTGAATATGTGTATGTGTGTGTATGCATACTGTACACATACACACATGCACACATACATGTATGCTTAATGTTATAGAGGGAAGGTTGTATCTTTATTTTTATGTTTTGCTCATTGTTTTCTCTTTTGTAATACCCCTCCTCCTCCTTCTAGCGTTAAAGCCAATATGTTTTAACAAATGGGTTAATAAGCTTGAACTAGATAACTGCAACTAAAAAAAACTGCACATTAAGTAAAAACAAAAGAAAAGAAGTCTATTTTGTCTTTGTTGCCAGAAATCAATGTAGTGTCAAACACTCCAAATAACTGTCAAGTATAAATTCTTCTTCCACTCCATCTTTGGCAGCTGTTTGTTAAGGCATCTAATAACAGATGTGAAAACTGTAATGTGTACAATGTGTAAGTGTCCTTGGCTGTCAGTCTCATTGCAGTTTCAATGTGTGTTACTATATGCAGTATATACTAAGCTAATGTAGTTGTTTTGTCCTTTGTCTTCTCTGTGCTTTATCTCTAGTCTGGAGTGGCAAAGTCCCATTCCTACAGTCCTAGTGAACCAGTGATTCTTGGGGGTTAGTGGTTTTTGTGTGGTGGCCTTCCACTGTCTGTATACCTTTTCATTTCTGCTGTTGCTTTGCTGGTGTGTATTTTCAGACTTTTCTCTCCCTCTGTTTACTTCCAACCTTCACCTTTCTTCCCAATTTCTTCTTCTAACTCTTTCTCTCTTTTTCCATTCTCAGAGATAAAAGACTCTTAACTAGCTCAAGGTAATGGAGCCATTTTTCTCCACAGAGGAGTTCTGGGTATGTCTTGCTCATACAGTGTGCATCACACAATGCACTAAAGGATGATACTCAGACATATTAAATGAAGTGATGCCATATAGCCTCAGTTGTTAACATTTCCAGAGTCCCTTGTGCTCTAATTGTAAGTAGAGGGTGCATTTCTTTGGTGTTCTCCCAAGTTGGTTAATGGAATAATACAGAAAGAGACAGAAAATTCTTGGAGTGCTCAACCAATGTGGTTCAAAAGCAAAGCTGAGCTTTGGATTGTCAAATATATATTTTTGCATACCTGTGCAATTTATTGCTGATGTATTTTAGCTCAGCAGTTCTCTACATAGTGGATGACCCTTTGTGTTGAAATGAAGCCGAGTACAGTGGGGTTTGAATTGGAGAAGTAGAGATGAGAAAGAGTGGGATAGAGTGATGCCCACTAAGGGCACTGGATGTCATAAAATTTGATAATGAGCTTGTAAAGGGTTAACTTGAAAGATTTTAGGTAGATTCCAAGGCCAAGAGAAGCTAATTTGGGTTTTGCTTTGGAAGTTCTAGCTGTTGAACAATCAAAGGAGTGCACCTATCGGCTACAAAGACAGCTAGACAGCTGTTGTTGCTTTATTTTATTTTATTTTTTATAAATGTTTCTGTGTTGTGTCGAAATGATTTCTGGTGATTTAACCTAACAGATAATCACAGCTGCTGTCTAAATCCATAGTGTTTAAAATTACAAAATGGAAAAAAAAACTTCATTACCTGTGAAAGACTGTGTCTGTGTTTTTAACTATTTCTTGTACAAATATATGAAATCTTTTATGAGGAGACTGGTGCCAAGTAGCTGAATAAAGGGGAAAGGGATTCTGTTCGTATAAATCTTAGCAGTGTTACCAACTCTACAATATATATAAAAAAATTAAAATGTTTAAAAATGACAGCTATGGTACATTTATTTTGTGTTAACCTAACCGAATCTAACTTCTTGAGTGCCTGGCTTATTCGAAACATTTTTTTTCATTGATCATTGATAATGCTGCAAATCAGAAATGTACATACTTCATTTACAGCAGGGTTCTTTTTATACTTTTGTAGATTCTCATACATGTCATACATGGTTGTCTTTATGTAACTTAATTTTTTTCATCCTGCAGGTGCCATTTTCATAATAAACTTCTCTTGGATTTGTTACTATCTGGCATCATTTCTTTTACATACGATCATCCTGATTAATTAATGCTGGTAGTATTTGTTTAAGCAGGGTACCTTGTTTGAAAGCTTTTAAAATCTAAAAAAAAGAGGATGTAACTAGATTATTTTTAAAGTTTATAAGCTTTTCAAAGTGACCTATGTAGAAGCAGGCTAACAATGCTAATCCAAATACTACACTAGATGTGCCACCATCTTAAATTCTCAGCTACCCCAACTCATTATCATACTGAGCATTTTATGCACATTATCAAAGCTGAATAATAGGGCTGAAATGTTAACCATGGCAAAAAGGGTGACTTCAGAGAGCAGCTTGTCTATGCTGATCACCAAAAATACAGATTTATTCTTTCATATATGATATCAATACGCTTAAACTCTTTGTCACTCATATTCTATTTAGGCATTTGATTTTATACATCACCCTGTAAATTGGAAGACAAATACCTCATGTTTTCATACATTCTTATTAGCCAGAAACGAGAGACAGAAGAGTTTGCCAGAACACAAAAACGGGAGTTGACTTCAGGGTAAAAGCGCACACAAAAATAGGGCTCAAAGTCATACAGATGTATTATCATTTAAAGTGAACAATTGACCAAAACTTCAAAAAGATATGTGATTGTATCATAACATTTTTGGATGGTAGTGAAACAGATTGAAATGGTAACATTAAGAGCTGCTACTGATATGTTGATGTTTAAGTGGGATGTAATATTTCAGTCCATATGAATTCCTACACTTGAACATTGGGTGTTATCTAACAAAATGAAATTCAATGGTGAAAAAGTAAGGTTCTACACTGAGGCAAGAAAAGCAAAATGCACAGGTACAGTATAGGTGGTACCTTGCTCAATAGTAGTAACTGTGAGAGGGATCTTGTAGTCCTAGCGGACAATCACTTTAAATATGAGCCAGCTATATGCTGCAGCTACCAAGGAAGCCAACACAGTTCTAGGCTGCATAAAGAGAGGGACAGAATCAAGATCATGTGACGTGTTAATACCACTTTATAATGCCTTGCTAAGGCCACACTTGGCATTCAGTTTTGGTCGCCACAATGTAAAAAGATGTTGAGACCGAAAGCGTGCTGAGAAGAGCGAAACAAAAATGATTAGGAGACAGGAGGCTAAAACATATAAAGAACAGTTGCTGGAACTGGGTATGTCTAGTTTGATGAAAAGAAGGATTAGAGGAGACATGATAGCAATGTTCCAATATCTCTGGGGCTTCCTCCAAAGCACCTGAGGGCAGGACAAGAAGCAATGGGTGGAAACCAATCAAGCAGAGAAGGAATTTAGGAATAAGGAAAAATTTCCCAACAGTTAGAACAATTAATCAATGAAACAACTTGCCTCCAGAAGTTGTAAATGCTCCAACACTGGAAGTTTTTAAGAAGAGATTAGATAACCATTTGTCTGAAATGGTATAGGGTTTTCTGCCTAGGCAGGGGGTTGGACTACAAAACCTCCAAGGTCCTTTCTAACTCTGTTATTCTATTCTATTCCACTGATTTGGGCAATGTTCCTGGTACATTGGTTTATACACACTATATGACAAAAGTAGCAGATATTCTTGCTGAATTTTACTTATCGACGGCACCTTTACCATTAGCCTCACAACTCTGGGAAATGGACTGAAATTTTAATCTGAAAATAGGCTTAATTTTAGCAGTAAATTCGCAGTGGAAGTTTAATTTTGAATATGAAAGGAAACAAAAACAAGCTCAAAAGGAAAGTTCTTTGATTTTCATTTGAAGCTAAATTCTCAACTTGCTGATTTTCTTAGGTTTATTGAAACAAGAGACAGGCTGGCCCCTATGCTATGCATGAAACGATTATCGGTATGTCCCAGGAAAAGGAGATTAGAAGGTTGTTTATATGATGTGCTTTCTAGGGTGCAGAAGAATTTATTTCTGAACTTTTTAGTTATTTGTAGGATTTAGGCTGTTTCCATATATTTAATTTTTAATAACTGCATGCACATAATTATAACTGATACATTTTGGAGGATTAATACATGACATGTGCTATAATGCATATGTGTATGTTCAAAAATTAAATAATTTCTGTTTATGCTGATAATCTGTTTATCCTGATAATCTTGCATTTGTACATTAATGGACTGAGGTTTTTAATCATCTTCAGCTCAACCAGCTGTTATCAGAATTTAATGTACTAAAGCAAGGGTGTCAAACTCGCGGGCCATGGGCCAAATGAATCACATGCTGGCCACTCCCATCCCCATTTTAAAGAAGGGGAAAAAGTTGTGATATGTCTCGTGATGACAAGGTGCCGTTGTGAGTTTGACACCACTGTATTAAAGAAATTTAAAGCTATAAACTTATCTACAATTATATGGTGGTAAATGCCATTCTATAAAGCAGAAAATATTTTTTGAATATTTAGGCTAGGATCAGTATTTTTAATGCTCAGGTTCCAGTTTTAAGAGAAATGTTTCTGCAACAGAGGTTCAATTAAGAACTAGCAAGTAATTACTTCAACTTTAAATTATGAATTCCCATAATTTTATCTAAATTTTATTATGAATATGAAATACATTGGTTAGCTTGTTTATTATGCATGGTATTTAACACTTACAAATAATTTGAGGTCTCTAAGAGCTTCATCAAACAATAGATATTTATTTGACATTTTTAAATATGTAAATATAAACATCTGAAACGCAGGCTTGTCAAAAGCAAATTGCATGGTCAAAAATGTATGTTTGCCTCCTTCTCTTATAGATTGTTTATGCTGGGCATTGAGTTCTGGAACAATTCTTATATTTTCTACCAAAACCTCTTCTGTTCTTCCAAGTCATTACAGATAATTTCCTGGGCAAAAAGGTTGCAATTAGTTTTCAGATTGCCAGAGAAATATTGTGAAGTCACAATCTCAGGCCTGCCAGCATCTCCATTTTTGACTTGCCAATGTAATATAGAGTTAGATGTTACATTTCTTGCTTAAATTCATTTGTTTTTCAATGCAGAATCTGATTCCAAGTGTAGAAATTAACTACATTTGCAATGAAATTGTGCTGAAAGTTACATTAAATTTCAGAGAACTGCAAAGGATGTACAGTAGTCACAACCAAATTTCAAAACAATAATGTATTTATAGAAAGTATTATTGCCTTTTATACTTTATAATACTTAAAATGAATATAACTTATAGCAGTACAATAATAAAAAAAAGTTAGAGCCCACAGTCTTATTGTGGAAACAGCAAAGGAACATAAGCCTTTGGAGAGTGCATGAATTACCTAGATATATCTCAGATCTGAATTTGGAAGAAAGGAGATTGAGAAGAGATCAAAAGGTCAAGAAGGCAGCCTTAACTATGAGCACTGATCCCCTGCTCCTTTTACTTGTGTAGCACATATAACACAGATAAAGCAGATAGAGCCTTCATCACAGTAAATTTGACATCTTTGACCATTCACAAACTATCTGCACATGACTTGCTCTACTTCATACTCAACTGATGGTCATAAAATGCTAGAATTAAGTGTGGCAACTTGCGCTCTACAGGTATGTCATAAACAAAGTTTGCAGTTCCTTGCAAATTCCTTCTTTCAAATCTGTTCTATATTATTTATTTATCAAAAATATTCTTTTGCTATTCTTTCTAGAATCTCAATCTTCTCACCGATTCTCAATCCCTAAAAAAAATGTATTTGGTTATAGAGAAACCACTCTCTGCAATAGCGACCCATAGTGATTGTCTTGAAGCAACTATTCAGAATTCGTAACATCATGAAAAAGAACAGAAGCATTCCTTAACTCCTGGGAAGAGAGATAGTATTAAGAAGAGATTTGAGCTGGTTCTTCCCTGACTCAGTGGAATATAAAAGAGAGGGGATTCTATCACTATAACTACTATATTAAATATAATTATAGTTGAACTTGTTTCTGGTCTGATTTTTTCTCTCTCTCTCTCTCTCTCTCTCCTCTACACAAGTGATAACTACTCACTGGGTTCACAGTATTAGAAACTATGAAAAATTATTTGAGAACTCCATTAATAGATATGCATTCACATAAGCAAGTTATAGGATTGGGAATAGCAGGTCGACAGACAGACACATGAATACAGATGTAACAAAAGCCACTCTTACCTATTGCCACCCAAAAACACTGGAGAAATAATTTCTGGTTTTTGAGCTACAATTAAGTTTGGCTGGAAGCTCCGATCTCCTTTTATCTGAGTCTTGGTTTTGAATCGTTGCTGGGTGATGCTGCTGATATATTATTTTCTAAAACCAGGCAGAAGTAATACAAGAAAAACAAGACAGGCCTGTCTCAACATCTTTGAAAAATCAAACGGAGGGGGGGGGGGAATCAGAAGATTAAATACCAGCTTTTTGCTGGCGTCACTACAAAGCGATTGTGTAGTACAGTGATTATGTAGTGTAGTGATTGTAAAACAATCACATTGGGACTGTCTACTATGTTGTGGGTTAACAGGCATTCTATGTAGTGATTTCATTAATGCTCTTGTTTCCTTTTTTTACGGGAAGAAAATGAGGCAGGCTGAAAATCAGCATGTCATTTAAATGGTACCAAGATAAGGCTCATACGATGCTCATAAGAGCCTGATTTTTGGCAAGGAAGTGGGATACCAACATTTTTAAAGTAAGAATGCAACCGAAACTGGGAAACAAAAATGCACATATTGGGCACAAAAGAACACAGGTCTCAACCAATGCATATGGCAATTGAAATTGAATAGCATATTGCCTTTTAACTTATTCCTTTCTCTTAAGGTTTTGTTTTTAAATGTGATATGTTTATAGTGACATGCTGAGATTGTCCCTAAATATTCTCAGGAAAGGCTTATTTCCAAGCCCAAGCCTTTCTCAAAGAATCCTCAAAGAACAAAGTAGGCTTTGCATTTCCAAGGAGGATAGTTCACCTCTGATGTTTAATCTAGGTTTGCCCAAAATAATTACATGCATTTCACCCAATTTTCTCAACCTATTTGATCAGCAACACACCATTGTAAGCTAGCTTTAGTTTCCTGAAAGCACAGGAATATAACTTGGTTTTTATCTGCCTACTAAATATGGAGGAAATGACAGCAGCAGGACACAATAAGTTGCATTTCCTGAGCAGAATTAACATTTCCTTGTTGGATTATTGATTTGGGTGTTTATCTGTTCTGCATTATAACCAAACATAGTAAAATCAATCAATAGTATTCTAAGTGCTGATGAAGTCCTCAATTTTACCCTAAGTGTTAACATTTTACTTAAAAATGTAAACATGCAACCTTAACTCTAATAATAATAGAAGTAGAAATAACTTTCGATGAAGCTGGGTTCATACTGTAAAACTCTTCATGCACGTTCAGATTTATGCTGGGTCCATTAAACAAGGAAGTTGTTTCAGTACAAGGTATGTAAACTGAAAGTTACTGTACATACAAATCATTTACCATTCAGAGCCAATGGATGACATCATCATGAAATGGCATTTGTTCCAGAAGTCCAGGGGGACTTCAGTTAAACCAACATTTCACACTGGCTCTAATGAATCCTAAAACCAGCTGTGTATTATTGAATGCTGCTTCATGTTTCTATGAACCTCTTTCTTTCACGTTTCTGGTGTCTTTGTCTTTCTTAGAACTAAGATGAATGAAATAGACTCTGGGATTTTCCAAAATGCCTTATGTTAGCTTATATGTCCTTTTATATTTTGACATAAACTTTAATCTAACGTCTAAATCTTTGGTTACCTCATCTGCTGCAAAACATGTGGCTACTGAGATTCAAACCATTTTGAGGTTCGCTTCCTTTATTTTTCATTACTTTATCAACATTGAGGGTTATATAGTCAAAGTGACATCATTCATGAGTGATAAGGTAATATGAACAAGATTTAAATTGTACAAAAACAAGGGGGGGTGGACCTAACACTGAAGATTCTGGCCATTTTTGTGCCATAAATTGGCAATTCAGTAGGAAAGAAAAAGTGAGCAGAATTTACCTACTCTCTGAAATAGTACCATCTAGTCTCAGGCTTAGCTCAATTAGAGCATTCCTTTTAGAATAAATAACAATATTATGTGAATTTAATCTAAATCAGAGATTATCAATATGTGGCCCCAAAAGCCTTGGTACTGCATCTTGAATCTCCCTTGAATGCCACTGGAATCAGACATCATGCTGAAAATTGGCAGGATACATACCTGCTGTTTTGAGATAGGGATCCCTAAAACTGGGCTGTAAACTTTCGGTTTAAGACAGTTCAATCAAAAGAAGAAGAAAAAACCTCCCATCAAAGGGGGAAAACCTAGAACAACTCAGACTACCCCATCAGTATAAGCTTGGCCTATTTTGCACAATTACTCTATTTCAGGCATTAGCCCCGCTCCACAAAGCACATTAAATATCAGCTGACTACTCAAAGACTACCCACCTCTGCATAAGAAGGTGGATTTAGTTATTAATTTGGTGGGGCTTGAAAATCAGCAGCATTTTAATGCAATAAATGTAACTGCATTTTGTTATCCAGAATATTCTTACATTTTCCTAGTGTTTTGGGTATCCACCAGTGTATGGATCCCATGATATATATTATTCTTTGTTACGTGATTTGTGACTGTTATTATCATCTGCCTGTTGCTGAACCAATATGATAGCCAATTGATTATTTCACCATCAATGCAGCCATAGAGATGAATTTATTATATGGTGCAGTGTATTGAAAGTTCTTCCAAGTCCAAGTAAATTATGTCTAGTTCTTCAATCTTGTCCACTTCTATTAATAGTTCTAGAAAAAAAGAAGAAGAAATCCATCCTTCTGTGGATCTATGTCAGCTGTCTCTAACTTAATCTGTATTAGATTGTTACTCAATCCAGATTCCCCAGAGGCCTACAAAACACATAGGAAATGAGGTCAAAACACTCTTGTTCCCAATACCTTTTGTGTCCGCCTGAACAACAACCTTCCATTAGTCTGATCAGTACATTAGCCAAGTTTATGAGGTTAATATTTATTAATATTGTACATTAGGGTACAATATATATTAAATAGAAAAGGAAATTAAATTAAAAAAGAATTAAAGATGATATTACCTTGAAAGGTTATAGGAGATGTTTAAAGTATTGTAGTAAAATTCATATTTAAATATCAATAATTAAAAGGAATTCTGTGATTGAAAGGTAGGTCAGTAAAAAATGTTCAATGTCCCTGGTTTTTTCATAAAGAAGGGGTGTCTTAAAGTTCCATAAAATAAATGTTTAAATATTTGTTTTAACAACAAGAGAAAACTCTGAAACTGCCTTAAGAACTTAACTGTTCCAGTTTTCTGTGCAGGATTAAAGCAGAACCTGTGTTGTGGGGCAACACCTTTTATTATAAAGGTAGTCCTTGACTTATTACAGTTCATTTAGTGACTGTTCAAAAGTTAGAATGGGACTGAAAAAAGTGTCTTACAACCAGTGGGTGTGGCTTTGTGGGCGTAGTTTGTTGGTGTGCCAGGGGAAGGATACTGCAAAATCCCCATTCCCTCCCCACTCTTGCAGGAAGGTTACTGCAAATCCCCATTCCCTCCCCACCCCACTAACCTGCTTTCCAGCTCTGTTTTCCTGTTCAGGGCAAGAAAAGAAGATCAGCTGGGAGGTTGGGAGGCTGGGAGGCAGCAGGGGCATGGCCAGCCTATTCGCCAAACTATTCAAAATTTCCGCTACCAGTTCTCCAGAACTGGCTGGATACCATCTCTGCTTACAACCATTTTTCATGCTTATGACCATTAAACATCTCCATAGTCATGTGATCCAAATTGAAATGCTTGGCAATGGACTCATATTTATGACAGTATCCCGGAGTAATGTGATCATCTTTTGCGGCCTTCTGACAAGCAAAGTCAGTGGGAAAGCCAGATTCAATTAACAACCATGTCATTAACTTAATAATTGTGGTGATTCACTTAACATTTGTGTCAAGAAAGGTTGTAAAATGGGGCAAAATTCACTTAGTACATGTCTCACTTAGTAACAGAAATGTTGGGCTCAATTATGGTTGCATGTCAAGGACTATCTGTAGTTGCTTGATAGATCATTTGCAGTTAATGTCAGAGTTTACAGCAGCAATCACATCTAGAAACCACACACAGGTGACTCATTCATCAGGATTCATTAACTTCTCTTTGTATATATAAAATATAACATATGAAATAAATATACAATACCAAACAGATTTTTTCAATCATAGGCATAGGAGAGAAGAGTTTCAGTTCAGAGCAGCAGACTAGTTTAGAGCTCAGCACAGACTCAGAGCTACAGAGCTAAGCCATCTCTAGGCTCCTTGCTGTCTGAATCAGCAAACAACCCCCATTGGCTGACCTTGTTACTAAGTCCTATTCCAGTTCACAAATATTCATACTCTGACAGTTAATATAATTATTTTTCATTGAGGTTTTTTGGCTCCAAACACACTAAATTTTACTTCCCATCATTTGCTTCTTGATATGAAAAGAACCTCAAGTATTTATTTGAATACAACTATAAAAATTAAGACCAGAGAAAACTATAGGATACTGCATTTATACGATAGGAAAAAGAGGGGGGGGGGTGTTTCTCAATAATTATCCAGAGGGGAGAAATTAGCTTATATACACTAAAAAAACTTGAAATGACTGGGCAACAAATGGTTGTAAATGTAGTCACTTTGCTAAAAGGCACACATCTCTTTGAGAATCACCAGGACGTGCATACTTTCTTATCAACTGACATTTAACCAGTGGTGGGATTCAAAAATGTTAGCAACTGATTCTGTGCCCAGTTTCTGGGTGGGTGTGGCCATGGTGGGCATGGCTACTTGGCCTCCTGCACCATGATGGGGGGGATTTTCACCCTCCTCAGGCTTTGGAGGCTTCCCCTGAGCCTCCAGGAGGGTGAAAACAGCTTCCCCTAGGCATTGGAGGCCTCCAGAAGCCAGAAACGGACTGATTTCTGGACTTCCGAAACTTCCAGAAGGCCCATTGTTTGCCTTCTCAGAACCTCTGCATGGGCCCTGTACTTACCCGGCATGATTAGTGGGCTATGTGGAGACTCCTGGGAGGAGAGGAGAGGAGTGGGCAGAACCGGCCAGTCCTTGTAACAACTGGTTTGGCAAACCAGATACAAAATTAGCATCTGGTTGACCCGAACCAGTCTGAACCAGCTGAGTTTAACCCTTTTTCTAATACCTAAACAGGGTTGGTGCTTCTCATTTTTACAGTGTTCAGTTCCATTCTTTCAGTTTCATCCTTTTTCTTCTTCTTTTTGCTGGAGAACAAGGGAAGCTGGTCTTCTATTTGAATTGGAAAGTATTAGTGGCAGCAACTGAAACATTAGAATTTGACGGCTGAGGCTTTCCAGTGTTGTGAAATACACGTATAAGAAGTATTAATGGCTGCCTTAGCGAACCATGAAGGGACAAGACCTCTCCAAAGCCTGTGGAATCCTTGGAAGCTCAGCTGGAGCTGAAATAATTAGATGAATAGGAGAGAGAAAAGAACGATTAACTTTGGAAGTCTAGAAGGCTGAAAAGTCTTATGAGGTGTGTTTCCCTAACCATAAAGGTGGGTAATGTGGACTCCTTTATTTAACTGGTAGTAATTATTTGCTTTTCTTATCTTGTGTTGTGCTTGTTTTAATTAAAAGAAAACAAACTGCCATCTTGGTGCCTAGCCATAGTAGACCAATAAAGAGAATAATATCTCATTTTCCTTGTTCAACATAATGCAGTTTAGACAGAATTTGAAAACATAGGTTTCCTTTCACTCAATAATTACATGTATTGGGAAAGGGGAAGGAGGGAAAAAGCTATTTAAAATTATTTTAAGAACTAGAATTGCATCCTATTGCTCACAATGAATTCTTAGCACTAAATGAACAATGAATTCTTAGTGCTTTTTTCTTAATCCATTTTCAGAGTGATTTTTTTTAGTGTTTGTATCTAAATCCTACATTGCCACTTTCTTACAGCAAATATTATTTTGGAAAGACACTCAAAGGAGCTGTATTATAGTCTTCAGCCCAAAGCAAACCAATAATTTTGCATAAGTGCAGATAAATATACTTTGGCCTTATACTGGTAGACTTCCTGACAGTTTTGCAAAGATGAGTTAGCCATTTACATTAAGATATCAGAGTTCATAACAAGAGCAATGTCATGGATTTTATATCAGCTAATGGAAAAGCTTTGACATGTAAAAAAGGAGAACATGCTTGCAGGCTGTTCATTTTCTATATAAATGTTCATGACTTTGTGATCATTTTTACTAGCTACGTAGGCTAGAAGGGATGTAGAATTCCACTACTTCGCTGGTCATAAAGTTCAGGTCACTTATACATGATGATTTTCAGAGTTTCTGAGTCTATGATTTACCTGTTCTGGCCTAGGCTGCCCAAGAGCATGAAGCAAACTCCTTATTCCAATAAAAAACCCTTTTATTAATTTACTGTGAATTCTGCTCATTCATCTCCAGCAAAGTCTTTCAAGGGAGGGTTTACACAGAGACCTTATCTGGCATAGAGAGCTGCCAGGCCAATATCTGCAAAACTTGGCAAGGAGTCTCAGAGAGTCACAAGCCAATTAAACAAACTAATTCTTTCCTGCAAACTCCACTCCCCTTTCGCTCCTCTTTTATTTCTTCTGGTAGGGGCCATTCATCATCTATCTGTGGCCTTACTCCCAACTCGACCCCTGTTCTTTAGCTGTTCCCTTCGTCTGGCAACTCTGTGCATGCACACACTGGGAACAGGCTCCAGTTGTTCCTCTGCCTCAATGATGTCTGACTCTGAAGGCAGCTGATAACTGGCATACAGCTCTGCCCCCCTCTCTGCCTCTGACACAGAGCACTCATCAGAGCCTTGCCCAGACTCCAGGACTGCCCCATGTTCTTCCCCAACCTCCTCACTGTCCGAATCTACTGCTGGCTACTGGTGGGCCATAACATTACCCTACGATCTCTGACCTTACATAAAAGCAAGTTTAAATAAGAAACTGAAGAAATGGAATATAATTTCAATTAAGGTCATCTGTTCTTTCGGAATCTTCTGATGATAATTTAGTCCCACTATTTTGATGTTTTGCTTTCTTTCACTTACCAACTCACACTTTTCACTCTTAGGAACAGCTGAAATTTGAAATTGGTACTATGTACAGTGATTCTTTTACCCCTGTTATGCCAGTGTTTAAATGATTGGGATTACAAGGAGCTTATCACATAGTGACAACTTTATTGTTATGCTCGTTTCCTAGCTATATGACATTAGTAAAAAGTGCCCCCAAAAGTAGCAACACCAAAAATCATTCTAGTCCTTCAGGCAACCTAGGAGAATCTTTAGAAAAGCAACTCCCACATTGCTAAGTAATCTATAAAAAGGTCACAAGGGAAACTTAACAATAGCTATGTAACTGAGTTAGAAATAGGAACCATTATCAGAATTAAGCACTAATATAGTCTCATGGGTCATTTGAGCTTCAGTATTATGTGAAACCAGGTGATACACAAACAGCAGCACAAGAGAAACACCCTTTGGAAGTATTGTCTCCACAATGTGTCCTCAAGGACACATAGTATTTGTAGTACTGTCCTAACAACTTACAATACAATACAATAGCAAAGTTGGAAGGGACCTTGGAGGTCTTCTAGTCCAACCCCCTGCCTAGGCAGGAAACCCTATACCGTTTCAGACAAATGGCTATCTAACATTTTCTTAAAGACTTCCAGTGTTGGGGCATTCACAACTCCTGGAGGCAAGCTGTTCCACTGATTAATTGTTCTAATTGTCAGGAAATTTCTCCTCAGTTCTAAGTTGCTTCTCTCCTTGATTAGTTTCCACCCATTGCTTCTTGTTCTACCCTCAGGTACCTTGGAGAATAGTTTGGCTCCCTCTTCTTTGTGGCAACCCCTGAGATATTGGAACACTGCTATCATGTCTCCCCTAGTCCTTCTTTTCATTAAACTAGACATACCCATTTCCTGCAACCATTTCTCATATGTTTTAGGCTCCAGTCCCCTAATCATCTTTGTTGCTCTTCTCTGCACTCTTTCTGGAATCTCCACATCTTTTTTATATCATGGTGACCAAAACTGAATGCAGTATTTGAAGTGTAGCCTTACCAAAGCATCATAAAGTGGTATTAACACTTCACGTGATTTTGATTCTATCCCTCTGTTTATGCAGCCTAGAACTGTGTTGGCTTTTTTGGCAGCTGCTGCACACTGCTGGCTCATATTTAAATGGTTGTTCACTAGGACTCCAAGATCCCTCTCACAGTTACTACTATTGAACAAGGTACCACCTATACTATACCTGTGCATTCTGTTTTTCTTGCCTAAATGTAGAACCTTACTCTTTTCACCATTGAATTTCATTTTGTTAGATAGTGCCCAATGTTCAAGTTTGTCAAGATCCTTCTGTATCTTAAGCCTGTCTTCTGGAGTGTTGGCTACTCCTGCCATCTTGGTGTCATCTGCAAATTTGATGAGTTCCCCATTTATCCCCTCATCCAGATCATTGATATTTGTTCCCAAGCTGATATCATTTCTTTTTTTGAAGAAATACAATCAAGAAATCACTAAGATACATGGCAAATTTTGTACTTTAAATATCTGAAACATAGGCAAAGAAGTATCTAAGTCTAAGATATAGAATGGTTCAAAAAGTCTTTGGGGATGCTAATCTCAAACCCAAAATCTAAGATTAGGTTCACAGTGATGGTGGCAGTTTGCTAATGGTTTTGCAATTCAGTCCAATAGCGAAATTAAGTGTTTCAATTTTCTTCCGGTTTTATATACATAAATAAAAAGTGAACATATTCCTGATGTGATTTTCTTTGAAGAATAACGAAATTTGACAAATTGGTCAATTTAATGAGTCTGGCATCAGAGTGACTGGAAAACAGGGGAAGAAAACTCCATGACAATAATTTAAATAGGTCTTAAATCAGTTTGACCTGAAACAACACCTTGAACCTTTCTGTCAAGCACCTGATATGTGCCTGGAAAATAGATCTATTGATAAATAATTAAATAACAAAAAAAACTAATTCAGAAATGAATAATTGAATGAGGATATGAACAAGTTTGCTTTACATTGTTTCTTCTTAAATATTCATAGTGACAGTGTTTAGATAATAGGTAATGGTTGCCAATGTTATAATGTCTAAGATTTGGTTCAGAACATTGTGGCCATGCAGAAGCTGCATGTACTCAGTAGCATATAATTGCAACAGTATGTTGGGAACCATGAAAACCACAGCAGCCATGTGTAACCCAAGAATAAACATATATCCATCTCATGTGTTAGTTTCTGCTATGTAATTATAACCTCACCCAGTATATCAATTGGAAGAATCAGTGCCTAGTGCTAGGAATGTTAATTCTAGCTGCAATTTTCCAACCAGATTGTTATGTAGTAGCTCTTGTATGCAAATAACTTCTCAAACACTATTCATTTCTGCAATGTCGCTACTCACATGACCAGAGGGCTTCATAGACAGAACGTATCCTTCAATTGAATCATTTGGGCTATCTCATATGTGCCAGAATCTAGATTTCACATGACAGGTTAATGGAAGAGAGAATCAAGATTGTGGGTTATACCTGAGAGTAATTCCTCCTCCATCTAATTGAGGAGACAATACTGGCAGATGTTCCAATTGTTTCGAAGGACCTACACAACAGCAGAGTGCTTCCCCATTGTAGAGAGCCAGGAAAATGACCCAGGAAAGGAATCCAGAAGGAAAATAGTAGGAGCAGAACAAACATTGTTCATTTCAGCCACCCTCTGCTCCTCTGACTCCCTGCGGCATAAGAGAATAGAAAGGAAAGAAACAGGTACGTTTATGAGACTCTGTTGTTAAATACTTAATAAAGTAGTTCTAGACTTTTGAAGGGCTGATGAGCCTCGGTGGCACAATGGTTAGAGTGCAATACTGCTGACTGCCAGCTGATTGCAATATGCCAGTTCAAATGTCATCAGGCTCAAGGTTGACTCAGCCTTCCATCCTTCTAGGGTGACTAAAATAAGAACCCAGATTGTTGGGTGCAATATGCTAACTCTGTAAACTGCTTTAGAGGGCCCTGTAAAGCACTCTAAAGCAATATATGAGTCTAAGTGCTATTGCTATTCCTAGTACAATTCTTGCCACAGTTGGAAAGGTAGAACAGCATAGTGCAGGTCTTCTGAACTGCTTACATGGCCAACACTGCATCAGAGTTACAAAACTCTTTGTCTTGGATTGAACTCTTAACTCAGCTAAAATGTTTTAAACCAGCTATTCTAAAGTACCAATTAAAAAAATGATCAATTGGTAGCATATTGTATCTTCTGTTCATAATAAAAATATTTGGATAATTCAAGATTGAGGGAGAACTGGTAATCCTTCCCACATTTGTGCTTAAATTAAATTATGCTTCTCAGGAGATGATTAATTTGGAGGATGCTATATCTCATCTTTTTATCCTTGCCTCCTTTAGAAAGAGTAAGATTTTCTAAACTGCTTTGGAAAGAAAAGCTTATATAAACCAGGAGCTGTGGTGGCCCAGTGGATAGAATGCAGTATTGCAGGCTAATTCTGCTTACTGCCAGCAGGTTGATTCTCACTGGTTCAAGGTTGAGACAGCCTTCCAACCTTCCGAGGTTGCTAAAATGGGGACTCAAGATTGTTGGGGGCAATATGCTGACTCTGTAAATCACTGAGAGAGGGCTATAATGCACTACAATGTGGTTTATAAGTCTAAATGCTAGTGCTATTGCTAAACCAACATGCTGGGCACTGGAATTACGCAGTTCTAAGGATTCCCAAAAGAAAAATGACAAAGATGACAATTTAATGATTTAGTCATTACTCTAATCCTGCATCTCTTTCCACATAATTCATTGTATGCATACTTTCCCTGTATTCCTCAGATATCTACTGAGAAATAAAGATGAGCGAGACACGCTTGGTGAACCTGACCTGTATAATGAAACGGTTTATGAGAAATTATGATATATGATGAAAATACAAAGCTCTGATGTTAATGGGCTTATTTATTGATTGCAAATAAAATTCGTGAAGTGTGAAGCCAGAACCAGGGCTGCAGGGAATTGAGCCAGGAGGACATTAGCCAGGGAATGTGCATTACACCTAAATGAAGCTAAAGGTTTCCTAAAGTCTTCTGCTTCCAGAAGCAAAGCCTTTGAGGATACAACAGGAAAGCCTTTAATACAGCTAAGGCTCTGTCAAGCTGCTATTTGCATACTTTGCTGACAAAAGGGAAATGCTGTATTAATTCGTTTTTATTTACCATTGTGAGCCTTCCAACAGAAACCTCTCAGGAACACCATCCGCAGTGCAGCTTTACAAGATTATTTCTACAATAGAGTTTTGAAGTGGGGTGGGGGTGGTATGCAAATAAAATTTAGGTGATTGCTAGTGTAATTATTGCCCAGACCATAACTTGAAATCCAAAGTTCTAAAATTTGAATCTGGAAATGACCTGACCCCTTTCTCTTGATTTTCTTCTCTTGATTTTTTCCTTGCCCATCCCCAATCTCCTCCCTGGCATTTTCAGAGACTTCCTTTTAAAAAAAAATTAGAAGTGGGGAATAATGGATAGAGACAGCAGCTCACAGCTCTATTTTCAATGCACTGACTTATTGATTTCCATTCTACCTAATACAAAATAGTCCTATAGGAAATAAGACATTCCTTTTAGGCCCAACCATGACTTTTAATTCATTCTGAAGAAGGCAGCCACTCAGGAACTTAATCTAATCTCAACTGTCCAGCATATAATTTGCGTGAATTCCATACTTCATGGTTAACCATCCAAACTATCGGACTATTCTTCTGATAATGGGAGAAGAGTCCATATCTCCAGTTCAGGAGTGGGTTGCTGCTGGCATTGCTGCTGGTTCGTTTCGCACATGCATGCACAGTTACCTGTAAATTGTTCTGTGCATGCACAGAACTTGAAAAAAATGACTGAAAAACAAGCCAGCAACAGCAGTGGCGACTGGGCAACTAGTTCAGGGGCATAGCCAGCCTGCCATCTTCAGCAACCCAGTCCCAATTTCCACTACCAGTTCACCCAAACTGGCCCAAACTGGTAGCAACCCAGCTCTGCTCCAGTTAGAACAAGATGTAACACTCTTTTTTCTACTGTCTGGTTTTTTAAAAATGGTGCAACTGTTCTGTGTCTTGTTCACTATAGAACAGAGTTTATTAATATTGTGATGAAACTTATTATCCAGTGGATCAATAATTTTTTTCCTGTTGCATGTTGTTCTCTTTTTCTCTTTCCCCCATGGTTTACCATATATATTCATGATGTTCATTCATGGTATTTACTCTGGTAGAAAAATTGCAGAAATCTGATGGCATAACACAGGTTAAAAATTCTCTAACATATATTTCTGTCCTCTTTAACATTAACCTAAGGGCCAGAAGTTAATGCCCCATCAATGAGAATTTTATCCAAAATGTATTTCCCAACAGACTGAGTGAAACATATACATTTTTTATAACAGTGATAAAAGAGCTTTCTTAGTCTTGGCTCCTTCCCAACAATTGATACCTTGAATAGAACCAACAAGATATATTTCTTATTAACTTTTTATCTGAGTTTTATAATTTTCTTCCAATATAGTAACAGTAACTCAAACTGTGTTGAGGAATTTTCTAGTTCTGAAATCTTACTAGGGCTCTTTCAATAAAACCCTATTTGTCTGATCCTATTGCAGGAATTGTCCTCTAAAACAGTTGTCCCCAACCTTTGCAGTTTGGCAGCCTAGCTGGGGGGGGAGGGGAATTGGGCTGCATAAGCACACATGCATGTATGTGTGCGCGCGCACGCACGCGCATGCACACACGCACACACAGTCCTTGATGAGTGGCAAGCCAGTGCACACGCATGCAGCTCAATTTGCAGAAGCACTAGGCTTGCACGCATGCTTGTGAATGCCCGCTGGCCTATCTCTTGCACAAGTTGACCTGTATGCTCACTCACATGCTCTGGCCAACCACTTATGTGGCCCAATTCCAAATAGGCCATAGCCCAGTAGTGGGTCATGGTCGGGAGGTTGGAGACCCCTGCTCTAAAATATATGCCAGTTTTGCCCATTCTCAGTGCCGTGCACTGCCATTCTTCAACTGCCACAATGGACCTTGTGGAAACAGGAAGCACTGCAGATGAAGAGTCCCGCAGTTTCCTTTTGGTATACCTTTGTCTAAGAAATTAGGCATAGGCCCCCTATGTCTTCTAGGATAGATTATTTGATTGCAAATGTTGGAGAAAAATTATATTTTGAAGGTTCTGTAAGCTTTAGATCCTGTCCCTAAACCATACTGAGAAGTCACTGAATCTGTGGCTAGACATCTTCACTCTATTATCACACCCTACATAACATTATCTCAAACAATGTCCAGGCAAGGCCAGGTAGCACTTGGGGCAACTCATCTTACAAGCAGTGCTCTTGTAATGGAGTTAGCGAGATCATCTGCAAAGCTGATTACTACTAAACCTCAAACTCATTTCAAATATGGTACTAAATTATTTGCAGAATGGAAAATAAGACTTTCTAGTATTAGACCCAAGACCCAGCTAATAATGTAGAGATGACATTTCCCACCATCCTTGCTTCTTTAAATCTAAAGCAGATTAAAAACACTTTTGGGTGAAAAAAGGATGAAAAGACTGAATGACTGAATGGAGAGAAAGGATTTTCACATGTGAATGTATGGATAATACGGATAATATCTCTCAAAGGCAATGGTTTATTATCCCCGTGAATATCTTATACAGATGTTGAACAAAGTTGTACTATAGGCTAATACAATTTTTACTTACATTACATAAGCATAAAACAGCCAGGACCCCAGAATTTTTTCAGCAATTGGAATGTAGGAAGTTATCACCCAGCCCTCTCCCAGAAAAATGAAATATCCTAGGAAATATTGAAAAGGCAGAATATTTCTCTGGATGTGAAAAGAAAGAAACATGTTTTAAAAGACAGACTAGCTCCCTGTAACTTCCTGCCCATCCCCCTTTGTCAATGAGCCATTAAAGCCTGAGCTAGTCCACTTTACATAATAAAAAAGTTCTCCCCTT
Source organism: Thamnophis sirtalis (assembly GCF_051295495.1). Lineage (NCBI taxonomy): Eukaryota > Metazoa > Chordata > Lepidosauria > Squamata > Natricidae > Thamnophis > Thamnophis sirtalis. The sequence continues at coordinate 123,692,642 of NW_028261381.1, forward strand.
CAGGTTCAGAGTGATGGGATTAAGGCATGATAATATTGGCCCTTTACCCAATTCCCCACATGGCATCTGAGAACTCAACCAAACCTGGATTCAAAACCCAGCCTAGAGAGTTGCCCCTGCATGGCCCCATGGGAGTCTGACAACCAATCAGAATACAAGGTCAAGATCAAAGGCCAGAGGGGGGATAAAACCAGGGACTCAGCTTCTCAGTCGGCCCTTCTCTTTTTTCCACCAACATTGAAGCATGTGATCACCTTTTCTGTTCAGGACTCAATCCATGTGGTCCTGTCCACCATTAAACCATCTTTCCAAGCAGCCTCCACGTCTCCAGTGTCTTTTTCCCCACTTGGAGGCGAACCCAGAAGGACATTTCTTCCAACAGGAACATTTCGTAAACATATTCGTTATTGCATCCAACTTTTATATAAGAATCATCACAAAACAAGAAGTCAGGGTCAGTGGTGGGTTCCTACTGGTTCAGACCGGTTCAGCCAAACCGATAGTGGTTTGGCGGCCTGGGTTGCTGGAACCAGCAGTGACCCAGGCCTGCCACACCCCCAAACTGGTTCTCCGGGTGATGACATAGGTGGCGTCATCTTGTTTTGCTTCTGTGCATGTGCAGAACAATTTCATAGCACTGTGCATGCACGCATAGCGTGCACACACACGCCACACTTAGGAGCAAACCAGAAATAGTGAATGCCAGAACCTGTGCCTGGTCAGGGTATATACGTCCCAATCTAGTACCTACAATCAATGAATGAAAAGTTTGAGTTGATGACTCTAGAACACAGGAACAAAAGTCTGTTATGCTGGGGCAAAAGAAGTAGAAACAGAAATGTGCCAGGTTGGGGAAGCAGTCATAAACACTTGAATGGAAATAAATGTAGAGATATTAAAATTTACATTTCATTTAAAGCGAAATTTGAAGCAAATTGGATTTGTGGGTTTATTTAGAAAATATTTCTAAAAGTTTAATGAAATAATGTTTGCACTTCAATATTTTTATTGTTCTTTTTAAATGAGTGGGTCAAGCTGTACATTTAAAAAGATGTTTTGATAACATCTCTCTCTGGCCATTTCCTTGGCAAGGTTGGATATTTTTCTGGCAATGAAACATCTGAACACCCAAAAGGTTAGCAATAGCAATAGCAATAGCAGTTAGACTTATATACCACTTCATAAGGCTTTCAGCCCTCTCTAAGCGGTTTACAGAGTCAGCAAATTGCCCCCACAGTCTGGGTCCTCATTTCACCCACCTCGGAAGGATGGAAGGCTGAGTCAACCTTGAGCCGGTGAGATTTGAACTGCAGATAACAGTCAGCTGAAGTGGCCTGCAGTACTGCACCCTAACCACTGCGCCACCTCAGCCTTCAGGTTGTTCTATTCCTTCTGCTGAACTAATCCCTCTTCTCTGAGGGCTTTTCCACATGGCCTCTTTCAGCTCACTGCCTCTTCCACTGAAAATTCAACTGAGTTTAAAAATGCCTTTCCTACTTTCAGGGCTTTCCTTTGCTTTGGTCATTTTTGATGGTCTGGTGTTCATTTACCACAGACTCTGATTGGTTGAATTTCCCTACTTCTTTACTCCTTCTGGACTAGCCAAAAGAAAAGGAGAAAAGTTTCACCATTTATTCCATAGAAGGACTAGAAATGAAAGAGGCAGGATTCTGGTCAATTTTACCTGAAAACACAACCAAGTATGGTTTATCCTTGCTTTGCTTCACCAATGAACATATCTAGAAAGAAAAATCAACATTTCACTGTTCCTTCAATTTGCTTGTTTATGTTTGTTGCTTTTAAACTAATAATGGAGAGAAGAAAAAACAAACAGAGCAAAACACGAAGATATATACATTATCAAAAAATACGTATCAAGTGTGTAAAAATAAGTGGAATTGTATCAGAAAAAAATAAACAATGGAATATAATATGTTATGGGAAATGGTGCTGGTCCAAGCAGTGTTGTTAACAAATGTTGTAGCTGTAAATATTGTCATTGAGTTACATCTGATAGATTATATTTATAATTTAGCACAAATGACAAAATATTGTTTATATATAGCTTCTTCCCTATTATAATCTGGTAAGCATCTCTCCCTCTGTTAAATGTTAAACATAGTAGAACTCCAAAAATCAGATTTCTCCAGAACCAAGAACAACATATTTTTTTAAGATCAAAGGATTTGTTAGGAATGTGAGGAAAAATATTGTTTTAAAAGGTGCCAATCAGAGAAGATAAAACTAACTCCGTGGTTTTATTTCCAATGATATTAAAAAAGGGGGAAAACAAGTTGCAATCCTGATTTAACAGGACTGTATTACAATTTGTAATCACTGATTTAGAGAAACAAAAAGGAGTTAAATCAAGGTGGCAAACAACTTAAGCAAACACATGCACTTACTGTAACAGGCCTGAAAAGGAGATGCTACTTTGAAGGTCTGGGAAAGTGCTTGTATTCCTACCATACTAAGATGGACCCCCCTCATCCTAGACTAATAAGACTAGTACTGACCAAATATACACAACAGAAAATCTCATGTCTGGAACCTCCAATGTACACTAATCTCAGATTAAGAGCTGACTAGTTATAATTATTATATAAACATTATCCCTGATGGTGATTGCCTTTTTCTTGTTGCCTGGGATTACAGCTGACAGTTCATTTCACCTGCTTTTCCAAAGTTGCTTCAAGGCATTGGGGATTGTGTGTTGTACAAGGAGAATCCTCTTACATGGACGAGAAGGAGATATTCTATATAAATGCTAAATAGAGCATTTCCTTCCTTCCTGTACAGCTGAGATGGGACCCTTCTACCTCGGAACTATTCATTTCATAATTCCAGAGTCCCCTTAAAATCAAATTCTGAAATTTAGTGCTGTCACAGAAAAACATGCTTTCTCATAATCATTTGTGGCTGAAAAAAACAGAAGAAATATACAACCTTCAGAAAAAGCGTAATTATTTCTTGTCTCAAATACACTTCCCAAAATACCTGTTCATTACATTACTGTAACCTTTAACTTGCAGGGGGAGGGGAATATATCCTCCAACCATTGAAAATCCCCCTCCTCAACCTTATATTTTTTTTCATAAAAATCTACAATTCTGAATTCAACAGAAGTCATTGGTAAAGGATGTGCTTCTAAACATAGTGCTAAAAGAATTCTGAGTAATGAAATAGCATTACTCCAAATTTTCAAAGGATAAAATCAAACGCTGTTCATATAGTTGTCTTGGAAGTATATGGTATGGGCTTAGTCCAAAAACCAATGAATATCAGCAGACAGTCACTATTTTTAAATCAAAAGTTCAATTTATAAAGAAATAGAGGCTGGGAAAGCATCTTATCTACCAAAAGAGAGAGGGGGAGAGGGGAGGTGTCTGTGTGTGTGTGAGAGAGAGAGAGGGGGGGGAGGGAGGGAGGGAGGGAGGGAGAGGGAGAGAGAGAGAGAACCAAATCTCTCCTGTCCCTTATCAATCTCTTGCAATTTGCCCTTGTGGTCAAAACGGCTCATTGGTGTAAAAGAGATGTGGTAATCTCTGACTGAGTTTACTACAGTGGAACTCCGTGGTAAATAACAAGCAGGCTTCAATCCCTCCAAGTAAGCCTGGGAGAAAACAAATCTGCCTGAAATATTTGCCTGAATCCCTGAGAGAACCTTGCCAGATAGTAGAGTAATGCTGAACTGAAAGGGCAGCTGTCTGTTTCACTTCCCATCAAGCAGTAGACTGTGCTACTACATCTGGGCTATTAAAATCCAGATATCATCAGATGAAAGCCAGAGTTAGAGGGTCAAATATATTTTTATTGCAACCTGTAGTTGCATGGGTTTTTGCAGATCTGTTCACCCTAACATATATAGTGATTTCAGGGCAAGATGAACAATCAAGATGGAGCACATAACAAGCAACTCCATTTATATTATGTGCAACAACTGCAGCATCTATATTTTTCAACAGAAATATTCATCTTATTCCTTCTCTTTTACCCACTTTGACAATCGCAACCATCTGGGATGTGCTGAGACTGCTTCAGTCTTTTTCTACTTGTGGATGAAATGATACACTAAAATAAACATTTCAGTGTGTGGATAGAGATATCACTATCAATTCAGGAAAAGATGGCTAGCAACCGAAGATGTTAAGATTTCTAAAGAGTATTTTTAACACTAAATAAAGGTGACTAACCCATCTCGCACCACTTGGTGGCAACACTTCCATATTTGATTTATTGAAGCTTGTCAGTATTGCTGCCGTTCTGATAATTGAAAAAAAGAAGTGAGGGACCAAGAATGAAGTGCTGTTCCACTAATTACAGCAGATATCAAAGATGTCAATCCCATCATGATGATTAGTCTTCCACTTAACCATCAGTCTTTCCCACACCCTTCAATTCACCAAGAGAAATAAATAATGTCTCATAACATTGTGCTGTCTGGAATATTTTAATAAGATGTTTTGCTTCCCACAGAAGCATCATTAAAAGGTTTGTTAAGTCATCATCACATCAGAAATAGGGACTTCAAATATTTTCAAGGCATTTAATTTCTTCTTTTTATGCTGCAGCCAAGGCAAGACGATTAATAAATTTGGTGAGTCTAGTTTTTACTTTTGTTTTAATGCCTTAACTTCATACATAGTTTTTTTTGCAGCGCAATTGAGGAAGGACTGCTGTCTAACATTTTCATGTCATTTTCATTGTATAAGGTCTCACTTCCAGGCCTTGTAGGAAGAAAGGCATGTTAGTCGATGATAGTTAAAAATCAAAAGGAGACTGTCATTGCCTTTTCAGACTAGTAAATGCTATTAAAAGGCAAACATTTTTGTGAGTTTCAGTTTATTTCACCAGATGTATGGAGTGGCCAATGTGATGCAGGATTTAAATTGAGATATGGGAAAAAGAGGAAGACAAGAGGAGGTATACTGCACTTGTGCTGGCAGAGGAGGCCTTCTATGGGTCCTCTCATCCCAATTATTCCAACTGGTGAGGTCCAGGAGGAGGGCCTTCTCTGCTATTGTTCCTGTCTGCCCGCTGGAACATCTTGCCCCCCCGCTCCCCATGTGAGATTAGCCCCTACCCTCCTATTCTTTTGTAAGGGCCTGGCTCTGCCAACTGGCCTGGAGCACCAATGGGGGAACACCACAGTGGAGGTGGTTGATCAAATAACAACAGATCTCACCTCCCTGCATTTTGTCTCTGCCCTCCCCACATGTCCTTGGATTTTAATCTTTGGCTTTAATTTATTTATGTTTTAGTGTAGATGCATTTTTATGACTAAGCAGCCCAGAGTTACCTTATGGTAAGATGGGCGGCCAAAATTTTTATAAATAAATAATAAATAAATGCAGATACTGGTTACGTGAGAGACAGTTACAACTTATCAGACAACAACCACAATATGTTGAAAACCCATTGTGTTTATTGAGATCTTTTGAGATTGCCTGAAATCTTGTGATGTACGTGAGTTCAGCAATCTTTCATTTAAAGATGCTGTTAAAGTTTTGTTTTCCCTGGAGATTAATTTGAAACTTGCTGTAGAGTGTCCTGTGAGATTGAAATGCTTTGATAATACTTTGTGCTTTGAGTCCTGATGTCAAACCTGTATCCTTTAATACTTGCACACAACATTTGTTCCCTTTGTCCTATGTGGAATACAGAAGGGCATTCCTGACAGATGATGATAGGCATTAAAATAGGGAAGAAGAATGGTGAAGCCACTTTTAATCTTATGTTTATACTTGTTGGGGCCTATAAGGTACTGTTAGTGCAAATGTGAGGGCAAAATAGAAATCTAGGCTCTTTGTATAGTTTGGTTCTCATTTCAATATCATTATCTTGTTTATTGTTGCTTGTGAACATCTGCTTCAGGTTGTAGGGTTGTCTGTATGCAAATATGGATCTGCCACCCCTGGCCTGAGAAAGTACAATGTCTTTGTCCAGTATGGATTGTAGCTTATTGATGATGCGTTTGAGCTGAGGTGTGAACAATGGGTAGCAACCATGGTCTTCTGTTATTCTGTTTTTGTGGTCATTCTTTTAAAAGATCCTATTATTTGTTTTATTTCACAGGATAGTAAAGTCTCTTGGATTGCTGTCTTAATTCCATGAATTGAGCGTCTCTGTCAAGTAAAAAATGTAGTTGGGACCTAAAACCTAGTTATCAGTAATAGATTTGGAGGTATGTTTTGGACAGAAGCTTTAATCATGTAGATATGCAAGGTGGTTTGTGAGTTTCCAGTGTAATGTAGGTTTATGTGTCCATTGTGTTGTTTCACTGTGACCTCTGTATATAGATCAAGTCTGAGATTGATGGTGTGATGGGAATTGATGAGGTCATGATAGAATTTGATGAGAGATTCTTTTCCACAGGTTCAGGTGAAAAAAGTGTCATCAGTGACACTTGGGGTTTCAGGAATAAGAGTTGAGAATGTCCTTTTCTGTGTCAACATATGAAGTCATGTATACTTGAGTCAATATACTTGTGTTGGTTACACAGAGATTTAAAAATTAATAACCATGTGACTTGGAATTCCTTTGGATTTTTTGTCAGTTTACATGGAAATATAAATTGGATTGTTATATGTTAAAAATGTCCTTACATTTTTTTAATCCTTCCTGTAACATAGAATTCATATCTCAAAATGATAGCCTTTTTATCAAAATGGAACAATGGCAACATTGTTGTATCAGTTCAAAATAACATATATCAAATGTCTATTTGCTTTTACATTCACATCATTACTGATCTTACTTTTAAAATCCTAAATGGTTTGGGGAAATAATCTGATATTTTCACCTATTTTAAATTTTATGGAATCTATAGTTTTTGTTATTTATTTGTTTTGCTGTTTGCCGTAATTGAAGATGACTGCAGAATTCTATCCATATGACATAAAACTACATTATTTGTAAAATTGTAAAAATGTTGCCATATTTATCATACATTTGAGTTCAGACAGCTAATACTGTATGTCTGATTAAAGTCTTTTCATATGAAATGCACAACTGTAGTTTTCCATTATAACTAGATAAAAGCTAACCTGTTATCCCAGTCATGAATTAAGATTAAAACATTCATTTGTTTTTATTTTAAATAAAAATCTCAATTTGAAAACAAATCAAGCTTTGGAACACAGTCATAATTTGTTCTCATTAATTGTACTTTCAACAAGCCCGCATTTCCTGGGTTCAGCAATTATAGGAAACTACAATTAATTTTAGATTGGAAATTTTTGATCCATTCATAGGTGGAAAACAAGGGAAGGGAGAAGTGTGTAGTACTGAGATTTAAGATTATTTCATAGTGGAAACCACATATTACCATTTTATATGATTTGGGACTAAGAATCTAGCCTGTTACTTGAAGATACACATAATGAAATCTATCAAGTACAAACCTGAATTTTAACATGACAGGAACAGAAGAGGCATCCTAGGCAGACATAAAGCACATTTTTCTCCACAATCCCACAACGATTCTCAAAGAAGGGTTTTTTTTGTGGGGGGGGGGGTATAACATGCCCATTCATATAAAATGGGGAGGTTGAAAAGACTTGTAGAAAAATGAGATATGGGGCGAAGGAAGAAAAGAAATGCTGAATAATCCCTCCCTTTCCACTTCTCTGCATCCTAAATCAGCTTCTTCTGATATTTTCCATCAAAGAAGTCTCTTGCAATTGTCTTCTTTGCACAAGCTTGTTCCCTACCCAGAGTAAGTTGGTGAATTCCTCTTTGTGGCTGGCAGCTTGGTAATTAAAGGAAATGCAGGCCAAGGGAAGGGGGAAGTGTGGAGGGAGGAAAATGAGGAAGCCAGAAAACCATTTGTATTGACACTTGTTTTAAAACTAAGGACATAATTACCCTGTTGTGATCTGGTGCTGCAGAGAAAGCATCTTGTTGGGAACTAATTAAAGAATTATCCAATGTTTAGCTTCTCATAGATAAAGAAGCAGAAGCTTTGAAGCAGAAGTGTTTGCAGTGAGCTTTTGAAAACTCTCTAAAGGATGGGCTTAAGTCAGTTAAGCTTTTTCCTTTGCCAATTAAACAGCTTTTGAACTTTTGTGTGTGTGGAGAAAGTATGATAGAAGCTGTCAGAGCTTCTGAAATGTGAGCAATTTATTTCTTAATCTCCAGGCGGTGACAAACCATAGCATAATGCTATTAGGGATGAAACTAATAGGCAAGTCAGGCAGGGCTATAGATGGGCCCTTTTGCCCTGCAAATGAGGGTAAAAGCAAGCCTTCTGACTCAGGATGTCCTTCCACTTTGGGCTTTCTAAATCCATGGGCTTAGGTGGCAGCCTAGGAATCAGTCTCTGAATAGGAAGGATTTCCTCTGCCAATAGGAAAACAAAGGACGGGAGACAAGCTTAGGCATTATATTCCTGCTGCACCGATAAGCCACAGTATTTGATTATTTGCAACAAGCTGGGGTCAGATATCCTGCAGGGTATGATAGAACCCAAAGATGTCTCCAGGATCAGAAGTTCATCTTTCTCACAGTGTGATAACGCTCAAAGGGCCCTTCCTTACTATCTTACTATGGCATATGTATCTCCTGGCTATATCATTATTCCACTATGCCTCCATGACATTGCCTTCATTTCATTCTCAGCCCATGTGTCATCTTAAATTGATCTGCAGCCTTTGTGTTTTCCCCATTAAGCAACAGCAACAAGCAGATGTTTCAAGGAGATTCAAATCATAAAAACATAATCACTACCCTGATGGAATCCTGCCCCATTTGGTCCAGGAGTTTGTTCTTGCAACAACTGACCAGTTGCATACAAGGTCCACTAGTCTCCTAGCGGATGGCAGGCACCTTACCATCAACACATTATTTCCCATGGCTTCCACTAATCGATTCAAAATTTTTTAAAGCCAGACAAGGTGGTAACTAGCTAGCCTCCACATCTAGAGATATCTGACAGAAGTGCAGCCCAGTGAATTATGGGAGGTGAGAAAACCCCAAGTGTCATAGCCCTGCTGGATTCTGGTTTGGAGGAGGGGCAGGAACTGGGATCATTGGATAAGAATGACACATCTTCTCTGGAATGTCAGGAGTGTCCAGGGGCTGAGGGTCCACGACCCTCCAGCATTGGGGGAAAGGGTCAACCAGCTGGAGAGAGCTGCCTGCTTTCATGAATGCAGAGGATCAGCTGCAGATGGGCAGCAGCAATGAGAGATAACAGATCCACTCTGAGAAGGAATAGCTGCCTCCCCCACCTGATCTGTAGACAGAGAGAATGGAATGGAGAGAAGCTCAGAGGAGGTCTACGAGGCTGCTTGTGAGGAGACTGCCCTGCCCCAATCACAAGGAACATCTGGTTGAGGGTAATGTAACCAGAAGCCAGGGGAGTTTGTAGGGAATAACCATTTGTCTCGGCACTCTCCCCTGACTTTTGGAAACCTTCATTCATGGTCTTTGATTGTGCTTCACCCTTTGGATTTGCATACATAGCTCTGCAGACTCTGGATTGTGGTTTATGGACCTTGTTTTGCAAACTCTGCAGCTGGTTTGTGGGCTTAGACTTTCTTTCTATTTGGGGTTCTGGTGAGTAGTGGACCTAACTGATGGGACTGGGTTCCATTGACTGTGGGTGGTTGTTTTGTGGGGAAAAGTGGAATGGAAGTTTACCAATAGCCCTGGAGGGCTGTCTGTCATGATTTAGCGGTGCAATAAAATATTTTATTGGTGCCTGCATCTGCCTATATGACCAGCCCTTGTTTCCAGCTGCAAATGAATATAGGCAGTCATGAATGCCTCTTCCTCCAGTCCTTGAATATTCTCTTCTGTTATTTTTTTTTGGGATTATCATTTCCCTGAAACACTGAGGGCATCTGTAGAGAAAAAAATATTTTCTGTTTATAAAATTAAGATTAACCATAGCAGTAATATTTAATTCTATCCCAAGACTTAAAGAAGTATTACAAGATTTGATGGGATGAAATTACAGCATTTTCAAAGTTAGCCATATAAACATGTTGAAATTAAGGAAGCTAAATGGGAACAACTTTCTCAGTGCCAGAAAAAATATGCTGAAGGATAATCCTAAGAAAGTAATTTTAGTATAAATATCAATGAGGATGAAATAAAAACATGGCCGAGTATTTTAATTAGAATTCACAAAGAACAAAACATTAAAAAAAACTCCCTTTGTGTTAACACTGAAAAGTGATCTCATAAATTACTAGCTGCCACTGTTTGCATCTTGCTTTTATGTGAATACTTTGCTATTGCTACCTCTAATTAGGATATAGCATGGCTGCCTGCTAGCTCTGAGTGAGCAGTATTGATGTAGCTTTTTGCCCTCATCATCTTGCTTTTATTTAAGTTTTTTTTAGTGTCATTGCACCTTGTACAACTTGTCTTTTGTTGTGTGGGAAGAAAGGTAATAAAAAGGACTTCTGTTTATTTTTGTTTCTCAAGACAAAAATCAGGCTATGTTGAGATAATTTAAATAGGTCTAAATATCTGAAGGCACTATTTAAGGATTCAAGCATAGATATTCAACAAGTGTTAGTGCTGAAATAAGAAATATAGGTGAGGATAGAATTCATTTCAGAACCTGACTGAAATGTCAAGAGGACAAGTCTGCATTAAGCTTCTTCTATACTTGTACACCACAAATCCATAATGGGTTGAAATATGGACAATGAATATATTCCTTCAAAGCTTCCAAAGCAACATAGAAGATGATAGTGTTGGCCAGATAAGAAGTCATAATTGTTATAAAGAAAAAGTGGTGGCTGGCTGGTCAAACGTAGACCTCCTTTGGGTTCTCCATTTGCATCTTCAAATGTTCCTAGAGACTATTCCTTGTTTACTCCCAAGCTTTCTTGGTAGTCTAACTCCTGGTTATAGATATTACTTCAAGTAATATCTATACATAAATTAGGGGGAAACAGGGCGGGCTCGAAATGAACAAAGTCATATCCACAACACCAACCATGTCTGATCCTCATCAGGGTTGCAATACAGCATTCAATATATTTCAACTAAAGGCAGTGGATGGAGCTAACTCCCTACTTAACCTTGCTCATCCATGGGGGGTAAAAAAAAGAAATTAACAAATTTAAAATAAAAAAATGAACAAAGCTGGTGTTTGCCCTAATTATTTGACTACAAATCATTTATATAGGAAAATTCTGTATTATTGCTGCAATCTCTTCAGAAAGGGTTAGGGTTTACTATTATTTTTGCCACTTTCAGTTCTCCTCCATTTCTGAAACTGTCTCAACCTTGGTTCCTTTTATTATTTCTAGGCTGCGTGGTGGCTCATGGCAACCAGTGGCTTTTTCTTGCTTCTAGCAGTATGGAAGGATGGATATGTGATGAGATATATATGATATGATATGATATAGATGATGTTGACATAGAAATAGATGGAATGCAGATATAAATGAGTGGATATGTTTTGCATAACTGGATTCAGAGCTGATTCTAAGTTTGAAAGGATAGTTCACTTTCTTGCCCAAATGCTGGTTACAACCACTTTCGTTCCTGTGTTCAGAAAAAGTGGAAAGTGATTTTACCAATGTAGCCCACAGGAGATCACTTTTTTTTCCTCTTGAGGGCCTCAGTTTTTTTCAGGGTTAATTTGTTGAAAGCCTGAGGCCAAACTGGAGAAGGTTGCATCAAGAACCAGACACATCCTGAGCTCATATAGCCTGGATAGCGTTACCACATGCTTGGCAAAAGGACATGTCCTCATGTGCCCCTCAGGAAGGCATAGACTTAAAGACAAATATTGTTCCCTTTTTGAGTACCTCTTTCTGAGCAGCAAACTAAAAATTAATAAGTTCAGCTCTGTGACTTTAATTAGCTGATTGGTATCCTCCTTCCTGTGCCTGAAATTGACAAGACCTTAATCAGTAATACCTTAAAAGCTTTTGCTTCCAGCTCTAGCACATTTCTGAGATTGGGGGGGGGGGACACAGCAGTCTTTCTGATGCTGGAGACAGTAATTTCATATACATTTGGTCTAAATACTTTTTTGTAGTTTTACTGTAATTTTCGTCACAGATGCCAAGAAAGCTTAAAGTGTGTCCTCCACGCACCCACCCATTTGTACTCCTTTCTGTGTTCTCCTTTACCTGTTCAGGTATCTAGTAACTATAAACCTGGATCCTTAATGTAACACTGGTGGGTATCTATCTGCCTATAAATCTTCTCTCAGTATCTCCCAGATTCTCTGTATTATTGATTTAATGAAAATCTTGTTTTAATTTAGCAAAAGAAAAACAAAGAAATGGTTTTAAGTATAATCCGTATTTCTAATAAAACTTTGGTCCAACATAGACCCTAAAAGTATTCTTAGGAAAATCAGTCTGGTGGCTGCAGTATGGTCTTTAATTGGGAACAGTGCCCACCCACTCAGAAAGAAAGGCCAAAGAAGCTGGGATGATGAAGAGCAATGGGAAGTAAACTTGTTTGTTTTGTGAGGGGATTGTAATTGTCTCTCAGCCTACCAAAATTCGAACAGGTAACATTTTTCCTTTGTTTCCTTAACAACTTGGTTCCTTTTTAACTACTCCCCCTAAGCGATCTTTTAGACAAGATCCCTTTCTATCCTCTTGAACTTTAAGTGTGGCAGTTTCAGCTTAGTCTCTCACTAGCCACAAGTTTGAGGCTATACATTCTATCTCAATATAACACATTCCCCTTTTCTTTTTATGCTGTGCATCTTTCTGACACTCTTCTTTCTCTCCTAAGCTTACAGTGCCAGAGAAGGGAGAAAATATTCTCAGCAATCTAAACTGAGCATATGTGGATGTATTTGAAAATAAAGCAAAGACTGTATGAAATTAGGTGCTGGGCTTTGAGTGACTCTAGATTTCCAGGTGGCTTTATCTGGCATAGATGTATAAACCTCATCCCCGATAAGTAAGGATTATTTCTGTCCTAGCACAAACTCCCCTTCTCAGTCATATGTGTCTGGGTAGAACATCATGTAGAACAGGAGTGTCAAACTTGCATTGTCATGGCATCGTCACGTGACATAATGTAATTCCCCCCCTTTGCTAAACAGGTCGTGGATGTGGCCCGCATGTGATTCATGTGGCCCGCTGGCTGGGAGTTTGATACCCCTGATGTAGAATAATGTTTCTTTTTCATCATGTCACGTGAGTTTTGGTGAGTGCCTTTCTCCCCTGGGTCCTGCACAGACTCCATAGGGTAAGCACTATGCCTCATTTTATTATTTATTTACTTATTTAGTTATTGTTTTTACAAATAACTTTACTATGTAGGAAGTTATCACCCAGCCCTCTCCCAGAAAAATGAAATATCTAGGAAATATTGAAAAGGCAGAATATTTCTCTGGATGTGAAAAGAAAGAAACATGTTTTAAAAGACAGAATAGCTGCCTGTAGCTTCCTGCCCATCCCCACTTTGTCAATGGGCCATTAAGAAGGTCAAGCTAGTACACTTTACATAATAAAGACTTCTCCACTTCAGCTCCAGGGGGATGGGATTAAAGCATGATAATATTGGCCCCAACTCACCACATGGCATCTGAGAACTCAAACAAACCTGGATTCAAAACACAGCCTAGAGAGTTGCCTCTGCATGGTCCCATGGGAGTCTGACAACCAATCAGAATACATTTCTTACACAGGAACAGGAAACAGAGAGGTGGGACTGAACAGGTTATAAAAAGCCTAGCAAGCCCCTCCCTCAGCCCTTCTCTTCTTCTCCACCAACATTGAAGCATGTGATCACCTTTTCTGTTCAGGACTCAAGCCATGTGGTCCTGTCCACCAATAAACCATCTTTCCAAGCAGCCTCCATGTCTCCAGTGTCTTTTTCCCCACTTGGAGCCGAACCCAATAGGACATTTCTTTCATCAACTATTTTTACAAATAACTCAAGGTAGCAAACGTATTCAACAAACTTTCCTCCTCCTATTTTCCCCATAACAGGAACCCTGTGAGGTGGGAGAGAGTACCTGGCCCTAAGTCACACCGAGGTGGCTTTCATGGTATATTCTTGTAAATAGGACTAAACTTTCACCTTAAAAACATAACAGGTGTGTAACATGTGACCTGTTGTTATTTTCAAAATAATGTTAAAATAATTACTTTATTTTTTAAAAAAATAATAATAATAATAGTAAACAACATTTACAATTCTGTTACTGTTCTTTTCTCATCAGAACATTGCTTGGTGATTTAACAAAAGGATAAAACAGGCAGTAACTGCTGTAAGGAAACATTTTGAAGTTGATATTACTAAATACCTATTATTTTAATAAATCTGATCATTTCAAGCTATACATTAGAAGTTAGAAGTAGCAACATGAGGCTCTCCCAGGCACTGTCTCCAGAGAGATCAAGTCTAGACTTGCTTAAAACCGTCGTTAAGTTCTGTTGGGATTGTGCAGTTCACAGACTTTTGTGACTGAATAACAGGGAGCAGAGAAGATTGAGCATCCAGTCAAAATGTGCCACCTGGCAAGTTTGCTCATGATACCTTATAATTACTCTAATGCTTGTTGATCCTCCTGGAAATACTAGATAGACTGCTCCAACCTCCAGATCTTCAGATGTGTGCAGATTGCAAATTCGGTGCCTCTGAATGGTTAATATGAGAGACAGGAAAATACCCAGTGCTGAACTGCTTATTTATATAATCCCATTTGGTAAATCATCATTTGATCTCTCCCTCTCCCTCTCTCCCTCTCTCCCTCTACTTGTCTCTGACTTTCAGAGATTTTGAAGCTTTTTTCAGTGTTTTATAACTCTATGTTTCCAGGATTAATCCTGTATTAGCCTGAAGGTATCTATACTGTGCATTCTTTGCCATCCTCATTTGCTAGCATAACTGATTTTTCTAAGGATATGACCAAAATAAGATCACCTTAGTTTGGTAAACTTAACTTCCACTGATATTTCTCGCTTGATGTCTAAATTTTGCCAGTTATTTTTGCTGTCCGAGGTACATGCAATAGCCACATCCAAACCCAAAATTCAAAGGAATCTAGTTTTTTTTTAAATACTTTTTATTATCCAACTTTCACAGCTACGGGTGGTTATAGGTGGTTAGCATTTACTATTCTGCATTTGATATTAAACTGATGTCCTGATTTTCAAGATCTTCTCCAGTTAATAATTGAAATATGCCCTAGTGATATTCTGCATTTAATTTAGGAGCAGTGTTTTCTGTTTGGTCGATTTTGGAACCAAGGAAGATTAAGTCTTGAATTGATTACTTTGTTTTGATTCTCAATTTTTATCTTGATGTCACTGCAGCCAACTTTTATCTTTATTTTAATATTCTTGATGTTTAAATGTAGTTCAGTTTTTCACTTTCTACCTTGACTTTTAGGATATTACTTTATTTTATCTGTTTTACATCCATTTCATTTTCTGTGAGTGACATGGTGCCATCTACTTATCTTAGATTGTTAATATTTTTGCCACCAAATTTTATTCAGATTTGTACTAAGTTAAGATTCCTGAAAACTGTCTAGAATGCAACCCTGCCTCTTAACTTTTCCTATCTTTCTTATTTATGTTATGTTATTGAAAATTTTATATAACATAAAGACATATTTAAAGAAAACAAAAGGAAAGAAAAACAGTAATGCAAAAAAGAAAAAAGTAAAGTTATGAAATATGACCTCTGATATTCTCTTCATCAGATAATTACAATTTTATAATCCCTCCTCTCTCTTAGATGTTTTACAAATCGCTTCAGGATCTCACTTAATCCACATCTTTTTAAATCTTCAAACCCATAAATCATTGTATTGTTTTTTTCTTCTTCCAGAAAAAGTCCATATAAGATTTCCAGTCTTTCAGAAAAAAAAGTTGTTTTTTTCTCTGATCAAACAGGTTAATTTGTTATCTCATGTTATTTTGACATTTTTACAATCCATTCCACCATTGTGAGAATGTCATTGTTCTTCCATTGTTGAACTTGCTACAAAATTGGTCTGCCATGGTTCATTTGTAATACATTGTCCATAAACTCTAATTTAAAAAGCTCACATTTCTTACTTTGCCTTTGTCCCGCTCTGTTTCTCCAAAAGTTGTTTTGACAGTGGCTTCTTGATTGTTGTAAAACGATTGTGTTAAATGAATCAAATGTTCTCAAATGCCTATTTCTTACAGGTACCTCTATTTTTTCATGTTGAACACAATCAAAAAGACTTCGCTATTGCTGATTATACACACACACACATTTTTTTTAATGTATGTGCTTGTTCTACGATCCAAAAACATTAGTAATGTAGGTTTAAGTGCCTCTTCCTCTTCTAATCTTGAGTTATATCTTGGATAGCTCTCTTATCATGATTGAGCCCAGTCATTGTTAAATAATTTTTACTAATTGGTTTTTCTGCATATCATATTAGATATGTTGTGCCATAATTGGAGTAGACATGCACCCTTCTTCGGGACTGGAATAAACACTGATGTTTTGCATTCAGTGGTGTCCCTTATTTTTGACATAGTTTCATAGTTGCTGTTGTTGATGTAAGCCAGGGGTGTCAAACTCGATTTCATTGAGGGCTGCGTCAGGGTTGTGCTTGACCTCGGAGGCCAGGGTGGGCATGGCCAGCTCGATGTTCCTTGTGTCAGGGGTGCCTGTGATGGCTTGATCCCTCTGTCAGAGAAAATGGGCTTGTGAGCTCCATTTTCAGCTGTGACGATCTGCTGCAATTTCGGTCTGTGAAAATAGAGCTCGAGGGAGGCCAAGGCTCCATTTTTGCTGTTTCCAGGGCAGCCCTAGGGGCCAGATTTAAGCACCACAGGAGCCACATCCTCCCCCTGAGCCTTGAGTTTGACACCCCTGATGTAAGCAGTTGGATGGAAATGCCATCAGTTTCAGGGGCATTTTGGGCAGCAGGGGTTTGGACCTGGAAGATCTGTAAGGTCCCTTCCAGCTCTTTAATTTTGTTATTCAGTGCCTATGTGGCTTCATCTTCCAATACATCTGGCTATGCTTTCAGATTTCTAGTTATGTAAAATTTCTAAATGCGTATCTTTCATCTATTTTGTTGTTTCTGGTCATTAATTCTTCCTATGGTTTATGCATTGCATGCTCCATATGCCAGTTTTGTTAACTGTATTCCAGCGCAAAACTTCCAGAGCTAACAATATCAAGAATTGCACTAGAAAGAGCAATATAGCAGTGATCATTGTGCTGCTTCTTCAATTTGAGCTAATCCCCTCCATGGGATGATGCTCCCCTTTCTTAATCCCAATTTGCACATAAATTTCTCTGGATGCAACAACTCCCAGATAAACTAGTTACTCTCATCTCTCATTTTCCTCCAGAGAAATCTGAATCTCCTATATAAAAGCCCCTTGGCTAGGATCAAGGACCCAAATCTCTTATCTCATAGCTGTTTTGAGGAGATTTACCTCTGTGGGAACCCAGCAGAGGAACCAAATAAGATATTGGCATTAACTACAGTTGTCAGCGTGAGAGAATTGCTGTACTGAGATCTCTTAGTTTAGTTGTGTAATATTTCTTATAGTCTGCAGCTTCTGCTCTGCTCTAAGAGAAGCACTATTCTGTCTTCTTTCACAGAATGTTTTTAAGCAGTGAGAAATAGAAGACAATCTGCAGGAGTGTCAGTCAGGGGACCCTATAAATACGTCTATCAAAATGCTGTGTGTTTACATCTTATTTACTCAACCAGATGCTCTCCAGTTAGACTGATGGCTCCTTATTTTGGGATTAAAACAATGAAAATATGGCATATAAACATTAATAATAAAATAAGCTATCAGAACCCACATTAAACAATCCCAATAGCTAGTAAAATGGAATGCAGAGTGGCTCAGTGGCTAAGACGCTGGCCTTGTCAATCATAAAGGTCGGCAGTTTGGCGGTTCGAATCCCTAGCACTGCATAACTGAGTGAGTTCCCGTTACTTCTCCCAGCTTCTGCCAACCTAGCAGTTCGAAAGTATGGAAAAATGCAATAGAAAAATAGGGACCACTTTGGTGGGAAGGTAACAGCATTCCATGCACCCTCATGTCAGCCACATGACCATGGAGATGGCGTCAGACAAAGCTGGCTCTTCGGCTTTGAAATGGAGATGAGCACCACCCCCTAGAGTCAGGGACAACTAGCACAAATGTGCAAGGGGAATATTTCCCTCTAAAATGGAATGGTTGTTCTGTATTCTTTGTATTTTAGCTTGTTCCTCAGCTATTCCTTTCCCTTTAAGTGATTAGAATTTTTTTTCTATCACCAACTGCATTCCTGGTTTCCCTTCCCTGTGAACTTTTCATTCTCCTTTCTTCTCTCCTTTCTTATAATCCTCTGCCTAGAAGTACCCCCCCCCCCAATCTTGTTCTCCTCTTTAACCCAATAATCTACTCCTCTGGGGTCTCATCACTGTTCTCTTTGGCACTTCTCATTAAATGTTTCTTCATTCTTCAGAAAGGGATTACAAGAGAGTAAGCAGGCACAGTGGGAAATATATATTGACAGGAATGCAGTGGTGCTAGCAGTTCCAAGCCCACTGGCAAACAATTGATTGTTCTCCATTGTGTGCCTACTTAGTCTCTGTAATTCCTTACTCTCTAAACTGTCTAGTCTTTTAAGAGGGTGAGAAATGGGCCAGTCACAGAATAACATGTAGTTCAAATCTCACCAGGCTCAAGGTTGACTCAGCCTTCCATTCTTCTGAGGTGGGTAAAAGGAGGACCCAAATTGTTGGGTGCAATATGCTGACTCTTTAAACCACTTAGGGAGGGCCGTAAAGCACTGTGAAGTGGTATATAAATCTAAGTGCTATTGCTATTTAGAAATAATAAATTGCCCATCACAGTAGTTCAAATCCACCTTTCCTGAAATCTTAGAAGTCTTGACACTGTAATGTTCCATATAGAAGAAAAATAGACCACAATAAAATCCACAACTTAAGTTTATTGAGTCCTGCAAGATTTTATTTCATTCTACATTCTTTTTAAATAACACAAACACAAATGTGGATAGGATGGCAACATTCCACAATATAGATCAGTATCCAGCTCACCTGCCAGCAACAATGACCAGCATGTAGCCTGGCAAAAGGTTTGCCCTCCTGAGAGACAGTTAGGGAGCCAGTCACAAAATAAGATTAAAAATGGGCGGCAAATTAATGCACTTTCCAAAAGCAAGCAGTAGTAGAAACAGTTACACCAAAAAGCAATCATGCAGGAATAGAACACAGTATTATTATTACTTTTTCAAAAATGACATTTCTGAATTTGTTGTTTTTCCACAAGTTCTAACCTTATCGAAAATACAGGCAACACAGAAGAAATAAAATATTTTTCATTGTGTTATTTCTAAAATGTGTGTTAGGTTTAAAAATACAAATGGACTCTTCATATTAAGGTGAAATTGATCATTTTGGACTGTTTCCCCCAAATTTTTTCTATAGTAAATAGTTTTTTTTTAAATGACTTTGTACAGGACTCAGTCTGGTGTGATAATTGTTGGATTGCATTTAAATTGACTATTAAACTAATCCTAGAAAGCTGTAATCCTGACAACTTAACAATGGGTGCAATGTGACGGCTTTTTGTTGTCACAAAAAGGATTCTCTTGCCACTCCATGAAATGTAGAATTGAACAGTAGCCCTCGATGTGACTCCAAACTGTATAGTCATCGTAGTTTATTTATTTATAAATGAAATGAAATGATTTCACTCTTCACTTTTGCCCAAACACACTTTTCAAGCCCAATGGCTAAGAGGTGCTTTGAGTCATGACAAGAAAAAGGCAATAAAAGTACCTTTGGCCCTTAAACTATAAATAGCCAAATCAACATTTTTTCCTGATGATCCAATAACTTCATTGGAACTGCGCTATGACAATTCCTTAACAGTCTACTTATTGAAAATGCACTCAGAACCATTAAAATAAATGTTTTTGCAATAATCTGGAAGTTAATCATTCTGCATAAATACAACAATGAAACATTGTAATAAAACAGGTAATAACATTTCACTACCACACTATAATCACAGCCAATTGATGATCACACTAGCTTTTCAAGTTCTAAACTGCTTAGGCAGTTGAAGGGTTCAGCTATCATTGATAGACTTTCCCCCCCAACTATTAAAAAAAACCTGATACCTTTTATAAAGGATGTTACACAGAAACTGTCACCCAATTTCTTCTCTTTCAAGAGATAAGCAGTCACTATGAAGGAATCCTCCATTATACATGTCTACAGCAAATTGAGAACAATACTAAAAATATTTTTTTTAAAAAAATTAGGTGAATGAGAAAATAGTCCTGATTGCAATAATCTTGTGGGGAAATCAGAAATGGGTTTATTTTGTCACATGCAAACACCTATTTCTTGAAAGAGAATGTGGAGTTATGAGGTGTGTGGGTTTCTTTCCTTTGAAGAAGCTACTGTGGATCAAAGAGTTTTTTTCCAAATGAAAGGAAACTGAAGAATGCTATGCAAGTTTCCTGACCTAGGCAAACAGATCTTTGTTTTTTCAGACATAGTAGTCTGCATTCCTACTTATTTCTAGTAACAAAGTACTAAATTCCCAGAATTCCTATATATTTTACTATATCTCTTCAAGGATGCATCATTGAGACAATGATGGATTCCTTTAAGGCAGTGGTTCCCAAACTTGGCAATCATGAACTGGCTGGAAAATTCTGGGAGTTGAAGTCCACAAGTCTTAAAGTTGCCAAGTTTGGGAACCACTGCTTTAAGGTTATGGTTGAATAGACTTAGCAACTGGCAAGGCAGGCATCACCCATTTCCTGACCAGGAATTTTCTCTGATTGCCTTCCACTTCATGATTCAACTGTTCCCTTCCCAATAAGATGTACTGAGTAGCTGTGGAGCAAACATCTTTTTCTGTTCTTGAGACTTGAGACTTGAATGCTGTGACATAGAGTAGAAATAAGCACGCTTGGGCTGCTACTCTTTCAGGTGATTTCTAGAAGGTTGGGTATCGTAGTCTGCGGTAGCCAAAAAGGAACAAAAATATATTATAGTCAACTGTCGTCAAGCTATAATCCCTATCAATTTTTAAGATGCTACCAGACGCTTTCCATGTTTTTTTTAAATAAATACTATCGTCTTTTGATTTGTAAAATCTCACTTGGATGCCTATAAAATTGTGTATATAGCCACAATTTTCCTTCCAATGATGAGCTCTTTACACAAAAAAGGGGAGGGGGAAAATCACTCCCTAGCACAAATGAAAGCAATTAGTTTTTAAGTCTATTTTGCACAAGTCAAATTTAAGCTGACCGTTTTTTTCCTGAAATATTTTATACAAGAAAAACACATCATAAAGTCTCCATGTATAAAACTATGTGATCAAAGACGAACATTCAAGGGAATATTTAAGAAGAAAAGGAATCATCATAGAGTGCCTTAAAATTCAGACATCAAATGCAGACAGGAGAGCTTTGTTTCCTGAAGTAAACAATTGCTATTTTGTTAGATATTGTATTGCTTTATACATACTGTGTTGTTGAAAAAATACTCTCAGTTGGATTTGGGCTTAGTCTGCAATATTCGTGAATATATTAGCCTTATTCTGTAGCTCTTATTTTGGGGAAATGACTTCCATGTCTCCAGAAAATACAAGGAAATATTGTGTCAGACATCCTTTTTAAAGCCATAATAGCCAAAACCGAACCAAAAAGTTTTATTTGGAATGAAAAGGAAGTATCAAAATGGAATCCGGAGGAAAGTATGGACACATGGAAGAACAAATGCAGTCTCCATATTCAAAACATTGCTAGAGACTACAGAGAAATGAGCAATTAACTTCAAAGGACTGAATTGCATTCATTCATTGCATATTTTGATGAAAACAATGTTTTTTGTCTAAGTGCATTTTCTACTAAGTTTATTCATTAGAGGTTCTTTTCTTTGAAAAAGTGACATTCGAAGAAAGTGTGTGCTTCATAATCTCTCTCTGTAAAACCCATAGCTTCAATGCAGGAATTTATCTCTAGCAAAGTGACATTTGGGACCACATTTTATATCTGTATTTGTAATCTCAATACAGTACATCATGATAGCAACCTATGTCCTGACCTCGTGCTGACAATACAGATCTATGAATCTTATCTTAAATATTTTCATAGTGCATCCAAGATTCATGCTATATGACACTGCATATGTATAGCAACTGGAGTATCCCATCTAACACATTATTTATTTTGCTGGCATTTCAAATCTCAAGACTGAGTTGTAAGTTTACAGTTCAAAGCACACTTTCTTATGAGTTCCAAAACAACAGTGATTAGGTCTAAAATTCAGTTGTACAATCTTAGCCCCCATTTATATAACAGATGTGAAATTTTCACCACAACCAAATGCCCGTTTACATGTCATTTTCAGTGGCCACTGAAAATGCTTCCCGTGTAACAGTTAAGAGCCAGTTGGACATGGCTTTCTATGTCTCTTCAACAGCTAGTTAGTCATCAAGCCCATCTTAACAATCGCCAGAATTCAGTTTTTGTCACATGCAATATGTGACTAGTGGAAGATCAGTTGAAAAATATTAAAATGAAAATGAAATTTGATTAGATGATTTCTTGGCATACTTGCTCTTAGCTTGCCATCAACATTTCCCAAAGTTTGTAACGGGCAGGAGCTGGTGAGGCTGGTTGGCTATTTTGCAAAACAGTTTTAAGTGATAATAAAAATAATTCCCAGAGCTACCTCACGCAGGAACTATGTTTTAAGAACACTACAGGTAGGTGCACAACGGCTACCACTTCTGTTTGGGAGCTCTAAAAAGGCAAAGTGATAGAACTGCTGTTGCTTGGCTTGAACAATGTGGATAAAATCCAGGCAATTTTATGGCAAGTGGGAGACTTCGATTTGGCAATGAGCCAGGCCAAAGAAGCCAATAATAGTCTGTAAGCAAAATGATGAGGCACACCATCAAATGCTCTGCACTGACACAATGAATTTGGCTCCTGACAAGTGTGCAGTTCTGGTTTGCATCTTGGCTTGCTTGTGTTGCTCATCTGCAACCTGCCAGTGAGGATCCTTCGTAAACTTCCTTTCCACCGAACCAGAAAATGTAACTAAAGTGCAAATAGACTCAGGTTCCTCAATTGTTTCAAATGTTTAGTATTTTTATTACTAGTATTGCCATCTTCAACTTGATATTATATGAGACTTGGTGATATTCTTCATTCGGGTGGTATTCTTCAATTCAAAGGCAAGAAGAGAAGTGGGATGCTTATGCCAAATAGAAGAGATTGGAAGCTGTCATGAGTACCATCGTGGTAATATGCAAACATTAGGTAATGTCAAAAATAGTGCATTGAAGAATATCCGATAATCATAAAAAAACAGACCATGTAATCTTTGGATCTTATTGCTTGCAAATAGTCTGAAAATTATCATTATACAAAAATTGTATCAAGTCATTTGTTATTCAGTCTTCACCGAGAACTGCTTCTGTCTTTCCTGCATCTGTAATGAATAATTGAAGAGATGGTTAAATAGCCACGCAACAATGAAATAAACAAATTCATGCACAACCCCTGCACAAAGTTAATCAGCATGAACATTTCATATGCTCTTTGATCATTTTTCTATTTTTTGTTGTGGAATAGTACACATAAAATTATAAAAACAATATAGTGGAAACATGAAACTTTAACACACACAAAAAAAAACCTTCTATCAGGAAAAATAAATCTAACTGTAAGTAAAGCTTAGAATGTGCATTTAATTCCACTTCCAAATTTTCTTCAGAATGCTTGAGCAAAGAGAATTTTTAATTTAAGACTGAAAAGAGTCAGTTCTATCATCTTTGAGAAGATACCCTTCTGTTCAGTGACATCACAGAAAGGATTTATTTTTGTACACATGTAGCATTTCTCTGAACAAAGATACGTAGAGAAGAATTTCCTGTGAAGTTCTTAGTAAAGGAAGAATGGTATGAAAGGCATTCTCTGAGATATTGAATTGATTGTTGTCACCAGGGGCCTGGGGTTATTACTATTTATTATTTTTATACTGGTTTTTTAAAATCTTTGTAAGCCACCAGGAATCACTGAGCTGGGTAGCTACATACATTTTCTTAAATAAAATAAATAAATATTTGAGTCCCAGTCATTTAGGCCTGACACAGGCATAGAACAGCCTACAGAAACTTGTTTCCACGTGTAGCTTGAATTTCTGGACTGGGCAAGGTGTTTTCTATGTAAGTAATTCTGTGACATCAGAACACAGTAGAATGTGTTCTTGGAATTCACGAGAGTTAAAAATAAATTCTCATACCAACTAAATTCCTGAATTTCTTTTTGGCTTCTGCTCTTTCCTCTGCATCGAAATACCATACAGTCATTGCATACCTACAAAGAGAGAAAAATCCATGGTCCATTACATTGAGGTTTCTTTATATCTTTGGAAACTCGCAGAGCATACAATTTATTATGTTGCAATAGTTTCAAATATGAAGACAGTCAGATAGTTACTAAATTATTTTCTTCATTTTGGCACCTTCAGCTGTGCTGGAAAGGCAACTTCCGTTAGTTCCAACCAGTAATGCAAGCCTAACCAAACTAGAGGGCATTAGTTTGGGAGAAACTGTTGTGAAATTTGTACATTCTCCTAAAATTCCATGTCTTGCTTATGGTACATGTTTATTATGAAAAGGGACATCAGCAGAAAGAAGCACATGGGCAAAGATCTTAATACATTCTCTTCCCAGGGTATGAACAATGACTGAGAAAACATCAGCAGTTCAGATGCAGTAATGCTGGAGGTTGTGGGTGCTTGTGACAAAGAGAAAAAATGTCTGAATTCCAAGAAAGGCATTACTTGCAATTTGCTAATATGGATCAAAACATACCTATCAAAAATTTTACCAAGTTTATCTGAATTGATGGGGGAAATAATCTCTCAAATGGTTTGTGTGTACCTGCACATGTGTATAGGTAGGTCCTTTAAACGAGGCTGAATATCTGGCACACAGAACTAGAGGGCAGAAACGCCTATTGAGCCAAGAAATTAACATTAATTTGCATAACTGCATACTTCTTTCTTTCTGTTCAGTCATGTCTGATTCTTGGAAATTGCCTGGGCAAGTCCCTGCAGCTTTCATGGCAAGGTTTTTTGGAAGTGGTTTGCCATTGCCTTCTTCCTAGGGCTGAGAGAAAGTGCCTGGCTCAAATTCACACAATTTGGCTTTGTGCCGAAAGCTGGATTAGAACTGTGAATTCCTGGGCTGAAGCTTTAATCACTATATCATACTGGCTCTTAACTGCATACTATGTATATATACATAGTAAATACCATTCAGTAGATATTTAATACAGAGTTAAAAATGAAAAAGGTGATTAATTCCTTTTAAATGAAGTGATTAGAAAAATGCAAGAATAAAAGAGCACACTTCCATATCAAAAGTGTTACTACATAATAGATGATTTTCTCCAATATAATTCCCAAAATTATATGACTTAACCAGAATATTGTTCCTTTCATCCAGCAAGTTTAAGAATTCGTATTTCAGAAGTCTACTGGATTCACAGATCCTTCCTGAATCTGCTACCAGAAATCATTTTATTGACAATGCTGGAATTGTACATCTAGCTATATATGCAATCTCTCACTGAGCAAGAGTCTGCTGTCCTGTGTAATTATCTTTAAAACCCACACCTACGGTCTTTACCTTGTTGCATAGGAAGGCTGCACTTCATGTGGGTTTCTTCGGTCTGACCAGAAAAAAAGTAATCTGTCAAAGATGGGCTCAACATCAGCTACATAGGACCTGCCTTCGGGGAATATTCGTAGGATCCCCCCATGCAGCTTAAACAGAAAAAAAAAAAAAGAAAAACATTTTTGATTAGACAGGATAAGCAGATCTTAAAACAGCTTATTTTGTATATACGTGCATTAAAAAAAATAAGCCAGAGATTTACTGAGGACCCCACTGGACATGAATGGGGAAGATGAAGAACTCATCTGCTGATGGCAATAACAATAGCACTTAAGACTTATATGTACCGCTTCACAGTGCTTTACAACCCTATCTAAGTGGTTTTCAGCATATTGCCCCCAACAATCTGGGTCCTCATTTTACTGACCTCAGAAGGATGGAAGGCTGAGTCAACCTTGAGATGCTCAGAATCGAAATTCTGGTATGAGCACTGAGCTAGTCTGCAACCACTGCGCCACCATGGTTCATGATTAAAAATTTGCCACAACCATAGAGGCTCCTTCCTCTCATCTTCGTTCAATGGAAGAACATAATTAACCCATAATCCCAGGGCTGACCTAAGTATGTACCATTTGGGTTGCAGTTCCTGAAGGGTCTTTGGATATAATAGTTTAAACTCCTGCCACATTCTCTTTGTTCTACTATAAAGGTGGACATTTTGACTGATGTGCCTGGAGACATCTAGCACCAATTTAGGTGTACCTCTGCCAGCTGAGAAGCACAGCTTCCTAAACTCATCCTTCCGGAAAGGGGGCAGTTTCATCATTTGTGAAATATTAATGGGAATATTAATGGGTAATAAATGGGTTAGCTTGAAGCGCTGATCACGTCTTTCCGCTGATACTTATATTTATTGGAATCCCAATAAATATAAGTAAATGAATGTACTTTAAAAAAAAAAGGGAAATCATGTTTAAGGGCATGATCGCTGTTAAACATAAAGCAAGTAAAAAGTAATATAGAGATAATACAATTCTTTAAAACTGCTTTTTTATTTAGCCAAATTAATTTGTTCTTTGTGTTTATTGAACAAATCTGAAAATGAATCAAGTATTAATGAGGTGGGTGGGGGAAAACAATACTCCTTTTCTCAAGGCTTTCTGGCCCTGATTTTGTCTGGTTTTCCACAACAGACCTTGGTCTCTTGTGACAAGCCGATGGACAGAGAATGGAAGTAGTGAACTTCCTCCCATATTTGGGCATACCAGGGGTTGTGATTTTAAATATATATGTGTGTGTGTGTGTGTGTGTGTGTGTTTTATTTGTGCTGATAAATAAATAAAGGGAGACTAGTATAGATCTATTTCAAGCTAGTATAGATCTATTTCAAGCTAGCTTGAAATAGATCTATACTAGTCTCCCTTTATTTATTTATCAGCGCAAATAAAACACAAATATAACAAAGGCAACACTAAAAATATTGGGTTTCTGTCGTGATGGACTCTTGTCACGAGCCGATTGACAGATGATGGAAGCAGTTAGCTTCCTCCCATAATTGGGGCTTACCAGGGGTTGTGACACTAAACATATATATATATATATATATATATATATATATATATATATATATATGTATGTATGTATGTATGTATGTATGTATGTATGTATGTATGTATGTATGTATGTATGTATGTATGTGTATATATATATATATATATATGTATATATGTATATATGTATATATGTATATGTATATGTATATGTATATGTATATGTATATGTATATGTATACGTACATACGTACATACGTACATACGTACATACAGTATATGCAAAATATTTAAAGAAATAGAAAAAGAAAGTTGTACTTTCTGCTGGGATGGACTTCAAACCCTTATCTGATTTCTTAATCGCATGGTAATAACACCAAAGAGGGATCTGGGAATTAGTATTTTGTTCTGTCTTTTCAGAAGTAGGCACCATATCTGACTTCATATAAAACTGTGTGTTCCAATTTATTTAAATGTAAACATTTAATTTGTTACAGCAATTAAAAATGTGCAGAATCCCTTGACAATTCTTCAGAGAACACTTTACTTAGCCATTTATCTTCTTTTTAAATAAAAAGCTCTAAGATTCCTGATACCTTTTAGTGTTGGTGGAAAGCAGTATCCAAGGATGCTGCACAATCAACAAGTAATCATTGTTATTATCTTGTCTGTAATGTTGACTGAGAGAGAATGTCATATTTCAAGTCATAGTTTCAGTGGTTGAGGGGAATCTTAAACCTGGTATCGTTACCATGTTTATTTCAGATTATGCCAAAATTATTTTTGGCAAAATAACAAAATTTCAAATTTAACTGTCTCCCTTTTCTATTTAAAACTTTATCAGATCAAAATCTTGTTAAGTTTTGAGATGCCGATATTATGTTTGCTGCTATGATCAAACTCCTAGACTATTATTTTGCTCCTTTCTTTTTCTTAATCCAGAATGAAGGATGCCTCACTGAGTGTTTCTTTTTTTCTCCTGCTGTTCCAAAAATGTTTCTTTAACTTTCACATCATTTTATCCAAATGTATTTAAGAAAGTGGGGTTTCGGTCAAACCCAGGATCCTTAAAGGCTCCACTGTGGCTATGAGCTAGATTACTCTCTCCCAGCGGTTCCACCACAAACCACGGTCGACTAAAGTGCGCTCGATGAAACCGCGTACCTGACGTCATCACAGCGCGATGAAAAAAGCACGCTGTGAGCGGTAAAGCTAAAACCCTAACCCTAACCCTAACCCTAACCCTAACCCTAACCCCCCCAAACCTAACCCTAACCCTAAACCTAACCCTTAACCTAACCCTAAACCTAACCCTTAACCTAACCCTAACCCTTAACCCTAAACCTAACCCTTACCTTAACGTGAATCGGCTTGCTTTAAAAGCGCTTTTTAAAGCGCCCTTTTTTCTCCGCAGTCGTTGTTGTCGCGCTGCTGATGACGTCAGCGACGCGCTTTAATCGGGTGTGCTTTAGTGGACCGTGGTTTTGTCGTGCCACACTCCCAGCCGCTCAACTCATGAGTTGACCACAAGGATCTTAAAATCCTATGGACTTCTCCAGAGAAGTGCATGTGGACAATCTCTAGGTCATTCCTTATCTGGAGAGGCTCCATTAGCCTGGACTAGTTAACTGGCCACAGGCAGCACTGTAACAGAGTCTTCACTCCCTTGGAGATGTCTAGTGTGCCATAGCCTTCACCCAGAAGTCCAGATCTAATAGAACACTACTGTAACAGAACTCTATGCATGCCATGTTGACAGTGAGGTTTGCAGCTAGATTATTATTATAATCAATTTTACATCTTTCTTATCCAGGTGGCATCTGTGGTCTTTTATGACAAGTAAGCATTGGCTTACCATCAAATACATATTCATCAGAGGGCTGCAGTTAAAGAGTTCTTCCAGCATAGTTATTACATTGGCATTAATGTACAGAGTTTTAAAACATATAAATAATTTTCTTTACTATTTGGATGCCTCCATATGATAAGAATTGTTCCTATGTTGTCTATTCATTTTGGGGTATTTTTAGAGGAAAGAATTGTTTTTATTTTCCACTCTGAGAAAAGTCTACGGATCTCAGTGTCATAATGAAAAATAATGCTCAAGTGTTCCTAGGCATCCACAAGAATTGGACATGGTTTGAAGTGGGCAATCTTCTAGATTCAGGGCTTTGAGTAGCTGAAAACCGAAGCTTTTGACAGTTAGCAAACCTTAAGGCAGAATGTCAACTTGCTTTTCTTTAAATATATCACAGCAAACAGCCTCTAAGCTCCCCCACACATGTGTTAGCAAACACAAGGCATTTTATGAGGCCAAGGCATGGCAAACAGACAGAGAAGTTTTCATGATCTTATACTGTACGTAGGGCAAAATCAAACAAATATCCTTTTTCAAAGGCAGCTTTACATGGGACAAAAACAAATGACGGCCACAGCTGAACCTGCCAATCTTCAGTTCAACTACCTCAGTTGTCAGAATCCATTCATTCCTTTACAGGCACCCATTTGTTTTCATCAAACTAAATCCTTTGTTACCTGTATCTTTAAATAGTGACAGTCACGCCAACGGCTCAAAAATCCTAAGCTGCTCCCATCTTCAATAAGCTGTCTATCCAATTGAAATTAAAAAATAATGCAACCATGAAATGGATTTATCTTCACATCTCAGCTACCCAGAAGCAATGGCGCTATTGTATTCAGAAATTTCATGGTAGTTCATAAAAAATGGAAGAGCAAGAAAACAGCTATGTGGAGAAGCACTGTTTCTGGAGTAGGTTCCTTTTGAGTCTGCATCTCAACAACATGTGAGGAGTTACATACCTTTGAATCCCAGTTCTTGTTCAGGTAATAAATGCAGGTGATACATCGACCATCTCCATTGGGATTGTCCACATGACGCACATAGCCAGTTCCATTCCCAGGATAGCAAGCTACCATAGCCTGGAAGGTGATATAAAAATAGAAAGAAAGATGCTTAGTATTTTTTTCCTACTAGTTTGGCAATTTTAAATTTTTCTGTGTTAGCTTTTCAGATGCAAATCAAAATACAATTTTAAACTGTCTGTCTTAGAACTGAACAGTTGTAGGTGCTGTTAAGTTTAGTCAGACATATTATATTCTTCAAAGTAATTCTTCTCCTACAGAACAGCTTTTAACAGTGCTTTTTTTTTCTCCTAGGGAAGACATGATAGCAGTGTTCCAATATCTCAGGGATTGCCACAAAGAAGAGGGAGTCAAACTATTCTCCAAGGTACCTGAGGGTAGAACAAGAAGCAATGGGTGGAAACTAATCAAGGAAAGAAGCAACTTAGAATTGAGGAGAAATTTCCTGACAGTTAGAACAATTAATCAGTGGAACAGCTTGCCTCCAGAAGTCGTGAATGCCCCAACACTGGAAGTCTTTAAGCAGATGTTGGATAGCCATTTGTCTGAAACAGTATAGGGTTTACTGCCTAGGCAGGGGTTTGGACTAGAAGACCTCGAAGGTCCTGTCCAACTCTGCTATTGTCTTATTATTGTATTAAGGAGGAATGCTCCAATGAAGAGGATATTAAATTTTCTTTGATCTGATTCCTTAGCAAATGCAGATTGGAAGTTAGAAGCTGATATTAACAATCAGTAAAGAAATTGTGGAGGCTCTGAATAATTTTTAAAATGCAGCTTTATTTTTGCTTTATTTTACTAACTTATTTGATCAATGTACATGGCTGCTCACCTGGCAGCTTAGCAACTATTTAAGAATAGTTGTCCACCACAAGTCTGAAATGAAACAATTAAGATATGACATAAGGGCACATGTTGGAACATGATCTTAAGGTTCATTCCATTCCTACTGGACATAACTGAGAAATATATGTAGTATATCTTCCCTCTACCACAAAACATGAGCATCTTTACAAATGTGGTTTTGAATCTGAATGGAATAGCCTTTGCTACACTAGTTATCTTTCCTGGACATTTTTACATTTATTTCAGATTTAAATTATTTTGCAGAAAAGATTGTATCTCACTAAAGTGCCCTGCCTCAACTGGGTACCTTTGAAATGTCTTGGTATTACAAATCCTGTAATTGTAACCCTAGTCAGTTCCTACACTTTTGGAAATGAGTTGAACAGGGAAGCCAGTACTAGGAAACTTTGCTGATCAAGCTTAGTCAAAATGAATGGTAAACAGCAAGCAATAAAGCTTTCATTTCACTGAACCAGTACAGGAAAACACATGCTTTAAAGAAGTATGCTTAAGTTTGTAGAAAAGTGTGAATACCACTTTTTTCAGGTACCGTAATTCAGGCTTTCTCCTCTATATTCCAGTGGTGGGTTGCCAATTTTTTTACTACCCGTTCAGGTGCACTCCTTTATGCGCTCCCACTTGCGCCACTTCTGCGCATGCACAGAAGCATCTGTCCAGGTGGGCGGAGCCTCCCGCTGTGGCTACTACCGGTTTGCCAGATCCGGGATGAACAGGCAACAACCCACCTCTGCTATATTTCCATTAAATTAATAAAATCCATTTTCCACCTCTCAGGATGTTTGTATCTAATGCCTTGATGAAAGTGAAACTTAAATATTGTGCACAGATGTTTCATTTCTTGTCAATGCTATGGACAAGAGGACCCCCCCTGTCAAGGCTTGAATCCCAGAATTAGCCATCCATGTTTCAGAAGTAATTTCTTCTTTTAATATTTTTATGCCTGCTCATAAAACCATCCTCATTTCGTGGAATTAATCAGAAGACAAAGATGAAGCTACCCTCCTTAAGAATCATAAGGGACTGCTACAGATTTGAGCGAAAGCATATTTAGTACTGGTTATGGAGGAAACGGGCTCTTCGCAGTACATACTCATTTATTCTGGTTTTTTTAAGACAACTAGAACCATGTCAGAGGCCTAAGGCTGCCATTCCTGATTATAGTAATCACAACCATTACCATTTAATGGAACCCAAAGCTCTATGGCCTGAGGAGGCAGATTTTAGTAGTCACAGCAGCATATTCCTCAACTCATTTTTCTTTTAGAGACAAATGGCATTACAGCATAAAACCACAGTCTGATGACAAGGCTATGAAAAAAATATATATTTGGTGGGACAGTAAAAGAAATCATCACTCACAATGGCTCGGAATTACTAAAACTGAACTGCTACATCGCTGTAGGGCAACAAACTAGGGAAGATCTCGTTCTTCCTTCCCCCTTCCAAAGAAAATCCTAACAGAGTACTAGTTAGGTGTTTTAAAAAATATTTTGTTAATTACCACCAAAGACCATTTTACATCGCAAAGAAAGACAAAACAAAAAATTACTTCAGCAAATCATCTGTCATACCCATTTCAGAAACCTAGACTTAAAATTAAAGAGTGCCCTTTTTCATGGAAAGCAGAGAGAATTAACAGCTCTTAGAAGTTAAAAATGGAAAGAAAGATTACAAATCCAATTGTTCATCTGCTTCACATCTTTTTTTTCCTCACAAGAACTCCAATCCACCATTTACCACATGCCCTTGTGCATTTTCCCAAATTAATAAATATTTGGCTCTGTAAATTTTTACTGATCAAAATATTTATTGAAGGACAAGGCTTCAAGTCATTTTTCTTCTATCCTCACCACCAACTGTAAACATGTGTGCGGGTTAAGATTTGGATGCAATATGCAACTTGGGCAAATGTTAAATCAGAAAGGTAACCTATAAATAAGAGCTACCTGTTTTAAGGCAGGGATTGGCCCTCCTAGAATATGTGAACTTTTGTTCTTTCGGAAAATGATGCATGCAATCTATCTGCAGCTTAGAAGGCTGAATGGAGCTGGTGTAGTATAATTATTAAAGCAGGAATAAGAAATCTAAAATCCTTCAGTGATCATTAGAATGAAGAAGCAGTGGGTGCAGCCGTCGGTGTTCCCCAATCCAGGGAGTAACGACCGTCATTTCTATAATATAGATCAGGCCTTTGCACAGGCTCTTCAGGTCCCCACTGTGGATGCGCCTGTGGTGGCACTGGCAACCTCCTCGACCATAGTGTTGGGCGATGCTGCTGATAAGCTTAAGCCTGAGAGTAGGCGGGCAGAGCTTACCTTACGTAAGAATTTCCAAGCCTCTGCGTGGGCCATTAAGTGGGCAGCAGCGACTTCCTATTTCAATCGTGCCACGGTCCTATGGTTGCGCCAATTACTGGACCGTATCCCGGCGTCTGATGAACCCCTTCTGCAGGATATCACTAAGATCATGTCCGCAACCCAGTTCTCTGCTGATGCTATGCTTGACTCTGTCAAGTATGCATCTCGAG
This sequence comes from Thamnophis sirtalis, assembly GCF_051295495.1. Taxonomy (NCBI): domain Eukaryota; kingdom Metazoa; phylum Chordata; class Lepidosauria; order Squamata; family Natricidae; genus Thamnophis; species Thamnophis sirtalis. Next base: position 123,726,094 of record NW_028261381.1, read on the forward strand.
CCCTGTCACCATCAACAGCCAGTTTTCTACATGGAGGCTAGCCTCATCTGTGCTGGAATTATTCCAGCTCTAAGTTTGATAATCTTCTTTCTATAAGTCCTAGCAGATCCAGAAAAATTCTCTTCTTTAAACCTCCATCCAAATTTAAGGAGGTTTAAGGAAATTAATATTATTTCAGTACTCCTTTTTGCTCTCATTTTTACACTGAACTATACTTGGTGAAAGTATACATTTCATGTGTAGAACATTTTTATGTTCAGATGGGAAGTTTTTCTTCAAAGATTAGGAAACAGAGCATGAGTAAAGTCCTTAAGTAGCTCTTCAGGCTTTCAGATGCTTCAAATTTTCCCACTTCATAATGTCTGGGACTAAATTTCAGACTTAGAAAGGAATGTTGGTCCTTACCTGAACGATAGTTTTCTCTGTGTGATATGGGAGGGGCTACTCGTGGGTATTGGGAAGCACCAAGTTGGGAAACACCAAGTCCTGAGAGCAATGAAAGATGGAGTTCACCTTAGGTGCGAATGCTGGATCCACCCTGAGAATCACTCTGTCCGCATGGAAGGTGCACAGATCCTGTCACATGGAAAGACCTGCTAACTGTGAGATCTGGTGGGCTGAAGTAATTGCCACCAAAAATAAGACTTTCTGCAACATGAAGAGTAGGGAGGTGGCTCGCAGTGGCTCGAACGGAGCCTGGGTGAGTGCCTGAAGAACAAGAGGCAGGTCCCAAGAAGGGTAGCAATGCACAGTGAGTGGATGCAGGTTAGTAGTGCCTTTCAGAAACTGTCGAATGACCGGTTCGGAGGTCAGAGACCTGTCAAGGCGACCTGGCAACTGAGGGTGTTGGGCGCCAACCCGGCTGCCAACCTGTTCTGCAGAAATTGAAGAATGTGGCACGTCTGAGCTTAGAGGGGAGTTATCTTCTTGGGCTGGCACCAAGTACAAAAAGCCTTCCAAGTGTAGTCATAGATACGAATGGTAGCCGGTCTCCTGGCTGCTTGGATCGTCCGAATGACATCTGGTGACAAGCCCTTAGTCATCATTGAATGCCACTCAACCTCCATGCAGTCAACTTGATCCACTGTGGGTCCGGATGTGACATGGCCCCTTGGAAGAGAGACATGTTGGAGAGGGGATCCTCCATGGGCGAGCGGCAGGAGACAGGACAGAGACAGGAGATCCGCGAACCGTAGGTGACACAGCCAGTGAGGCACTAGGAGGATTAACTCCACCCTCTCCTCCAACAGTTTCCTAATGACCTGCAGGATCAGGGGAAACGGAGGGAAGGCATAAAGAAGGCCCTGCGGCCAGCAACATCTCAAGGCATCCCTCTCAACCCCGAGGTTGACAACGGGGACTCCGAACCATCTGGTCAGCTCTCTGAAGTGGGTTGCATGGAGTTCCCACTCGGCCTCATCTACCTGTGATCAGCTCAGCCAATCTGCCATGATGTTGTCTGTGCCCGCGATGTGCTCTGCTCGCATGGAAAGGTGAGTCTCAGCCCAGGACAGCAGCTGTTGAGCCTCCTTCATAAGCCGCTTGGACCAGGTTCCGCCCTGCTGGTTGACGAAGGCCTTCACTATCATGTTGTCCATCAGGATTAACATGTGCTGTCCATCCACTGACTGCTGGAAACACAGAAGCCCCAGGAGAATTGCTTTCAGCTCCAGAAAATTGATTGTTCATTGTTTTTCCATGTGTCCACTGACCCTGTGCCACTTCTGTGTCGGAATGGGCCCCCCATCCCAGCAAGCTGGCGTCGGTGGTGATGGTCACCCAGCATGGTTCTCGGAACAAGCAACCCTTTGTTATGGCCAAGGCTAGCTCCCGGATGCTCTGCTGGCGGTCCCCTGACAGCAAGACCTGACAGGTGTCTATGAGGGTGCCCAGGTGAAGTAGGCATTTGGTTGGGACTAGGTGGCTTTTGGATAAGTTAATTGAGAAGCCGTGGTTTTCCAGAACCTCTACGGTTTCCTGCAGATCCTGTGGGCCTGGTCCTTGGACCAGGAAAACAAGAGAAGGTTGTCTAGGTAGCACATAATCCATATGGGGCAGGTCCATAGGTGGGCCACCAAGGCTGCCAGCAGCTTGGTGAACAACCTGGGCGTGGACGAGAGTCCGAATGGGAGAGTCTGATATTGGTAGTGGCACCCCCGACAGTAAAAGCGTAGGAACCACTGGTGTTCTAGATGGACCGAGACATGGAGATAGGCCTCCGTCAGATCTCTCGAGGTCTGGAAGTCATCCCTGTGGACGCCCTCCAAGATGATCATCTGTTGTGGCCCAGCAGGATCCGGTTGAGTTGCTTATGGACTCGGATAGTGAGGAACCATATGAGTCTGCTAGGGAAGATGTGGAGGACCCTGGGCAGGGTTCAGACTCAGAGCAGGGACCAGAGAGGCTGGTTGGCCACCAGGAGGCGCCTAAGGCATGGAGCAGTGGGGAGGATCAAAGGCAGTTTGTCCCTGATGCAAGATTAAGAAGGGCGAGAAAGGGAAGCAGCAGCTCCGGTGGCAGACTCATAGACGATGATTAAGCCCAGGTGGTTGTGGCTTGGCCCCTCCCAAGAGAGTATGTAAATGGAGAAGTTGGGACGGGGCATTTGCAGGAAACAACCGTTTGAAAAAGTATTGGAAAACTCTGTCTGTCTTGTATTCCGTATCTGTTGGATTTGGGTTGCTGCCAACTATTCTTGCATATGAGTTTTGTTTGGGCCTTCAGCCAAAGGAGTTGATAACTCCGTGATTGTGTGGCAAACAGCCAAGCCTGTGTCTGGGTGATTCGCAGGCCAGAGGGTCAGAACAGTCATCAATGAATGCATCTTGAACAGCCGGTAGACAATATGGCAGTTTAAGGCCTTGAGGTCGAGGATCGCCCTCCAACCCCCGAAGCCTTTGGGACGATGAACAAAAGGAAGTAATACCCCTGTCCCTGTTGTTCCTCCAGCATCGGCCGAATGCCCTGGATGTCTAAGAGGTGCCGAATTGCCTGATCTACCAGGCTTCTCTTTTCCTGGTCCTGGGATACAGGAAAGAGGAGGAAACACTTCGGGGGGTAGAAGATAAATTCTAGGGAAAGGCCAGTTTTCACCATCTCCCTGACCCAGGTGTCCGTCATGACTTCCTCCCATCGGTCGGCAAAGAAGGCAAATCGACTGCTGATGGGAAGGTTCCTGTCTTAGACACTTACGTCTGTCGAAGGAACGGGAAGTTCCTGAACCTCGGAAGGGTTTCCTGGAAGGGGGGAATCGCTGTTATCCTCTACCTGTCCTGTCCTGCTGCTGTTGGGGACCCTGACATTCTGAGTACTGTCTGGCCAGACGGGAGAAACAATATCCCCCATCCAGGATCTGAAAGGACGACTTGCAGCGATAAGGAGCAGCCCGATTTTCAGTCCTGCAGAAGATGGAGGGGATCATTTTTCTCTTATCCTTAGAGTTGACAAGACTGAGCTCAAGGGCCCCCCCCAAACAGTTTATCCCCCACAAAAGGTTCACCTATGTGTAAGACAGATGACTTAAAAGACTTCTTGACGGCAACCTGTCTAATATTTTAAATTAGTAGCAGCTATTTATAATATGTTGACCCTGGTTCTTGGTATTCATTCTTAGCTTACAATTTAATAGTGATTTTTAGTCTTTTCAAACAATATAATATATTCAGTTATCCAGAAGTAACAAATGATATATAGGGAGTCCTCAACTTATAACCATTAATTTAGTTACCATTCAAAGTTACAACAGCACTGAAAAAAGTGATTACAGCCAGTACTCACACTTATGTGAGAACCGGGGCCTTGAGGCTGTTAAAGACTGGATGAGAGCTAACAAACTGATACTCAACCCGGAAAAGACCGAGTGGCTGTTGTGTTTTCCTCCCAAAAATTTGGTTAACGTTCCATCAATCAGGCTGGGGGGGCAAAATTTATACCCCTCAGACAGGGTCCGCAACTTGGGAGTCCTCCTGGATCCACAGCTGAGTTTTGACCACCACTTGTCGGCTGTGACCAGGGGGGCATTTGCCCAGGTTCGCCTGGTGCGCCAGTTGCGGCCCTACCTGAACCGGGAGGCTCTCACAACAGTCACTCGAGCCCTTGTGATCTCTAGGCTGGAATACTGCAATGTGCTCTACATGGGGCTGCCCTTGAAGAGCATCCGGCGACTTCAGCTAGTTCAGAACGCGGCCGCGCGAGTGATTATGGGCGCACCACGGTTCGCCCATATAACACCAATCCTCCGTGAGCTGCGCTGGCTACCTGTTGATCGCCTCCTGCCAATTAGCTCCCTGCGTCCCATCAGATCGCACAGAGTAGGCCTCCTCCGAATTCCATCCGCCAGTCAGTGCCGACTGGCGACTACGCGGAGGAGAGCCTTCTCAGTTGCAGCTCCGACATTATGGAACAACCTCCCCGTGGAGATTCGTACCCTCACCACAGTCCAGGCCTTCCGCACAGCCCTCAAGATCTGGCTATCCCGTCAGGCCTGGGGATAGGATTACTCTCACCCCGCCCGAATGTTGAGTGAATGTTGTGTTTTTATGGATAATTTTCTTTTATTCACGATTCTTTTTCTTTTAAGTCTTGTCTTGCACTCCCTTCCCCTCATTGTTGTAAGCCGCCCTGAGTCCCCTCAGGGAAAAGGGCGGCATATAAATCCTCAATAAAATCCTAAAATCCTTATGACTGTGGCAGCATCCCCATGGCCATGTGATCAAAATTGAGATGCTTAGCAACAGGCATGCATTTAAAATGACTGTGGCATCCTAGGGTCAAGTGATTTCCATCTGCGACTTACCTAGCTAGCTTTCAACAAGCAAAGTGCACAAGGAAAGCCAGATTCGTTTAATGACTGCACGATTCATAATGACTACAGTGATTTGTTTAACAACTGTAGCAAGAAAAGGTCATAAAATTGGGTGTGACTCATTTAACAACCACCTTGCTTAGCAACAGAAATTCTGGTCCCGTTTGTGGTCATAAATCAAAGACCTACAGGAAAATGACCTCTGTGACATTTTAAAAATCCCTTGTCTATTCATCTGTATTTTGCCTTTTCAGTCCCTTGTTTTTTATAATTGTTTATGTAATTTATTTAATAACTAATATTTTTTAAAAAAATAACCACTAGTGTTATGAATGAACAGACCAATTAGTCAATTTCTGTTTCATTTCCCATCAATCTGGCTATCACACTCAAAGTGGATCCCTATTATAGGTAGTCCTCAACTTACAACAGTTCATTTAGTGACCATTCAAAGTTAGAACGGCACTGAAAAAATTGACTTGTGATTGTTTTTTCACACTAACAACTAGTGCAGCGTCCCCATGGTCACATGACCAAAATTCAGATGCTTGGCAACTGGTTCATATATATCATAGAAAGGCAAATTCTGCCTGTCTTTTTCTGCTACCTATTAAAAAATGTTTTCAGTCTTGTGTTAGTTCTAGCAGTGGGGTCTAGTTTACCATTGTACTTCATTTCATTATAGGCCTACACTGTCACATTACTTGGCTTTTAACCAATGAAATTGATGGGAGTTCTGCCATTTTCCTCTTTTATCATAAAATAAAGAACAAAACTGTGCTGCATTTTTTTTTCTGATTCAGGAAGGGTGAAGAAGAATGTCAGGAACTATGTTGAACCTAGTTCAAAGAAAACTATGGGTCATCACCTGGCCAAAGTATAGGAAGCTACTGAAATACAGAAAGGATTTTTGAAAACCAACTTCATTTCCAGTTGATTTACTTGTAGGAGTCCAGCAGTTGAAGGATGCAGTGTGGAAAATTCATTAGAATGAATTTCGACAGTGGATTTCGGCTGATGGAATTTATATTTTAAAAAACAGGAGCCTTTGAAATAAAAGGTTTAGCACCTCTAAGAAAAACAGTCTACTTGTAATTCTGTATTACTTAACATTACCTATAACAGCTCTATAACAAATGATTATAGCTATTCACCCTTTTTCTGTCTTCAACCATATTGCTCAAACAGGAATTTTAATAAACTCTAAAGCATGCAACTATTCTAAAAAATTAAATTGGTCTAAATAAAGATATCACCACTACGTATATTTCATTCTGATTCTTGTCATACATATAGGTAAGACTAGAAATCTGGTTCAGAATGAGTTGGCACAACGTTTTATTTGGTTCACCAGTCATGGGATCAGATATTTTAATGGTTGTTCCAGGTGGCCTCCAGGAAATACAAAAGGTCTTGAGAAAGACACATTTACAACTGGTGAATTATTAACGCTGATCACAGTATATAAATCTCTACAGGAATTTTCTCATACCCCACAATGTGTACCAGATTAACTTATGATTTGGGGTGGGGGTAATGAATGGGGAGGACATTGGTCATACTAGTTTGGAAGCAAAGGTACCCTTGATCACAAGGGCCAGATCAAAATCAAATTAAATTTTACATTATGAAAGAGGAGGGAGGAAGTCACATGCAAAATTTGCCTATCAACCACTCTATCCTCTTGGTTTGGCAGAATTATACTGCAAGACTGAGGGTTAATTTTGAAGGTATAAATTAATGAAATACATAAATAAAAGCCTGCAATCCCCATTGTAAAACATTCTGTCAAAACAGGCTGCATTTTGTCACATTGCATTTTTAGGACAAAGCAAAACGCTAAAGGCTATGACAACAACACTGAGGCTGAAGGGAATTCACTAGATAGAGAATCATAATTCTGCTTGCAATGAACACCCTCGTCTCTTCCCATTATCAAAACAATTAATCTTTCTTTTATAAGGAGGGTGTTGCCTTGCTCTTTAGCCCACATACTTCAGTATATACCGTGATGAATATTTATCTGTAAGCATCGTATTGCTCATATGCTTTCATTTTAGCTTTCCTGCAGTCCTGGCTCTTACACTTTTTTCTTTCCTTTTATAAAGTTAAAATTGCTGCCAGCGGATGTTCTCTTTTATGTCTACAGAAGCGCATGTAATTTCAAGAACCATCTAGACCAAAGCACTGCCTGCTGAGAGCAGCCATGCCAGCGCTACTTCAAATGCAAAAGGCTAGGTTTTTTTTTTTTTAAGTAAGGACAACCCACGTTAGCTTCCAATTAGGAGAAATAAACATTCTTCTTGCATTGATGTACACACACATATATCAACTCTTTCAGTTTAGGAAGACTTCCTCAGAACTGCTGTGTGATCTGGCTCCTGGCCAGCCATATGATGGCTTAATGACAGTGCTACGTGCAGTGCGTGAGGCTATCAGCAATCAAACACTAACTTCGCTCCTGAGTACACTTCACAGAGAAACGGCTGAAGAAAGGAAAAGCATATACAAAACATACAGAAATGATTCTTGCTGAATTCTTTCAGAAATCAGGGGGGAACGAGGATGGAGCTTGTTTGTCTTCCCACTCCTTTTCATGACACATATTCAGAACTTTTCTACTTGTTTTTGTGTTGTTTGTCTCTCATACATTCTTTGAAACCTCAGCTCAGGAGAGTGGGCCAAGAGGGAAAAGCATAGCAATTTGCTATTGTTTTTCTTTTTTTTCTTTGAAAAAAACCCTCAAAATTCTAAAGCCCTGTTTTGACAATTTCTAACTTTAATGTTCTTTTACACCTTCAAAAAATTGCTGCCAGTTTTATTTCTTCTGTGCATTAAAGACTGTGAGATACATTTTGTAAGAGAGACAACATTCACTATTGCTGGGGTTCACAGCAAGGGTTGGGGGGAGAGAGAAACACCAGCTCCTCCTGAATGTCTTCCTTGTGAAGGAACTAAAATAAATTTTGAAAGACAGTAGTTGGAAACTATTTAGTTGAACATAAAATGCTACTTTCCCCATCAGGGAGAAAGCAGCAGAGTTGAAGATGAGCTATTTTATTTATGTTTTTCCAATGTCCTTTTAATGTTACTGATCTTAGGATCATTTCATCTTTTTAAAGTAAGTCAACAGAATTAAAACAACACATGTATAACTTAAAATTGCATTTAAAAATGAGTGGAATTTTTAAAAAATGAGTCCATCTGTTTCACAAGGGAAGGCGTACCTCTGATCTGATAAAAACACAGTGGCCACTGCAGATAAGGTCCTGCACTACTGGTAGATAACAAATAGTGAAGGGTTTATGGCAGAATTTGTTCTATGCATCCTAGAATTAAGGAGCAGATGTAAAGAAAATGTAAAGATCATCTAATATAATCCTTCCTGCAATGTCAATTCAGGATCTGCTACATAGGATAAGATTCTATAATAGGTGCTGTTTAAATATTTCTAGCATAAGAGAGCCAACTATCCTTTGAGACAATCTGTTCTATTGTCAGTTTCTCTAATGTTTAGCAGAAATCTATTCCTCAGCTATTTCCACATAAAGGTTCTACCTTTTTCTCTAAATCAACAAATAAATCTGTTCATCTTCCACTAGGCAGCCTTAGATATCTGAAAGGCTGTTATGTTTCTTCTTAATCTTTTCTCCCCAAGCTAAAGATATTCAGCTCTTTCAATCATTCCTTCTAAGATGTGGTTTTCAGACATCTCCACATCCTGCCTGCCCTCCTTTGGATATATTTTAGTTGGTAAGATCCTTCTTAGAAAAAAATAAACTGTCAGAAACTTCAGTAATCAGCAAAAGATTACCCAAAATACTGATGAAAAAACTATGAAGGATAATGAATAACAGAAGAACTCGACACAAAATAAACAAATACTCAAAGATAATTGGGGAAAAAACTAAGACAACAGGGTGGGCTGCATTGTGTACTTCTTTTGGTTTAAATGCATATGAGCCATGGTTGCACAGTGGTTAGAGTGCAGTACTGCAGGCTTCCTCTGTTGTCTGCCGGCTGCCTGTGATTTGGCAGTTCAAATCTCACCAGGCTCAAGGTTGACTCAGCCTTCCAAGGTGGGTAAAATGAGGACCCAAAATTGTTGGGAGCAATATGCTGACTGTAAACCGCTTAAAGAGGGCTGTTAACCACTGTAAAGTGGAATATAAGTCTAAGTACTATTGCTATATATTACTAATGAAGGTGAATATACTGTATGTGTTCCAGGATAATGTTACAGGATCCAATATGGGTCGGTCACCTGAAGGTGTGTGGATGATGTGACCATGGTGTTTGAGGGTTGGGTCAGGAAGCTTAAGCATTGTGCCAGCCATTGAGCCAGATTATACGTAGGGGTGTCTGTCCTGAGGATGAGCTCCAGCACAAGTCTGAAAGCTGGGAAAACTAAACCTCTGGTGTCAGTGACCAACTCAGATTGGATCCTGAATGCATTGATGCTTTAAAGCAATATACATTATGAGTAATGGGACATCCTAGTCTTCCAACTCATTCTGGGGCCAAACTTCAGGCTAACAAGAATATCCATAAAGTTACAGATGTCAGAATGTCCAATATATACATACACATATATGTATATACCTCTCTCTCTCTCCCTCTCTCTCTCTCTCTCGTATGTATGTATGTATGTATGTATGTATGTATGTATGTATGTATGTATGCATGCTGCGATATAGGCTGTGATATAAGCAGTAATGGACAGTTAGCAATAGCAGTTAGACTTATATACCACTTCATAGGGCTTTCAGCCCTCTCTAAGCGGTTTACAGAGTCAGCATATTGCCCCCAACAATCCGGGTCCTCATTTTACCCACCTCGGAAGGATGGAAGGCTGAGTCAACCCTGAGCCGGTGAGATTTGAACAGCCGAACTGTAGAACTGCAGTCAGCTGAAGTAGCCTGCAGTGCTGCATTTAACCACTGCGCCACCTCGTTAGTGGCTAGTGTTGTTAGTGGCAACACTAGCAGGTAATAGCAACAGGAACATGTGTGGACCAAAGCAACATTTATCCAAAGACATCATTGTAAACTGGCAAACAATGTTGCAGTTTATAAGCAACCACCAAGCAAGCTTCAAAGCATAGTTTGGAACAGTGGTATTTGCATATATTGTGATCCAAAAGTTCTCTGTACTTGCAGCTCCTACTACATTAGTAGGTGGAAACCATGATCAAGTCTAAACTCAGGTCAAGATCCATCAAACAGTGCCCAATGTAGTCAGTGTTAATGCTCAGCATGAACAGAGAAAATGTTCTGTCATAACACAAGGGATACTCAGCCTTGCAGGAATCTAAAAATACATTCTCATTATAGTCATATGAAACATCTTCCTCTTTTTCAGCATCAGACTGAAATTCAGACATGATTAACTTAAAATAACCCAAGGAGCTTCATTTCAAGTTACTCTAGATAAAAACTATGAAATAGTTTATGAAACTAACCCTTGAGTTTTGTTTGTGTCCTTTTTCCTCCTGTGCATGCACATCCCAAAAATTAACTCCTGGTTTCTGGCACGCATGCAAATCTTCCAGTTACTGCTGTGCATGCGGACACACCAATCAGGTGGCCGACGCACAAGCTCATGCCAGGAAATGGAAAACCAGCTCTTCCAGTTTCCAGCACTGATGCGCGCACAAAGGCCAGCTGATCGGCACATGCACATGCGTGCCATAAACCCAGAAGAGAAACAGCCAATGCTACGCGTGCCAGGCGAAATGGCTCTGCATGTACACATACTATAGGTTCACCATCACAGGTCTAGACATTTCAATTCTTGCAGTAACAACCCTTTATCTCCCTCTATGTAAATGAATTATTGTCGATCATTTGTAGGATAAAAATTAAAGTGTTGCACTTCAGATCTTCACCCTGATATTAGGTGGCTTGGCCCTTCCCAATGGGATCAGGAAAAAGCATTTCTCAGAGCTATATAAGGTTTTCCACCACACACACACACACACACACACATCATAACGATGGGCACATTGATAGTTAATAATCAACTTCTACTTCAATTACAAACTGTACTAAACCTGTGCTATAAAAGCAGACTCTAGACCAGCAGACAGAGCAGATAGGGGGGTCAGGTCTGTTGCTAATGCAATGAGATTTATATCAATGGCTCATTGGTGTTACCCAAGTAATCAATGAGAAATAAATGCCTTAAGATATATAACCTACCATGGAGGAACCCTGATTATTTCCTAGTTCATCGATCATGCTGGAAACTGCTACACGGAGAAAGCAAGAGTATTAATCTCCTAACCCAAGAAGCAATGACCCCCTCCCTCCCCACACCTTTTTTTTTCTTCAACAGATACAGCTTTTTTGCTCAAATGGAGATATATAAATATATATGGTTTGTCCTTTGGATATGGAACCTAGAGAGATGCTGCCACCATCTGACAATAAGAATTGTGTTTTAGATACTTAAGCTACAGTTACCCTCAGTTTAGGTTAAAAACAGAAAGCATTAGAAGAGGCAGTCAACCACAGAATTTTTATATTAAACTGTCTATGAAGACTTTCTTACATTCTGTTTAAATATCAAGGTGACACTATAGCAAAAAAAAGGGGAAAAAACACTGATTCCACCCTCAATGTTGAAAATATTCCTGTGACTACATAATAAGACAACACAAATGACTCCTCCTGGTTGCTGACTACATATGAGGGCCAAACTTTACAGAAAATAAACAACTAATATATTGTAGTGTAGTGTAATTGTACTGTACTGTTTGCTTCTTTGTTTTAAAACTAGATTTTCATAATTGCATTAAAAGCACAAGAGGATCCAAGCTATGCACAGCCTGTCACCATTTAGAGAAGGACAAAACACACATGTAAGATGTTCTCCTTGTTTCCTAGAGTTACTTAAGCCCTCACTTCACAGAATAGCTCCTTGAAAGCCTAAAGGGGACTTTTCAAAAAGCTCCAATTTTTGACAGGCAGAAGTTTTCCCAAGGGCAGAAGTGCTTACCAAATCAAGGCCTTGCTCTGTAATATAGGAATCTGACAATTGTTGATATGCTTCCAGAATCAGTCAGCAAACACAAAGCATTTCTATGTCTCTTTGTGCTGTGCTTTCTACAATATAGATCCCAAACTATACTACCTCCTAGATACAATATTCCCCAAAACCAAACCAAGCCTCTGTTTGGAGCTATAAAATTGTGCCTAATCTAAACTTAATGCTGCCAAACACCCTGTTGTAGCTAAACATTGTAATTAGTGAAACAACCACCGTATTTCAATGACCGTATTAACTGCTGTAAATGCAATTGATTTTTATTGTCAAAAAATTTCCTTTGTTGCAACACATTATTACTCTGATTCTGTGCAGGTTTGCAGGAATTTACTCCCAGTCTTCCAGAAAGAAGCAAGTGGTAATTTTTTTCCCAGTGAAACCTATTAGGGAACAATGCCTGTGACATCTAAAAGGAGGGATGGCCAACTACAAAGGAGATATTGACTTGGATCTCTAAACTACAGCAACTTTGTTCTTATTGCCCATTAAATTCTGCATGCTGATGCTTTTGAGAAAACAAAAGGTAAAAGTAATGGGGAATTCAAATGTCATGATTTTCTGGATCAGTCAACCAGTTAAGATCATTACTGCGTCCAATTATTAAAGCAGATGGACCAGAAATTTGTGCAAAGGCAACAGACATCTGCCCTGGGCGATGAATGTGACCGTTGGCAAAGTTTCTAATTTAGATTGCCAAAAGTTCAAGAATTCAACATCAGTTGCCTATACTTCATATGATATCATAAAGATAAGGTAGGAATGTTAGCAATAAATATGTGATATGAAATAGAAACATGTGTAAATTAATATGTGTAAGTCCAGTGAAGATTAACGGGAAAAGTAGCAACATGTCTTAAACCTTAAATTGCTATAAACCAGAGAAGAAATAACTCCTAATGATGTAAGGGAGACAAGCAGCAGCCAAAGCTGGCTGTTATTTGGAAGTCATATACTGAGGAAGGTTGCCTAGGGGAAATAAAATTATGAAGCTGAAGCAGAGTGTGTTGATGTCAAAATAAATGATTGATTAAAAATAAAAAAGAACAGACCCTATCTGGTTGTTGTTGGTAAGGGAGGAATGGAGTGGAAGAAAGCATTGCTCTGCCCCTCCGAATGGGGAGTGTCTCTCAGACAGAAGAATATGGAATAAGTGTCCTACACAAACAAACAGAAGAAAGGCTGGAATGGAGGCTTAGCAGTCTTTGGAACTTGAGTCAACCCTGACCTTTCCTTTGTGGGCTTTCTGAATTTAGGATTTCTTCCAGATGTTAGAAAGAATCTCCCTCTCCAAGGTCACAGCCCTACTCTCCAGCTTCAGAGAGTGGGAGAGAGACACTATGTTCCGTGACTTAGTCTACATATATTCTTCAAAAATGAAAAACAAAATGAACTTACATACACCTGCAAGCACAATGGATTGACTGGATGATGACTAATGTAACTCAATACCACAGACTACAAATCATAGGGATGGGTGACTTTGCAAATTTTCCTCTGCCTTTTCATGTGAAAACTATTTGTAGTATTATCACAGGGTTGACACAAGACATTTCAATCTTCACAGATGAAAAGCAAATAGCAAACTCCCCATAAACCAAGGTACAAAGTATCTAAGATTTGGCACTTGAAGCAGAATTCCAGTAATGGTCAATCCATAACACTAATTAAATAATGACAAAGCCACTTTCCTTACCCCTACAGTCGGGTGATTGAGGTGAGCACCTCACTTTTCCTACGATAGCCTCCTTAATCTGGTAGTGTGGAGTTTCTCAGAGATGACCTTGGAGAAATTGCACAGCAACAAAAAGCATGTTTTCAGCCCCAGAAATGAATATATTAGAAAGACACTTAAACTGGCTTTGCCTTAACTCCCTAGGATATAAGAGGGAGATAAATAAAAACACAGACAGCTTTCAAGAGCCGATTACTAAAGCTTATCTCAATAAAGTTTACTTTCAACCATTCTCGAAGAATCAGTTTCTTGACCTGGTCTACCTGTAAGATATTTTCCTGAGGGTTAGCTGCATACACGTATGCAGCTAACTAATACTGCAGTTCCAATGCATCTGGAGGCCTTATTTTGCTATACATATAGAAAATATTATAAGCCAAGGTTTACAATTCAGGATATTTCTTACAAATCCTCAGATATTTACTTCTTGAAGACAGTTTTTTTTAAATAATAAATTTAATAAATCCATACAGCATTAAATCTAGTAAAATGAGACTTTACTGGTTTTATCATGTATTTTTATGATAACCCCACTGCTATTTATGACAGTGAAAGCAATAGGTTAAAACAAAATATTCATTTTTATATATTATCCCAAATAAATAGTCCAAGAACATATCATATTTTTAAAACAATTTGCATAAAGTCCATTCAGTGCAGCTGAACCTTTTCTCTTAATTTTCAGCATTGACTTAAAAATTATTATGATATTCTGACTATCATACAAGAGATGCATTGGTGCACTGGTGCAGTGATAGAATGCAGTATTGCAAGCTAATTCTGCCCACTGCCGGGAGTTCGATCCTGACCGGCTGAAGGTTGATCCATCCTTTCAAGGTTAGTAAAATGAATACCAGATTATTGGGGGCAATATGCTGACTGTATGTAAAGCAGGCTGTAAGGCACAGTGAAGCAGTATATAAGTCTAAGTGCTAGTGCTATTATGCTATTATGAAAAAACAGTAACTTTCCTTAGGGTCAGGCCTAGAGGTTTATATTAAAATATATTGTTTTATCCCAAAAATATAAAAGTAAAGAATGAATAGATTTTTATTTTACCTTATTCAGGTAGCATAGACAGCATGCAATAAAATAGCTTTTTAGTTGTTTTATTTTTAACATATGCAGAATACCTTGCATTTCATAAAAACTGCTTTAAAAATGAGATGACACAAAACTGTTCAATCACTATTACATCTGCCACAAATGCTCAGTGACTTCAAGATGCACGTCTCATATGAAACCTACGCTGAGACATTTTTTTTCATATACTACAACTCTGTGGCTATCTTGGATCGTAAGTTGAAATCTCAAATTCATGAAAACCAGGGATTACTTGCTAGACTGTAACCAAATGATAACTATTTTCACCACTCAAATATCACAGGCAGAACAGTTCACATTTAATTAAGATGCCCAACAAAGACATGTGGTAGGGGAAAAAACACAGCGGCATCTATGTAAAGAGATGGAAAGTTATTCCATCTTTTATTCAGTATATAACACATGCCTAAAACAACCAGAATGTAAAACAACAGAACTATTAATTTTCACTTGCTACTAAGACACAATTAACTGCTGTCTGACCTAAGATGAAAGATCTCCGCATAAACTGTTTCCCCTTAGCACATTCCAGATTTTTTCATTTACTTATGCCCATAAGCTTATGAAAGAAGAATGACATTTATTATAGCAGCTGATTCAAGAAGGAAATAAAGATACCAACGAAATTTGTAAACTCAATTAGACACCTGGAATTCCTTTTCCAACCAAACAGGTTTGCCTTTCAGCAGATACACTTGTTCACATCAATCAGCATAATGAACATCCATGTCTTTCCATTCATTAGGGATACTTTTCATGCATTATTCATTTTGAAAGCATTTCTGGGGGTGAAAAGAATTATAATAAAACATGTAAGCAGAAGTAGATTATCCCATACTTAAGACAACCAATGTCCATCTATATTCTCCAGATGTATGGAGACTGTAAGTCCCAGAATTCCCAGGTAATAAGTGTGCAGCACGTTGATGAGGAATTCTAGGCACCAGAGCAGAGGTGAGCTCCAGCTTCTGTTACACATGGTTCATTCAGGGATGCACTTTGCGTGCATGTGCTTAATGCGTGTTATGCATGTGCTTGATGCGCGCTATGCATGTGCTTGATGTGTAGTAAAAAAATTGCTTCTGCGCGTGTGTAGAAGCAAAAAACAAGATGGTGGCATCTATGGTGCCGCCAATAGAACTGGTTTGGGGGCATGGCCGGCCGAGTTACTACCTATTCAGCAAACCGGTCTGAACAAGTAGGAACCCACCTGCATCAGAGTATCAGACACCACAAGGCATTGGGCAAGAAAAGACTCTCCTGTGAACTGTGTGGGTTCAAACAAAACTAAACCATAAAATGATTTGTCTGGGTTTAGAGAATTTTAAGGCTCAGAGGAATACATTATATGAACACAGACTTTTGACAAACCATGCTTGGTTATGCCTCTGCTAAGCTGTAAACATCATTTGCTTCTTTTTGTATTTTGTGCATGCCCAATAATTTATCCAATAACCATAGTTAAGCAAAAATGGGTTATTATGAAATGTTCATTATGCTCAATATTACTACACTTCAATTATGGTATACAGTCTTTCAGCCAGTATATCCTACATAGTTTCCTTTATGGAATGGAGAGAAATCACTTCAGAAGGAAATGACATCCAGACAGAATTTCATCAATTTCATTCCAGTTTAATATAAATACTGTAAACCCAATTATATGGATCTTTTTCATGAATCCATTGTGTCAAAAATGACACTAATCCTATGCATATTTAGTTGGATGTAAGGTCTTCTGAATACAATATGATATTTTCCAAATAATCTTTATTTTTTTCATTTTAAAGCAGACATCCTCATGAGTCAAAAGGTACTGGATGCAAATTCTGTATGCTGAAGGTGGCAGACAGACTGATCACAGACAAGAAGCCACTTGCTATCTGGGAAGCAAACATCTAAGCATTGCAAAGAAAAATAAGAGATAAGGACGGTATGAAAAAGATGCCATACGAGATAAACCCATTTCCATCAAAGTGCAAAAAAAATCACTGGAAACCCAAAAATGGGAGAAGAAAAGCCCCAAATCTACCCAAGAAAAATCTGGAATGATACAGAGTCTTATGGAGGAGAATGTTACATAAACACTCCATGCTGTAAAATTTTATTACTGTTAATGTAAGATTTTTTTAAAATCACAAGTGCTATAGAAAATATTTTGAAGACTGGGCAGTTTTCTTCCATTTGTGATACCAAATAAGATTCCATTCCAATACACTAATTGCATATGTGTAGGGTTATTTCCAAAATAATTGGTTAACTTTTAAACTGTTAATTACATTATTAATTTTTTGAATGAAATCAGTAAACCATTCTCATATTCATAGATGATAGATAGATAGATAGATAGATAGATAGATAGATAGATAGATAGATAGATAGATAGAATTTTTGCTGATAAATAAATGAAGGGAGACTAGTATAGATCCATTTCGAGCTATTTAGCCCCCATCAGCTAGCCATACCCTTATCACCTGAGCCAAGGGAATCATTAGAAATTTTGTCAAGACACTTAGTAAGCCCAAATATGGGAGGGAGCATACTGCTTCCCTTTGCCCTTCAGCTCCACCCTAGGAGCCTTCCAGGCCAATATTCAATACAAAATGATTTCGGCCTGGAAGGCTCCTAGGGTGGAGCTGAAAGGCAAAGGGAAGCAATATGCTCCCTCCCATATTTGGGCTTATCAAGTGCTTTGACAAAACATCATATATATAAATAGACACACACACACACACACACACACCAATCAAGACCATGTTAGAAGTCCATGTCCTCCAGATGTTTTAGGACTACATTTCCCAGAATTCCCTGATAGCAAGAGCATATTAATGAGGAATTCTAGGCGCTGGAGTATCAGACATCGAAAGACAAGAAAGGACTGTTCTATGCATCATGGTTCACACAACACTAAACCATAAAATACTTCGTTTAGGTTAGAGAATTTAAGGCTCAAAAGAATGCAGTAAAATAAAAATAAAATATAAAAATTAAGAATGGTTCATCAAAATTTCAAAAACATATGTATTTCAATGTTCTTTTAATGCTTCCTAACTATTTCCTCCTTTTCTTCTAAAAGTATATGATGATGGATATCACTGTTTTAAACTCCACAGTAGGCTAATTTGCTTCTACTGAATTCACAGGAAATGTTGCTTACAGAGTCAAAAATGTTGATTCTATTTTATAGGAATAAGAGCAGAATAATAACCAGCGGCACTACTGATTTACAATCTGATTAAAACTAACCTGCTGCTATATTTTGATTCCAGGGAAACAAAATAAAAGGCCTGGTATACCAAGAATCCAGATAAAAACATAGGGCATTTAAGTGGCATGACAGATAAAGAATCATTTATGTAGCAGAAAGATGACGAACATGTAGAATGTGGGGTTTGTTAGATAATTAGTTCTCCTCAAATGACATCCACAAAATATGGATTCTCAGTCTTCATAAGAGATTATTCTATTTCCCAGTCAGAAGATTCACCCTCTCAGAAATGTGTACTCTATCATAGTTCAGGCCAAGACTTCTATATAGACTGCCGATCTATATTGATCAGTAATTTCTACAGCAAATGTCACTCTACAGTAACATTACATTTTAAACTCTGCCTTTTGCAAGAACATTATGACTAAAAATATAACAAAGAGCAGTTGAAAAATCATATCATTATATTGATCTTCCTGCATCCAAATTAAATATTCTAACTTTTTCATGACAGAATGGGATGTTGCTTTTGCCACACAACTGAGTACAAGTATTTTCAAAAAAGTGTTCTTATTTTTCCACAGAATTCTAGAGCTAGGTCGCCTTGTTCACACTGCTTAAATGAAGTTAAATTAGATTTTTTATTAGATGAGATAATATTTTTCATAATCTATTTCTTTTGAAGACTCCCTGTGATAAAACGGATGCCATAATTATTAAATATCACATCACTGTGATATTTAAACTATAACCACTGGCAATACATGGACAATGCATGATACACAGACACAATGAACTAAAAAAATCACCTACGTTGTGTTTCACTTTTTAAAAATACTGTTAGAAAGATAATGGGAAAAGCATGTTTCCCATAAAGAAAACAGAAAACATAGAAGCAGGAAAACAAAAGCACATCAAACTGGAAAATTATAACACCTTGTTTTTTAGGGGGGAAAGGGAAAAACAAGAAGCAAGAAATAAAACCACTAAAAACCTATACTTGAAAATAATATCAACTAATCTTCCTTGACAAATACAATATAAAAATTAGTTTTGATACAAAGCCACAGCAACTGCTCCGGGATCTCTGCCAAAGCTGAATTCATCTGATATTACAAAATGATTTTTGTGTTCTATTTACAATTCTAGTGATTTGGGTCCAGTTTGATGAACACGGGTCAATAAAATGTGTCCTTGGTTAGAAAAAGAAAGACAAACTGTGAATATTTCTCCAGGATCATGTACTGTAAACTACTTGCAATGCTGCTTTCCAAATATGAAACCCTTTTGGGACTTATAATAAACAACAGCAGCTTCAAAGGTGTTAAGTTTTCAGCAATGCAATAGTGAATCTTGTTCATATTGCCGCTAAATTTTAAGCCCAGAAGAGAAACACATTCACACTTCTGAAGCTTACAGATCTTTGGGATTTAACAGTCACTGTAATTCTTCAAGATATGGACAGCTACCAATGAGGAGAAACAGTCATTATGAGTTGGATCCAAAACAAGTTTTCTAAAAATTGATATATTGAAGTTGAGATGAGAATTATGACCATCTTACATTCATTTGATTCAGTGCAATTTAGTTGCCTTAAAATCTTGCTTACGTCAGACCTTATCTATACTTACTACAGATGGTCCTCAATCTACAACCATGTGTTTAGTATCATTTCAAAGTGACAACAGCACTGAGAAAAGTGACTTATGACCATTTTTCACTTACGACATGGCAGCATCCCATGGTCACATGATCAAAATTTGGATGCTTGGTAAATGGTTCATATTTATGACAGTCCCGGGGTCATGTGATCATCTTTTGCAAATTTCTGACAAGCAAAGTCAATGGTGAAGCCAGATTCACTTAACAAACATGTTACTAACTTAACTGCAGGGATTCACTTAACAACTGTGGCAAGAAAGTCATAAAACGGGGCAAAAGAAAAAAAGACCCTGTCTTATTTTTGGGAAAACATGGTATCTATTATGTGAGACATTAGAATTTGGCAATTCTTTTGATGAGAATTAAAAAGGTTTTGCATTTGCATCCTTCTGCACTCCAGGCATCATTTTGAAAACATTTTGTAGCTTTCTAAAATACAATTAGATTTCTTTAGAAATCCATGCAAGCAGGCCTTAATGTTCTCCTACGATATGTTAACATGCCAACATTATTTCAGTTAATGCCAATGGAGAACTAACCAAAAGCATTTGATCCACTTTTGATTGTCATAGGATATAAATGCAATAAAAAATAAAATATACCTGCCCAGCATTTTAAGCTAGTGTATAGCAATATGTAAAAATGATTGAGCTATAAATTTAAGATTAGGTGATCAGGACACAATTATTTTGTTTTTATTAGTTACCTTAATAAGAAATGTTGACTTCTGTGCCTGTATAAAATGTTATCTTAGTCTGTTTAAAACTAAGAACAATGTGACACTTTTGCTTTCAACTATGCTTCTTAGTAACAAATATTATACCTGCCTATGCTTGACTTTTTTGAAATGGAAAACATTAAGATAATTACTACTTGCTAGTACTGGTTTTACATAAACACTCCAGGTTGGTTTTATAACTATGCAATGTCAGGCGTACCTAGATAGAACTAAATCTTACCAAGAACAAAGGCACTTGTTCCCAAGATCATAGCTCATTTAAAATAATTATTTTCAATTTGCAAAATTTTGTAATTAAATACTTCTAGTGCAAGTGTAATAATTTTTTAATATAAATATATAACAACTTTTGGTTGCAATGTACATTTGATTCTTCTTAAAAATTCCAACTCCTGGGAATAGCTTTAAGCAAAACTTAGATACGTCTTTCAAATGTTGTTCATTAAAAATTCTTGGATTAAAATAAAGTCACACCCCCTTACATTTTATAGGTGAGATTCTTTTTAATATCTTTAGATACAGCCTGAGACTTCTAGTTGTCATCCCAACACAATAAGAAGGAACCAGATGATAGAAACTGTACTACTGTGACCAGAGGATATGACATTTCTTCAGCATACTCAGGAAATCAGGAACACCCTGTGGTAATGTGCATTATTTACATCATGGATGACGTTCCCTTCCCTTCCATTTTTAGGGCTAGCCAGCATGACAGGCTCTGCACTGTCCTTAGGCTATAATTAGGTCAATTGGATAGATGAAGTTTGAATTTACTATCATGAAACATTAATGTTTAGTTCCTACAATGCAAATATTAACTATATACTATGACAGCTATATTTAATTTTGAAAGTGATTGGAAGAACATGAAATTGAGGGTCTTTTCTGCATTAGGTATTATAATATTATGGCAGGTGAGTGAGGTTTTTACATTTTTAATTATTTGCACCTTGTCATTTGGGCAGAATACAAGTTTAATATATTATTATTACTGGTTTGTCCCACAACCAGCCAGATGTTTAAAATGGATTTGTAATTATTATATTTATCCATGTTCATCAATTTAAACACTGTGATCTGAGGAGGATGTGTGCATGCCTGTGATACAGCACCTTTTAAAATAATGAAGAGTTACTGAATCTCCTCCTCTCATCAGCAACGTGTTGTGACAGATGGGTGAATTGTTGCAAATAACCAAATCAATTAAACTGAAAACCAAATGACAAGAACTTGGCTTTCCAGACATTCAATCAACATTTTTTTCAAGGCAAGTAATTTTCTCAAGGTTCCCTGTGGGAATTAACTATAAGCAAGCTGACTTTTTTGAGGGGTTGGTTGGTTAGGAAGCCTTCACACTGTAAATAATAGGTTGGGTAACCAGACACATACTGTCCACAATACTTCTAGGCACACTTTCATACTGAATTCAATGGGATCTAGTTCACAGTAAGTGTGCTTACACCTGTCATTTTGGAACTTTAATTGTCACGAAGAAGAAAAAACATGTCTAGATAAAATTCTGATCAAGAATTCCACTTGTGACCCTAAATAATGAAGCTTTAGAAAAGTTTAATTTTATATTCTGTAGACTAAAACATTAACAGAAAAAGAGCTTTAAAAATTCTGATTCATTCAGTCACTAGCAGAAAGAGACAGCTTTTGAGTATGATTTTGTTCAAACATTTAAATAACACAATTCACTTTTCTACTTTTTTGCTTTGAAAAATCTTTATGAATAAAGTTTGATACAACGGGGAAAATACTAGTATAGCTACTATGGCAGGCCTTTTTGTTACACCGCTGTGATCCTTGTAATAAATTTAATAAATTATTATTAACCTTTCTAAGCACCACTGAATGTTTTATGTCAGTAATCCTAAATACATTTACTAAGCGGTACTTATTCTGAGTAAACACCCATTGGTTCAGGTTAATAAAAATTTGAAGATGTATAAGAGTTACATTACAACAAACTTCAAACACCAAGAAGAATGAACTCTTGTGCACAAACATTCTGCAGTATCAATTAATTTATTAATTACTATAGATTTTGTCCATGTAGTCAGTTGTGCAGTGGACTGTATTGGAATATATATGCATAAATTAGAAATGTAAGAAAGTTAATCCCTCAAGACAAGTTAAAGTAGTTTGCTAAACACTTGATATCTGAGCACAATGAGCAAACTCAAGTTTAGTTCAAGCAGACTTTTGCAAATGTTAACAAAGTGAGGGTGTTGCCTAAAGCAGCACCAGAAAACTTTTACAGATTTATTCTTTTAACTTCTCCCCCCTCAAAAAAAGAAATACTCTGCATATAGGCAGATTTGTCATTCAGACTAACATAATCTTATTAAACTTAACTTCATACATTGTACATTCATTCATTAGCTATGCAATACATAAATACGCAAAGTTGTTAAACTTACTTAGACATCACAATGGAACTTATTTATATGAAAAAGTTAATTCCAAGATTTTTTAAAAATGAGAAAGACTGAAATGGCCCCTCTATGTGGCACTTTAAGATCACCAATTAATTCCAGGAGCAATAATGGAATGAATGAAATAAAACCAGAAAGTCAAACATCCAACATCTTATTTTTAAAGCTCTTACCTTAGACCTTTCCTTGACATAGTATTTACCCAATCTACTGCCACAAAACATCACCAGCCTATCTACCAGCGACAAGAGAAAGTTGATGGCCTCGCATCCTTCCTCGGTGCCTGCGATCCATTTTATCTGGTCTCCTCGCAAGTGTCTCTTGGAGATGCCCTGGCGCTGGCCGGCCAGTTGACCGTCGTGCAACTCCCCTCTATAATGCATTTGTTTCACACATTCCAAGACGCAGTCCCCTATTATCTCGCCCAAGAAATTGTCCAAGTAGCAAAAGCCAATATCGCGCAAACAAGGTACAATGTAGTCCAGGGCGATTTTCTCCAAGTCTAATCTCATAATATCGCCCAATAGCATTTCAGTAATGCGATTGATTTCTCTCCTTTAAATAATATCCAAAAGAGCAATCGAGCATTTGGTCACAGAGGCTGCTCGGGTGTCGGGTTATTCTAACAAAAGGAATCGGCCGCTCGCTTAAAAGAATATCTAACCCCCTTAGATGTCGGGGTGGGGAACCGCAGCCAGGCAGGAGTTGATCTGTCAGGGAAGCAACGAAGCGGAGCGCTCAAAAAGTTTTGCTGAAGTAACACTCGGTGTTCCGTGCAACCAGCGGTCACCGTCTCCGCTCCTCGCCACTCCTGGCGACCCAAGCAAGACTGAAAAATGGAATGGAAGGCGATTCCACCACTTCCCCGGGGGCCCCGGGGGCTGCCTTCCACCTACTGCAAGAGGAACACCTTGGTCGACAGACAATTGCTGAAGCTCTTTGCTATCGGTGTAGATCAGTGTGAGACGTGAACACCCCCCCTCTTTTTTTGGGCTGATAGGATCACTCCCCCTTTTTGGGGAGCCACGTCCGGCAAAACTGCTTTCCAATTTATTCACCAAGGCAAGCAGATGGGCCCCCTCTCTGATTTAATACGTCTGCTACGTGCAGGATGTGTTCCCAACTTCTACAGCCAGCGGCACGTGGGTGGAGCCCCGGCCCAGAAACAATCTCTGCCGCGCGCGCTCCCACACATCAACCAAGGGGAGCGTGGACGCAGCCAATCAACGAAGAGACGAGGTGTGGCTTCGGGCAGCGCTTCCAGCCACCCTTCTCCTCCCGCCTCCCGCGCCCCCCCCCTCCAATTGCCGCGTGGGGAGGAGGGAAGTCGAAGAGCCGCGTGGCTGTAAGGAGGCGTGATTTGGGGCTTGCCAGGCCTGGGGACCACACTCCGAGGGGGGCGTGGCCTCCGCCATTGAGGAATTCTACCCCAGCATGTACGCTTCTCGTGCGGGTCACATACTACAGGTCAATGTAAACAAACGGAAGGCAAAGGGTGTAAAGCGCGCAAGTGACAGGAGAGTTTCTTTTGGCAAATGAACCTAAACGAAAGGGGTTGAGTTTACAAGTGCTCAGCATTTTTCCCCCGGAAGGCGTCTTCCCATTTTTTCCCCACACCTGACTTTCTGCAGACAAAGCCTTTCAGACGCACAATTGTTTTATAAGCGACGTTAGTCGTATTTTAACGTTTTAAGTGCAGATGCTGCATCCAAAAGGCTCCTACGATTTTAACCGAATGGATACCGCATCTCGTATATGCCATCTAAAAATAATAATAATCATACCCGATTCTTGCTGCGTAACAATATTTAAAAAGATCAACAGGATGAAACTTCTGAATAAAAATCTTCGAGTTGGACTTCCGATGAAGTGTATTTGTATGTTTCTGAAAAAGTGAAATGAAAGAAAAAGAAAGACAGAGGAATTGCTCTTGATGTTGCGATAATACCCCTTCTTGTCCGATTCGGAAATCAATCGCGTGTAACTCGTATTATCTTGTGTGAATCCGACCCTGAAACTTGTATTTTACTAAGCGAACGGATCAAGGTATTTAAAAGAGAAAAATAATGCCAAGACAAACAAACATACAAGAGGGACCAGAACGGCACAGCTAAGAGTTCAGACTCCAAGTGGCAGCGAGATTAGAAACTTTGGGAAAGTTGTGAAGAACAAAGTCCTGGATACTGAAACTACTAACCTTGTGTCTTCCTCTAATTTTGTAATGCCCCAGCTTCCCATCTGCGTACATGATGAGCTTATCCATTTTTTTCAGGAGGTAGCCTATGTTCTCACATCCTGGTTCACTGCCCTCTACCCATAAGATCTTGTCCCCGCGGATGGCTTTGTTGCTGCCCAGTTTCTGACTCGCCAGGGCTCCGTCCTGGAATTTGTCACTCAGGTGCAAAGCCAGGACTTCTTGGAAGATTTTCTCGGCTATCCGGGATCCCAGGAAATGGTCTACAACGCACAAGCCATAGGCGTTCATGCAAGGCACTATATAGTGTAAGACTAGCCTCTGAGCATCTCGGCGGTGCTCTCGGACGGGCGCCCGCTTAGAAGGCGAAGGGCCGGGGGGCAAGGCGCCCTCGGCTACTCGCACTTCGCCCGAGTTGCCGGGGGAGAGGAGAGCTCCCAGAGAGCCCTTCGCCGGCGCATCCGGCTGCTCCTTTCGCCCGGCTCGGTCCCCATCCTCGCCGCTTTCGGGGTGACCGATGAAAATCTTCCTCATGCTTTCTACTGAGTCGCCACTTAGCTCGGTCGGAGGCTGCACGGCTGCTTCCCTGCCCGAGGCCATTTGCGGGCAAGTCAGATCCGCCTGACGGCCGGCATCGCCTTACCAGGGCGACTGCATGCCGCTGCTGTTGCGTGTGGCCCTGCCCGAGCCGGCCCCGTGCGGGAAATGCCATGTTCGCCGCACACTACCGGATACCAGAGGACAAGCCGCTCGGGAGCGTGCACACGTACCAATGAGAGCGAGCGGCACGTTGGCCTCCCGCCCCCCCCCCGCCTCCCTCGATCCCGCCTCCTTCCCGTGCCGCCGCCTCCCCCGCCATCCCTCGGGGACACGGGCTGGGAACACGCGAGATCCAACGAAGCGCACGGAAAACTCCCGGTCAGTGCTGGACGTGCAAGGGAGAGAAGGGAGTCTGGGATTGGTACGTGCCTTCTCTTGTTGGGAACGGCCGACGTGAGTCACCCCCAAAAAATGGAAAGCGCGCGGGAGCTATCTTTTTTCCGTTCACCTGGATGGACCCGGTCTTTCTCCGAAATAAATATTTATATTTATACATTCCCCCAGACCCTCACTCCTTTCATCTTGTCCCAAGCCGGAGATCGTGAAAATGGTGGCTGCTCGCGAGGAGTTCCATCTACTTGTTGGATGGAGCAATAATGCCGGGTTTATAGCGGCGCAAACATTTCGAGCAGTAAATATTTTTCATAATCCCCTCTTGAAGAAATCTGCTGAAACCCAAGCGCAAGAATATGCAGTCCCAGAAAGGCCTTAGGACAGGGGTGTGAAAGACCAGGTTTGGTGTAGCAGTTAAGACAGCAAATTAGAAATAGGAAGTCTTGACTTCTAATCCTGATTTAGGGTGAAACTAGCTGGGTGATTTTGGACCAGTAATTTCCTCTCAGACCTAGGAAGCAGACAATGGCAAACCAGTTTGGAAAAACTTGAAAAACTACAGAGACTTGTCCAGGCAGTCACCAGGAGTCAACACTAGCTTGAAGACACACACAAAACCACCAAGTTTAGTTTGCATCCAGTACACTCCCATTCAGTCCCTGTATCCAGATCAGAGCAAGTACGCATGCCATTCAGTTCACTTAACCAAAAAAAAACAACAACCAGTTTGGAGTTCAGTTTGGAAATATTTGCAAACATTAAAAATTGAACTGGGAAAACGGGATTAAATATTAGTGGGATTCCTGTATTAGATCTTTGAAATCTTAATACTAACTCTGGCTCTGGTTCTAATAGTTCCTTCTGAACCTAACTCTGTATCATATTCTTCAGACTCATTTTCAGAAACTTGACTGCACACCACTCTGAATTAATTGTCAAGTTCAACCTCAGAATTATTTCAGACATCAGCAGTCTTCTTTTCCATCCAGTCATCTTGGCTTGGCTTTCAACACTTTGTGCTAAGGCGGCTCAATTAGGATGTTTTAAGCCCTAATGAATATCCATTTTGTACAATCCCTAAGTGCTGGTTCAGCTGTCTGCTTAACAATGAATTTGAGAATACATGAAAATGGTTTTGTGAATGTGAAGCTTTGGGATGCTCTGGGTGCCCCGGGGTTGGTTCTGGTTTCTTGGTGAGCCCATATTTATTTACTAGCTTTTTAAGTATCTTTAGCATTCATCTAACATTCATCAAGAACAAAGAAGGTGCTGCTGCTTGCACTTCAGAAAAGAAGTTATTTCTTTATCTAATAATAGTTGGTGAAACTTACAAATGCAACTGTTCTGAAATAAGCCTCAACAACAGACCTCACTCTTTTATGCCATTTGGTTTTTTTAATAAATAGCAATAGCACTTAGACTTTTATACTGCTTCACAGTGCTTTACAGCCTTTCTAAGTGGTTTATAGAGTCAGCATATTGTGCCCCACTACCAACAATCTGGATCCAAATATATCACCTTTTGGGTGTTCAGGCAGAGGTGAAACAACTATTTGTTGGGATACCTTAATTTTAATTTTTGCATTGAACTAATAGTTGATCAGAAAGGTCTGCAGTTCAGTGGTTCGAACCCCTAGTGCCGCATGATGGAGTGAGCTCCCGTTACTTGTCCCAGCTTCTGCCAACCTAGCAATTTGAAAGCATGTAAAAATGCAAGTAGAAAAATAGGAACCACCTTTGGTGTGAAGGGAACAGCATTCCATGCACCTTTGGTGGTTAGTCATGCTAGCCACATGACCACAGAGACATCTTCGGACAGGGCTGGCTCTTTGGCTTTGAAACGGAGATGAGCACCACCCCGTAGAGTTGGTAAGGACTAACACATACATGCAAGGGAAACTTTTACCTTTATCTTATATGACTGCACCATGAGCGCATCCCAAAACATTTGTACCATACTTCTTAATCTTGGAATGTTGCTTTAATTATCAAGATAGTACCTGAGTTAGTAGTATTAAAGTATATTAATATAGTCAGGAGTCCCTTATAAATTTAGCTTGTTTACTCTTCCAGTGCTGGCTCTTCGGCTTTGAAACAGAGATGGGCACTGCCCCTTAGAGTCAGGAACGACTAGCACATATGTGCGAGGGGAACCTTTACCCTTTAATAGCATAAATAAATATTTCCAATCATTAATGTGGATACAAGAGAGGTACAAAAGTAATGTGGGTAACAAAAGAGGTACTTTCTAAAGAGTCTTCCTCATTGATAGCATTGTAGAAAATATATCAGACCAAAGAAGGCAAAAAACTGCTTTCTGTCATCCTAGAAATCAGGAGGCACAGTAATTAAATTAGCTTTCAGGAAGCCAGATAAACCAGATGAATCTGCTTTTATGGAACTTAAATCAAGTGGATATCTTTAAGCAGAGGCTGGACAGCCAAGTTCTGGGGAAGCTTTAGTTTGGATCCCAGTGTTGGATGTCTGCAAGGGGCAGGACTTTTAATATCCCTGTCTACTGTCATAATTTTCTATGAAAATAGTCATACTTTAAGATGTTATTTTAGTTAGTCTGAGTAAAAGGATAAAAGATGGGGAATAGAGGATGTGGAATAACCAAAACAAAGGAAGGCTGGTTCCCATGATTCCTGCAATGAATGGTTGGCTTGCGGTTCAAGAGCAGGTTTAAGACTCAAGTGATCCCCTCTGATCCAAGGTGGCGCAGTGGAAGAGCCGAGGTGGCGCAGTGGTTAAATGCAGCACTGCAGGCTACTGCTAGATCAGCAGTTCAGCGGTTCAAATCTCACCGGCGCAGGGTTGACTCAGCCTTCCATCCTTCCGAGGTGGGTAAAATGAGGACCCAGATTGTTGGGGGCAATATGCTGACTCTCTGTAAACCGCTTAGAGAGGGCTGAAAGCCCTATGAAGCGGTATATAAGTCTACTGCTATTGATCACATCACCCCTGATTACATCAACTGATCACTTGTTTCCTGTCTGGATTGCTCTACCTACTTGTGTAATCTCTCCCTTAATCATGTAGAAGAAGCTAGTGAGATGAAGCTGACCTTTCCTTAGAAAGAGGAAAATATAGCCTTTGGTTGCTCACTTGAGCTCTTGGAGTATAGAGAATTATTGCCTCCACCAACACACCATTCAATTGGAGGGCAAAAAGTAGCTAACACAAAGGACTATTATTTTTCATTTCCAAGCATTCTTCACGGCCCAGGAAGTTGAGTACAGGTTGCACTTTCTGCATAGCAGCATTAGGGGCCCAATCTCCTTTTCTATGATATCCATGGTTTGTGAACCAGAAACAAAAAGGAGAAACTAGAGTTGTGTCCTCTTGTTTGCACATTCCTGCTCATCTTCAAAAGCTATGAAATTAAAAGGACCATTATATATGAGATCTACTTTGGTGCTTACCAGGCTAGAACCCGGGAGACCCATGAGTTATACTCCCACCTTAAACACAAAGCCAGCTCGGTTATTTTGGACCAGTCACTCTCTCTCACCCTGGGAAGCAGGCATCTGCAAAGCACTGCCAAAGTCTTCCCTAGAAAATTGCAGGGACTTAGTCATAAGGAGTCAACACTGATTACAGAGCACCCAAACAATATAAACAACAACAGTCCACCTGTTATAGCTAAAGGAATAATCAAAGTGATTATTGAATAGCTGGAGTGCAAATGTTTATTCAAATTAGAACCTAATGTGGAACAAATTGCACACTCATTTTCTTAACTACACAATTTACAGTAAAAAGTGGGAGTACGGCTCTATAGTTCTACTACCTTCTCTGTAGATTTTGATGTAGCACTGCAGTGAAACTGCTAGTTCCAAAACCTTTAGTCTAAAATCTGTTAAAGGTAAATCTTTTTATTGTACATGGAGCCACAAGGCTCAAATTTTTAGAAAGACTTATTTATTTAACAGGGTTACTTTTCAAATACCTTTTAGATTATCTATCCTGCTTACATTACAGGATCCTATTGTTCTAAATGTTGCTTAAACTAACTCCCAACATGTGACAGACATATCTCAAAACACTTTGATTAAATAGCCATTCTTATGTATAATACAGTAGTATATTCAAAACATGAAAAGTTTCAGCATTTAATAAGAAAGCTCTACAATTAATAACTCATGTCTTTTATGTAAATTGTGTCAATTTGGAATCTGAGCAACTGTAGCACAGTAAGTATATTTCTTTGTCTCTAAAGGAGCTTGCTGTCCTTTTGAATTTATAGTAGCAACTTGAAGAACAGCTCCCAGCATTGGCACTTAAATTTGAGAAAAGAGATATAGAGATTTGCTATAAATCACTTTTGATTGTATTAAGATTGAGGTATCTTTTTAAATATGTTATTGTTCAGTGTTATCCCCCCCCCCATTGTGCATTTTATAGGAATTGAACTGAATACTGTTAGATGTATAGCGTGGCATATAAACTCTTTGTTGTGAGATATTCCTACCTCGCCAATGAAATCTAGGTAAATGTCTTAGATAGCATATTGAAGTCAAAACTTATTAATATAAAGGTTGTTTCATATCATTACTGGGTACTTTGGATTTCTTTTTTTCTTTAAAATTCCATGTCTAATCAGGTAACTTATGTATGAGAGAGATTCTCCAGTTACTTTTTGGGAGAGTAAACAAGCTAAATTTATATGGGCCTCCTGACTATATTAATATACTTTAGTGCTACTAACTCAGGTGATATCTTGATAATTAAAGCAACATTCCAAGATTAGCAAGTATGGTACAAATGTTTTGGAATGCTCATGGTGCAGTCATATAAGATAAAGGTAAAGGTTCCCCTAGCATGTATGTGCTAGTCGTTTCCAACTCTAGAGGACGGTGCTGATCTCCTTTTCAAAGCTGAAGAGCCAGCACTATCCGTCTCCGTGGTCATGTGACCGGCATGACTAAAGGCTCACGGAATGCTGTTTCCCTCCCACCAAAGGTGGTTCCTATTTTTCTACTTGCATTTTTTACATGCTTTCAAACTGCTAGGTTGGCAGAAGCTGGGACAAGTAACGGGAGCTCACTCCATTACACGGCACTAGGGATTTGAACCGCCAAACTGCCGACCTTTCTGATCAAGAAGCTCAGCGTCTTAGCAACTGAGCCACCGCGTCCCTTCATAAAAGATATATAAGGCAATAGATGTTGTTTTAACACACGTTCCCTACATTCCAGTGCCTTCCCCCCCACCACTGAAAAGAATGTATGTTGAAACCACTTCCTCTATACATAGAACATTGCTCTGTTTTCACATTTGGAATGACTGAAGTGGGAAAGCTGCAAATGTAATCCACCCCAGTATTGGAGAAGTATTTACCTGAAAAGGATATGGCGAGAAGGGGGAGGGAAGGGGGAGGGGAAGAAGAAGAAGGAGGAGGAGGAGGAGGAGGAGGAGGAGGAGGAGGAGGAGGAAGAGGAGGAGGAGGAGGAGGAGGAGGAAGAAAGAAAGAAAGAAAGAAAGAAAGAAAGAAAGAAAGAAAGAAAGAAAGAAAGAAAGGAAGGAAGGAATTGTCAACTCCAATTGAAACCAAACCTGGAAATATCCCACCCCCCATTTCAAGAGGAATGTTTCCCCCCCCCCAGAAAAGGAGGAGGAGCAGGAGGTACTGATAGTCATTGTGATGCAGAACACAGATAATTGGACACTGAAGGAAAGTTACTGTCCAAAGTTGCTCTATGAGAAGATGGATAATCCCTATATATGATGAATAAATACTATAAATATAATTAAACCATTCCTTTGGGCATTGAAATAGGAGTATGGTGAAAAGTAAGTAAGTATGCATTGTTAACCATCAAATTTTCAGCTTCTGAGGCAAGGAGTGAATCATAGCCTCCCTGAAGATTATAAGAATTGTGTGACTCTGTTTACTCTTCACACAGAGAGAGGATGCTAAGTCCAGAAGTGCATTTGAAATTCTCCAAGCAAGAGATAATAAGGCAAACATATTACTACTACTAAAAGTTGCAGCATTATAATCATTAATTAGGTGTCACATTGTAATAATATAAATATTGAGAAAAATCTACATGTTACAATGGGAGACCCATAATAAATTCCCATTTATTTCTTTGTTAACTAGAGTTTTTATTGATTAAATTAAGTAAATCCTCTGCTGATCGCACACCCTGATTGCCTTTATCACTGTTGTTTCCTTCTTAAAATGCCTACATCATACCTGAATCCCACTTCCCCAAATAAATAACAGCTGTCGGGATGATTAAAATCAGGAAAATGGTATTGAGAAACTTTAAACATCCTTTCTTTACTTCCATTTCTATAAACAGTTGCTAATATCCCAATATTTACTTTATTTAAAATGGAAAATCATAGAAAGTAAATTACCCTTTAGGGATTTCTTAAGAGCCTGTAAGAGTAGGGTTTGGCAAGCCCCAATTAATGTAAGATAGTCCTGAACTCAACAACCATTTGTTTAACACCAAAATTCAGAATCATAGGTCAATATTTTTGGAGATGTTGGTCAGTGCTTTGCAGCACTGGCTAGGACGCGTTATGTGCAGAAACCAACCCACAATGCAACAAAGAGTTTTGAGTCTGGCCAAATGGCAGTGTCTCTCTCGATTTCTTTTTCAAAAAATTACATATCTTTGTATTTCAGGAGAAAAAAAGAAACCCCTAGTAAATACTTTTATAAGAACTAACCCAAACAGTTAGTTCTTATAAAAAGAACTCATTGTTTGGGTTAGTTCTTATAAAAGTTTTTTTTTAGTTCCTATTTTTTTTAGTTCTTATAAAAGTTCTTTCTGAGTTCTTCCTGAGAGTAATGCTGTCCAAATTTTATACTGAGAAAAGTTTGGTGAAACCCCACTATGACAGATTCTGCAGTGGCCTGAGGTTGACTTTGTAATCCCAGTGTGCCCAATGGATCTGCTACATGTTTAATCATTATAATTAAAGGCACGGTGTGACCAGTTGAATACGTGCTTCTCTGCACACATAAAGTTCTGAGAAAGGGAAAAATGTGTTGTAAATACTTCCTCCACCGTTGGTTTAAAAAAATTCTGTGGTTTCTTCACTTTTTTTTTTCAAGAATGGAGTCAGAACTGCTAGCAAAAAGGTCATAAAAAGTTAAGAGCTTCTCCTTTTCTCTTGGGACAATTGCAGAGCTCATAAAATATTCTTTCAGACAGGGTGAAATTTATTATCACAGGATTGTTGTGATATTGGACAGAATATATTGTTATCTTTTAAGTGATGTAAATATTTTTGTGGATAGATCTAAGCATCAATAAAGTTATGGTTTATCGTTTACATTAAAATCCTACCTTTATTGTGTATTCATGATTATTCCCTCCACATTTTACTCCCCTAACAAGTATGTAAGTAAGATTAAAGATACTGATTAGTAACCCAAAGTCATCTGTGGTTTGATGCTGAGAGCTGATCTGAACTGAGATCTCCCAGTCCTAAATTAACATTGTAAGCCAATTAGGTGTCCTCTAGATATATTAACTGTATCTCCCATCTTTCGGTCCTATAATTACTGGAGCTGATGGCAGTAGAAATTCAAATCATATGAAGTTGGTGTACTATCATGGCTAATATTTAATCATGAATCTTTTTGAGCAAAGAGCTGGCTTGTCTTCAAGATGAATCTATATTTGTGAAACCAATTAACAAAACAATTCTGTAAATATCTAGTCATATATCCTCAGATACATATATAGGATTGCCACTTAAGGTGTTAAAAAAGATGTAAATAGAGGGAGATAGGGGGATACTATTTGATTTGGAAGACTTCGATTTATTTATTTCCCATTGTATGGCTGTTTGTTTTGTACAAACAGCTCTGGGTGGGGTGCAGAATTTAAAATTAAAACAGAGGTGAAAATAAATATAAACAGGTGACAGAAAAATAAAAAGGCAGCTGAGAATACCTACATCCAGAGACATAAAAAGCTCTCTACAAACAGAAAACTGCCAAATCAAGAATAAAAGTTCAAAAGTGGTTTTTTTGCTTGCTCATTTTTTATTGCCTGATTTATTGGCCAATTTTATTCATGCATTTGTTTAAACCCAAGAGAACATTACCAATCAAATGCATGGGCATACCTTCTGTTTGAAGCAATGCAGTCTATTTTCTTACCTCAGCATGCAATCCCTTCATTCTGATAGATGGGAGACCAGATTTCAGACAGTTGCCTGCACATTGGGCTGTTATATTTCCCCCCATCTATTGTAAATGGGGCATCAATGTGGTTTTTAATATGAGCAGCTAACCTTACTAATCACATAAAAGGAATTCACTGACAAATGACAAAAGTGTTGGTTTTGAAATTAAGCAGCATCGAATCTACTTAATGAAAAGTCTGATGCCCTCACATAATACTTAGTTCTCTGTGATATGGCCAAAATTCATAGCTTGGAAGAAAGATATCATTTCTGCACTTCAGAAAATTCTGCTGTTGGCCACCCTACTGTTCATAAATGTGATCTCTGAATAGCCATGGGGCTCATTCCCTTTTCTTTAATCTTTTCTTGTCTCAAGAGTCTTAACAAATTGCCCTATTAGCAATTGAAATCAATTGGTTATTAGATAATTACCATAAGTAAAAAGCAGCATGCACTCATGATGAGTATCACGCATATGCAGCTTTCAACTCCTGCTGGGCAAATATTACTTTAAAAAAAAAAACAAAGCAACAAAGAAGCCTTCTAAGTTCTTATCCTAATGTTTAAACAGTTTGGAAACAGCATTAGAGGGTCTAATATTTGGTTCACAGGCTGTTGATTTTCAAGATGATGTCATCTTTCAGCATTCAGGCTATGGTTACTTTGAGAAATAATATGCTTTGAAGGTATTTAAAATGTAAATAAGGTATTTCCTAATTGGACCCAAAAAGAAAATTCATTTATTTAATACTTATTTGTCTGAACATGTGAATAATATGGTATTGTAGTACATGTGAGGAAGTAAGCTTAAATGATATTCCATAATACTAAATATTATTGTCTCTTGCAGTTTCAACATTTGGTGAATAAGAAAATAGAATAATTTTTTAAATTGATCTGAACATTCCTCACATTACTCATTTGTGAACAAAAATTGAATATTTCGAACTTTTTAGTTTTGAGAAATAGATGTCTACGGAGATTCTCAGTCATCCAGTTCATAGTTCTCCCAAAAGTGTTTTTTCTAAAGGCAACTGGACTTTGTTTTTCCTTGAAGACTTTTCACTTCTAATCTAAGAAGCTTCAGTTCTGACTGAATGGTAGAGGATGGAAAGATTTATATTCCTTGCAATCATATAGTTGTTAGCTCTCTTGAAAAATAGGCAGGTAGGGGAGAGACACAACAAAGATTGATAAAATTATGCATGGCATAAAGACAATAGAAGGTGGAATTATTTATTTATTTTATTTATTTATATGCTGCCTTTATTATTTTTATAAGTCAATGAACACATACAATACTCAGCAACTCTGTAGGGTGAATTGGACTGAGAGAGAATGACTGGCCCAAAATCATCCAGCTGATTTTCTTGCCTAAGGCTGGATTAGAAATTATCTACAGAATTTTGCTATAGGTGATCATAATTTCAAACATAATAGCTTTAAAAGGCTAATTCAGACAATA
The DNA here is from genome assembly GCF_051295495.1 of Thamnophis sirtalis. Lineage (NCBI taxonomy): Eukaryota > Metazoa > Chordata > Lepidosauria > Squamata > Natricidae > Thamnophis > Thamnophis sirtalis. Next base: position 123,761,583 of record NW_028261381.1, read on the forward strand.
TATAGCTATTAATAGTCAAATGTCCACTTCCAGGAGCAAAAGCAACACAACTGCTACTAAGCAACAGTTTGGGAAATGGTTTTGTCCATTTGTCCTGCTCATGGCATTCCAATAGACACCTGCACAGCAACTTAAAGAAAAGGCACTTGGACTACATACAGTAGATGTTTCTTCTGAATTGGCACTCGTCTGCCTTATTTTTTTAAGTGTGAAGACTTATTTACAGCTTTAATCAGTAGCACTTCTTTTCATTAAAAAAATCATGCTTCTGTTAACAAAAGATATGCATACATTCTGTGGAAAGACTTATGTGCCATGGCCATTAACCTTCCTTTTCCATCCTTTTCCCTTTTTACAGCCATAGCAAAGGCATTTAGGCTTATATACTGCCCCATCGTGTTTTGTGGCATGATGTGGGTGGTTTAAGTGCATTTGCCTATTGCTCCCAACAATCTGGGTTCTCATTTTACCAACCTTGGAAGGATGAAAGGATGATTCAATTTGGATCCCTCTCAGGATTGAATTCTAGGCTGTGGGCAGAGTTTGCCTGCAATACTGTATTCGAGTCACTGTGCTATTAGGGCTCATTTTTATCTTTTAGGAGACCTGCCATTGAAGATTGGATGGATCAACTATGACAGAATAGAAAGAAGGGAGAAAAAAGGAGGAGGAGGAAAAGAGCTGAAAAAAGATGCACTGACAAAACTGTGAAAGTTAAAATGGGGCAACCTGAGCTGGAGGAAATGCTGAATGGCCAAGAACTGGGTGGTTGTTAATATGATTTATTGGGTTAGGGATTTTCTATCTTCACTGTGAGTTGTATTATGTTGGGGGGCGGGGTACACTGAGGGAGCTCAACCAATTTCATTGTACATATGTTGTGCACTGACAATAGAGGGCCGAAGTGTACAGTTTATTGATATCACTGTTCCTGGAGATGCCATAGTCGAAGAAAAAGAACTAGAAAAAATAATAAAATATCGCGACCTGGCCATCGAAACTACACAGCTATGGATGAAGCACGTAACAGTGATACCCATTGACATTGGGGCACTTGGCACCATGTCCAAGAATTTTATAATACATCCACAAATTGCAGCTTCCTGCACTAACACCAGTGGAACTACAAAAAACTGCACTACTCGGAACATCTTATATTTTAAAAAGGTACTTGGTTGATTCCTAGGAAGCTGGCAGCAAACTCTATCAACCATTAGCGTAAGTCAATGGTATTTGTAATGCATTTTTGAATGTTCAGTTGGCTAAGTTTCATGTTCAATGAATAAAGTAAATTATCATTATTATGTGGTTAATCTTTGGTGAGATTCAGAGCCTTTGGGGCTGGTTGGTAGCTCAACAGCTCGAGTCCTAACCAAGGACCTAGAAACTGTTAAGGTAGAAAGTCAAGATCTTGTGGGACTTCAGAATTCAGACTGACAGGCACTTGGTCCACAACACACCTGACATAACAATAGTTGAAAAGAAAAAAGTATGGTTCATTGACATTGCAATACCTGGAGATGCATGAATTGAAGATAAACAGCAAGAAAAAATCACAAAGTACCGGGACTTGCAAATTGAAGTTGAGCGACTGTGGAAAAAGAAATTGTGTGTTGTCCTGATTGTAAGCAATACCTAAAGGGCTACCTCGCTATTTGGAAATTTTAAATTTATCAGACTTGAACATTCTGATTCTACAAAAAACCACCCTACTTGGAACAGCTTATATCCTTCGACATTACCTTAACAGTTCATAGGTCCTTAGTTAGGACTCAAGCTGTTGATCTTCCAACCAGCCCCAAAGGCTGTGAATCTCACCAAAGATTAACATAATAATAATAATAATAATAATAATAATAATAATAATAATAATAATAATAATAATAATAATAAATATTCACCCATGTAAAGAAAAAAAACTTTGAACTTTTGGAAAGAACTGTGGGAAAACCCAGTGGAATACAACAACACTGCCTCCTGGATCAAAGATATTCACCAACAAACAACAAAAAACAAGATGGAAAATATTGTAATAAAAACTGACATGGTGGCAAAACAAGCAAAGAAGGTCAAGGACTGGAATGCACCTGGCCTGGATGAACTGCATGGTTACTGACTAAAACACCTGACGAACTTCCATCATCGCATGATCACTCAATTTGATCAAATGCTTCAAAATGCAACAAGCGAAGAATGGTTAACAGCTGGCCGAACATACTTGATAATGAAAGATCCAGAAAAAGGCACAGAACCAAGCAACTATCGCCCAATTACTTGTCTGCCAACAGCATTCAAACTTTTTACAAGGGTACTGACAAATTCAGTATTCAATCATCTGATGGAAAACAGTAGAACAAAAAGGAAATTATAAAAAATCAAGAGGAACGAAAGATCAGCTGCTCATAGACAAAATGGTGCTAAAAAATGCAAAACAAAGAAAAACAAATTTAAATATGGCATGGATTGATTACAAGAAGGCATTTGACTCATTACCCCACAGCTGGATTAACACGTCTGGAAAACTTTGTAATCAGCAAAAGTATTTGTACATTTTTGAAAGCAAATATGCAAAAATGGAAAAGAGTTCTAACAACAAATGGGAAGAACATTGGTGAAGTTAACATCAGACGAGGAATCTTCCAAGGGGATTCACTTTCACCACTACTGTTCAACATTGCATTAATTCCACTGACAATAATCCTACGAAACACAAAACTGGGATACCAAATCTCAAGCCATCTACTACACATAGATGACTTTAAAATGTATGCAAAAAGCTCCACTGAACTTAAATCAATACTCAACACAGTTCAACTGTTCAGCAGTGACATCAAAATGAACTTTGGACTTGAAAAATGTGCTATATAAGCCATGCTGCGAGGAAAAATAGAAAAAACAGAAGGAATAGAACTGGGAAATGGAAATATAGTGAAAGCATTAGCAAAGATGATGGTTACATGTACCTAGGCATATTGGAAGCAGATAACATCTTGAATGGAAAAGTGAAAGAGTCAATGCAAAAGGAATATATCAGGAGGGTCCGCAAAATATTAAAATCAAAGCTGAATGCTGGAAGCATAATTAAAGCCATTAATACATGGGCAGTTCCAGTGATACACTACTCAGCTGGAATCATCAACTGGATTCTGGCGGAACTGGAAAACCTGGACCCAAAAACACACAAACTTTTGAATATGTACCACACTTTACATCCACAAAGTGACATCAACAGGTTGTACCTGCCAAGGGGACAGGGGGCTATTGCAAATTCATCAAACTGTAGAAGAAGAAAAACAAAGTGTGAATGATTATGTGAACCAAAGTACAGAAAAATTGCTGCAGGCTGTGAAAACAGAGGACAGCATAAAAACAACAGAAACAAAGGCAGAATATAAGGAAAAACAGATGGATGATAGATTAAATAGATGGAAAACAAAAGCTTTGCACGGGCAGCACTTGAAAAACATTGAAGGAAAATGTGATGACAACTTGACATGGACATGGCTTAAAATGGGAACTATCAAGAAAGAAACGGAAGGTTTAATACTGCCTGCTCAAGAACAAGCACTACAAACTAATGCCATGAAAGCGAAGATACAAAAATCTACTGACAAGCCAAATTGCCAACTTTGCAATAACAAAGTCAAAACTGTTTCACATTTAATATGTGAATGCAGCAAAATCTCACAAACTGATTACAAAGCTAGACACGATCGAGTTGCCAAATTAATCCACTGGTTATTATGTAAAAAATATGATTTACCTGTATCCAGAAAGTCATGGGAACATAAAGTGGAAAAAGTTATCGAAAATGAGAAGGTGAAGATCTTGTGGGATGTTTGAATACAAACGGATCGTCATTTGGAGCACAACACACCAGATATCACAGTTGTAGAGGGCCGAAGTGTACAGTTTATTGATATCGCTGTTCCTGGAGATGCCAGAGTCGAAGAAAAAGAACTAGAAAAAATAATGAAATATCACAACCTGGCCATCGAAACTACATGGCTATGGATGAAGCATGTAACAGTGATACACATTGTCATCGGGACACTTGGCACTATGTCCAAGTATTTTACAAGATAGATCAACAAATTGCAACTTCCTGCAATAACACCAGCGGAACTGGGAAAAGCTGTGCTACTCGGAACATCTTATATTTTAAGAAGGTACTTGGTTGATACCTAGGACGCTGGCAGCAACCCGTATCAACCATTAGCACCAGTCATTGGTATTTGTAATGCATTTTTAAATATTCAGTTGGCTGAGTTTCATGTTTAATGAATAAAGTATAGAATAATAATATTAATATGATGTTAATCTTTGGTGAGATTCAAAGCACTTGAGGATGGTTGGCAGCTCAACAGGTCGACTCCTAACCAAGGACCTAGAAACTGTTAAGGTAACATTAGAGGATATAAGCTGTTCCAAGTAGGGTGGTTTTTTTGTAGAATCAGAATGTTCAAGTCCATCATCATCATCATCATCATCATCATCATCATCATCATCATCATCATCATCATCATTATTATTATTATACAATTGTATCACAGCGACCAGTTGTTTCGCCGGATTTGGCATTGGTTACTAGTTGGGCCCCACCCAGGGGCCGAGGACGTCATAACGTATTTTCGTAATATGCGTGCAGATCCAAGCAGTGCGGCTTTTTGCATTTGACTGATGGTGATTTTGTCAATTTTTAACTGTTTTCAATGTAATTCCAGTGCTTTTGGAATAGCACCCAGTGTGCCAATTACCACTGGAATTACCACTGCTGGTTTGTGCCATAGTCGTTGAATTTCAATTTTTAAGTCCTGGTATTTTGCGATTTTTTCATGTTCCTTCTCAGCGACCCTGCTATCACCTGGTATTGCGATGTCTATGATTGTGACCTTATTTTTCTCAACCAATGTGATGTCTGGTGTATTATGCGCCAGTATTTTGTCTGTTTGTATGCAAAAATCCCACAAGATCTTGACCATCTGACCCTCGGTGACTTTTTCAGGCTGATGTTCCCACCAGTTTTTTGCTGTTTTAATATTATAATTTTTGCACAAATTCCAATGGATCATTTGTGCTACTGAATTGTGCCGCAATTTATAATCAGTCTGCGCAATTTTTTTACAGCAGCTGAGTATGTGATCAACAGTTTCATCAGCTTCTTTGCAAAGTCTGCATTTCGCATGATCAGAGGATTTTTCGATTTTGGCCTTAATGGCATTTGTGCGGATAGCTTGTTCTTGCGCAGCCAGGATTAGTGATTCTGTTTCTTTCTTCAATGTACCCATTGTTAACCATAACCAAGTTTGTTCACTGTCCACTTTATCTTTTATTTTTTCCAGACATTGGCCATGCAGTGCTTTGTTCTGCCAACTCTCCATTCTTGATTTTATCACATCTTTTCTGTATTCTTGTTTCGTCTGTTGGGATTTTTGTTCTTTACTTCAATTAATAGATGTTCTTGACTTTCTTTTAAATAATCAGCCAGTGCATGTTTTTCTTCTTCTTCAACTGTTTGCTTCACTTGTAATAATCCTCTGCCACCTGATTTTTGGGGCAGATATAGTCTATCAGTATCACCACGTGGATGTAAACTGTAGTACATTGTCATTAGTTTCCTGGTTTTTCGGTCCAAAACGTCCAAATCAGCTTGTGTCCAGTTAACTATACCAGCTGTGTATCTTATAACTGGTATTGCCCAGGTATTTATGGCCTTGATTGTATTTCCACCATTCAATTTAGATTTCAAAATTTTCCTAACTCTGTTGGTGTGTTCTCGCCTGACTAGTTTCTATTTCTCCATGCTTGATGTTATCCAACTGCAGAATGCCTAAGTATTTGTAGGCTTCATTTTCATTGCATTTAATTAGTTGGCCATTGGGCATTTCAATTCCCTCACATGCAGTGATTTTGCCTCTTTTTATGGATACAGTGGCGCATTTTTCCGTGCCAAACTGCATTGAAATATCGGTGCTGAATACTCGACTGTGTTTGTCAATGATTAGATTTCTATTTCTGACTTTCCGTAGAGTTTCAAATCATCTATATATAGTAAATGCGAAAATTTTTCAGCTTCTTTGGCTGTTTGGTAGCCTAATTTCATTTTTTAAAAGATTACTGATAGTGGGATCATTGCGATGATGAAGAGAAGAGGTGAAAGTGAATCACCCTGGAAAATTCCTCGCTTGATATTAACCATTCCGTAGATCTCATTCCCTACTGCCAACTCAGTTCTCCATTGTTTCATCGCCTTTTCAGTAAAGGATGTAATATTTTTGCTAATGCCAGTTGTTTCTAAGCATTTTATGATCCAACTATGTGGCAGTGAGTCAAATGCCTTTTTGTAATCAATCCAGACCATATTCAAGTTCATTTTTCTGTTCTTACAATTTTCTAATATCATTTTATCAATTAGGACCTGATCTTTTGTGCCCCTGCTCCTTCTTTTGTTGCCTTTTTGCTCTACTGGCAAGATGTTGTTTGTTTCCAAATAATCCATCATGTTATCTGCAATAATGCCTGTGAGTAATTTGAAGGTTGTTGGCAAGCATGTTATTGGTCTGTAGTTTTCAGGTGTTGTTCCTTTAGTTGCATCTTTCTGAATCAAGTATGTTTTTCCAGTTGTCAACCATTCATCAATTTGGCCCTTTTGTAAAATTTCATTCAGTTGCCTGGCCAATATTGCATGTAAACTGGTCAGATATTTGAGCCAGAAACCATGTAATTGGTCCTTTCCAGGTGATGTCCAATTCTTTACCTTTTTTATTCGATTTTTGACCATCTCAGTTGTTATTTCTAATACTTGCATTTGTTTGTTGCCAATGCTTTTCTCAAAGTCATGTATCCACTTTGCTTCCTTATTGTAGTCCTTTGCATTTTCCCACAATTCTTTCCAGAATTCAACTGTAGCCTGCTTTTCTGGTTTTTCACTTTTGGTGTTACCATTCACATTAAGACTTTGATAAAAACGCCGTTGGTTTGATCGAAATTGCTGATTTTGTTTATATTGGATGATTCGTGCCTCATATCTTTCAATTTTTCTAGCTGTTGCTGTTATCTGCTGTTTTACAATCTCTACAGCTTCATTGATGTTTCTTGTATCCAATCTATATCTTCTGATTAGCCGATCTATGATTTTGTTGTTTTTAAGCCGTTGCTCATGCATGTTCTTTAAGTTACTATCATCTGCCCTTAATTTTTTGACTTTTTGTTCTAATCGGATTTTCCACTTTGGCTTTGATGCTTTTTCTGTTGTGTGACTAGGTACTTTGATTTTAATGCCTAGTTCATTAGTGACTGTTACAGCTGTGCTGTACATTAACTGGTTCGTTTCCAAGATGGATCCCGATTCAATTGTTGAAAACACTGCATTAACCATTTTCATGATAGGGGCCAAAATTTTCTTAGGCACAGTTTTTAGTGATGGTAAACGTTGCCTTTCCTCATTAAGCAGAAAATGCTCCATGATCTTATCCTTCAATTCTTTTTGTTTTTGAGTTAGTTCATCAGTTGGTTCAGTGATAACTGGTTCTAGTGGTGGTGGTGTTATTTCCTCCCCGAGAGCTTCTTCTGGGAGTTCTACTATAATGTCTTTAGTTGTGTCTTGAATATCAGTTATTTCTGCTTGTGATAATTTTTTTTTTGGTTTTGCAATTTGCCTGAATTTCCTCTAGTTCAACTTCACTAAACACTTTATTCCGTATAATAAATTGCCTTTGATCTGCTAGTCGTTGTTCGCTAACATTTGAATCTGGATATTGTTGTTTCCATAATTCATACATTCACTTTAAATAGCCTCTTTTTTCTGGCTCTGAGTTGTAGTAACAGGCCATTATGGCACGGTTTTCATCTGCACTATATTTTTGTTGTTTTGTTGGCTGGTCCACTTGTAGCCCACTTGTCGACGGATGTCCAGGGACCCCAACATCCGCCGTGGCCCTTGTTAAGCCGCGCGACGACCGATGCTGTATGGAATTCTTATTCGTTTTTTTCACCATATTGTATGGGTTGGCGGGGTTTTTTTATGGGAATAGATGCCAACCTGACCCCAACCCTCCTCCTTTCTCATCCGGGCTTGGGACCGGCAACGGCGGAGTTTTTTTTATTTTTATTATACAATTGTATCACAGCGGCCAGTTGTTTCGCTGGATTTGGCATTGGTTACTAGTCGGGCCCCACCCAGGGGCCGAGGACGTCATAACGTATTTTTGTAATATGCGTGCAGATCCAAGCAGTGCGGCTTTTTGCATTTGACTGATGGTGATTTTGTCAATTTTTAACTGTTTTAAATGTAATTCCAGTGCTTTTGGAATAGCACCCAGTGTGCCAATTACCACTGGAATTACCACTGCTGGTTTGTGCCATAGTCGTTGAATTTCAATTTTTAAGTCCTGGTATTTTGTGATTTTTTCATGTTCCTTCTCAGCGACCCTGCTATCACCTGGTATTGCGATATCTATGATTGTGACCTTATTTTTCTCAACCAGTGTGATGTCTGGTGCATTATGCGCCAGTATTTTGTCCGTTTGTATGCGAAAATCCCACAAGATCTTGACCATCTGATTTTCGGTGACTTTTTCAGGCTGATGTTCCCACCAGTTTGTTGCTGTTTTAATATTATAATTTTTGCACAAATTCCAATGGATCATTTGTGCTACTGAATTGTGCCGCAATTTATAATCAGTCTGTGCGATTTTTTTACAGCAGCTGAGTATGTGATCAACAGTTTCATCAGCTTCTTTGCAAAGTCTGCATTTGGCATCATCAGAGGATTTTTTGATTTTGGCCTTAATGGCATTTGTGCGGATAGCTTGTTCTTGCGCAGCCAGGATTAGTGATTCTGTTTCTTTCTTCAATGTACCCGTTGTTAACCATAACCAAGTTTGTTCACTGTCCACTTTATCTTTTATTTTTTCCAGACATTGGCCATGCAGTGCTTTGTTCTGCCAACTCTCCATTCCTGATTTTATCACATGTTTTCTGTATTCTTGTTTCGTCTGTTGGGCCTTCAGTAGTTTTTTGTTCTTTACTTCAATTAATAGATGTTCTTGACTTTCTTTTAAATAATCAGCCAGTGCATGTTTTTCTTCTTCAACTGTTTGCTTCACTTGTAATAATCCTCTGCCACCTGATTTTCGGGGCAGATATAGTCTATCAGTATCACCACGTGGATGTAAACTGTAGTGCATTGTCATTAGTTTCCTGGTTTTTCGGTCCAAAATGTCCAAATCAGCTTGTGTCCAGTTAACTATACCAACTGTGTATCTTATAACTGGTATTGCCCAGGTATTTATGGCCTTGATTTTATTTCCACCATTCAATTTAGATTTCAAAATTTTCCTAACTCTGTTGGTGTATTCTCGCCTGACAATAGTTTCTATTTCTCCATGCTTGATGTTATCCAACTGCAGAATGCCTAAGTATTTGTAGGCTTCATTTTCATTGCATTTAATTAGTTGGCCATTGGGCATTTCAATTCCCTCACATGCAGTGATTTTGCCCCTTTTTTTGGATACAGTGGTACATTTTCCCATGCCAAACTGCATTGAAATATTGGTGCTGAATACTCGACTGTGTTTGTCAATGATTGGATTTCTAATCTGACTTTCCATAGAGTTTCAAATCATCCATATATAGTAAATGTGTCAGTTGCCAACCTGACCCCAACCCTCCTCCTTTCTCATCCAGGCTTGGGACCGGCAACGGCGGAGTTGTTGTTGTTGTTGTTGTTGTTGTTGTTATTATTATTATTTACTTTATTCATTAAACAAGAAACTCAGCCAACTGAACATTTAAAAATGCATCACAAATACCATTGGCTTTGTTGTTGTTGTTGTTGTTGTTGTTGTTGTTGTTAAGAACACTGGCAATTGAAAGAAACCTTGAACACCACTTTACAATTTGGGCACTGGCAGAGAAGAAGAGACTCTGGACATTAGCTGCCACTACCTCAGGACAGCCCAGGGCACTGATAACAGTCCATCAGACTGTTACCATGAGTTGGGCATCATAAACACCCAGAAAACTGACAGTGGAGCAGCCTGGAGCTGATGGAGAAGCCAAACTTGTTGACCTACCAGGGTGAACTTCAACAAAGCATTGAACATTGGTAACATGTTGAACACCTGAAGCATGAGCAGCCCAAGGGGCATTTGATAGGAGAAAAGGAACGGTTGCAATTCCCCCTTGATGTTCTGATTCTCCTGCACTGAGCTAGGCGTCAAGTGGCTTTGACCAGGATTGGCTGGGGGGAGCAGAAGTTGTATTGGAATAAAGAAAATACACACAAGAAGAATGTTAAATAGCTGGTTTGAATTAACAGTATAGGATACTGTTTATATGAGACACAGAAAATGTTATGTGTGATGCTAAAGATACATGAAAATAAGATACCATGTATGTTAAGCACTAAGTAAGATAGGAAGTTGTCTAAAATCAAATGAACCTGGCATCTCAAATTTAAGGTAAAATCTATATTTTATGTACTTTCTCTAATAGAGGACTTTCTTACATATGCATGTTAATTTCTTTAGCCAAATCTTCATGTTCCCAAATAATGTTTTTTAATATCTGAATCTTGAGAATACAGCTTTCAGAAAGGTCAGAGTGTAAAATCTACAATGCCAAATAAATAACTTTTTTTAAAAAAAAATCTGAACCAAGTCCCTCAGTTTCTGAGATATTTATTTATTTATTTATTTATTTATTTATTTATTTATTTATTTATTTATGGATGGATGGATGGATGGATGGATGGATGGATGGATGGATGGATGGATGGATGGACACTCACTCCCAAATGACTCTGGGCAGCTTATATGGTTAAAATAAGAAGAAAAATAATAAAATAAAATAAAAATATACAAAATATTCTGTTCATTCATTCTGCATAGGTTGATTTAACATGGATCAGTAGAGATCAAACAGTGGGGCAAAAGCTTGTATCATTCCTGATCATTTCACCAGCTAAATATATCCAACATTTAATGCCATGCTCCTAGGACAGATCTGATAGGTTTGCTTTTGACATTCACCTTTGCATTTCCAATTTCCTTGATGGTAGATGGAGAACTAGGGAAAAACCAGAAAAGTTTGGATCTTTCCTGAACTGTTCTAACTTGCATAAAACATCATCGTACCATCTATGTACTTTCAGAACAGAATGAAAATGCAAATAGAGCTCTCTGCCTTGGGGCTTGTAGTAAGGGAAGCCTGCCACCTTGCTTGTAGAAGGCACACATGTGGGCTTTGCATTCTCTTAGGCCATATTGTATGAAGAAACAAAATGTCTGAGGATCCAGGGAGGCGTTTTGGGGAAAGGAAGAAAGAACATGCATGTGTTATCTTAGCACATTCCCATCCAAGATTGAGCATGCAAAAGAGGGATTCGAGAACATTTTCTTCAGGCCAAACATTCCTGCATGTACTGCATTGAGGGTTTTCCCTCTCATAGTGTCGAAATACAGTAACAATGAAGTGCTCAAGAGTAAATCTGCTTCCTGGACTCTATTGTTGGCATACTTCATTTCTGATCCCATTTCCACTCTTTCTTCCCCTCCCAATATTCACAAGAGTTAACTGAAAGGCCAAAAAATCTGATCTATCAAAATACTATCCTGTTTCTCATATACAATAACATACATCGGAGGCAGGAAGAGGACTGAGTTATGATTCATCTGATCCAGAGGATTATTTTTCCTGAAATCAAGATGTTTCCTTATTCAGTAACCTCTTCATTTGGCATCCACGGCTAATAAGAAACTAATTGCATTTTTCCAATGATAACATTCAACGTTTTCTGTACGTTTCTAGTTTTGTCAGTAAATAATTTCAGATTTGTATTGAGCAACATTATCATTGAAACACATTTTAATTTCAAGAACAACCCAGACCAATTTACTTTTGCATCCCACTGGTTTTGATGATAAAACAGGTGTAAATTTATTTGTTTGTGTTAAGTTCTGGGCGATGAATGGAGACGAGGCCAGAGTGATTTCTAACAGTTCTTTATTCAATATTGCCTGTGAGGCAACAGAAACTCCCTGGCTGACGGAGCTCCTTTTATAGGAAACTGATGAGGCAAACAACCAATCAGGAGAGAGAATTTTCCCACTCCAACAGAGGACCAGAATGAGAACTTTAACTGACAACTATACACTATATACAATACTTAACAGTTTGTTTACTTGCTTGTTTGTTCAGTTTCTATAACTGCCCATCTCAGTCAACGACTCTGAGCAGCCAACAATTTAAAAAAATGACATAAGGAATTCTTTGCTTTTTAACCCTTGGTTAACTCTTAAAAGGCGAAAAATTCCTTATACAAAAGAGGCGCCTAGTTCTCTGGCCTCCTCCTATAGTTAACACTAAGCACTGTTCCAAGTCACTGTGACTTAGAATCTGGTAGCAACTATCTTGGCTTTAATTATTTTTTAAAAATTCTTTAAAATTCTTTCCTTTTCCTCATGACTGGTGAGGCCACGCCTCCCCTGCCTCTAGTGACTGCACGTCCCTGTCTCTCAGGTACTCTAGTCCCAAGCCATGTAGGACTTTAAAGGTACCTTGAATTGCACCTAGAACACGCTGGTAACCAAGGCAGCTCATGTAAATGTGCTATGTATCTGGCACTGATGGGTTCAGAAACCAGTCATAGGAGAGTTCATTCCAAAATGTCCGTCTGCTTTTGCAGAGTTTATTCTTTGATACAGTTTTAACAAGCAGCAAATAGGATATATAGCAACAGCATTGTAATTGATGTATTCTCCTTGTCAATCTCTAAAAACATCCCAGCCAGGGTAAGGTCTCACATATCTAGATGATTCCTGGTACTGCCTGGTGCTGTTAATTAGGCGAGCTCATCAGCATTTGAGCTAAACAGCTACTGAGATCATGGCAGTTTGCTGTGCATGCCTCTTCTCTATAAACTTTCCTCTATCCCTACATGGCACCATTTATGCAGCTGCATTTGCAATAGTTGAAGTCTCCAAATGATCTCCCCGTGTAGAGGGTGTTACAGAGAGGCTGTCTATACATTTTTTTTTAAAAAATGTTAATAAGTCACATAATTAATTCATCACTGCAACATGAATAAAATACGCCTCTTCTTGCAGGTAAAAATAGATTTGGAGCATACAATTCCTGTTCATTTGACATCTGACATTTTGTGCTATGTACTTTTTTATGTTAATACTTTAGATTTTCAAAATTCAAAAATATAATTATTTAGATCACATATGATATATTAACAATCTGTACCTGATAAATATTTGTTAAGGGATGTTTCTTTTTTAGGTAGAAGATCAGATCTGAGATATTAAATGTTGAATTAACCTCAAAAATACCGTACATATCTTTTAAAACTCAAAATGCATAATTCATTAGGTAATATTTCTAATATTCAGTGCTTAAATTTTCTGTTGTCTGTAGATCTTTGCATTTGTGTGCCTGTGCACATGTGTGTCTTAATTTGTAGCAGAATTATTCACGCAAGTTCTTTGCTTAGATAGAAAGCTAGTTTACCCAGGTATTCCTGATGGGAATAGAACTGATGAATTTAGAATTATGCAATATGTACCAAGACGGCATTCTAGGTTATTTCATTTGTAAGATTAATGTTTGAATTATAAATGAAAACAATTAAACTGAGGCTGTAGAATTTCATCAAATGGAAAGGGAAAGTTTTGGTTATCATATAGTGATCAAAGTCTTTTGTTTTCTGAAAAGTACAACTCTAAACCCAAATTACAGGGACTTTTGATTTCCAATGCACACTACTCTTCATAATTACTCCAGGTAAAAATGTGTGTGTGTATAGCTGGGACATGTGAGTTCAGTTTGACTTAATGCCTATTGATTTAGAAATATGTCTGAGATTCAGATTTGCCATTTCTATGAAAATATAAACAAGACTACTGTATAACCCATGATTTTACGGTACCTCAGAGAAGACGAATCAGGCCTTGGGCATTCAGTTAATTTAGATTAACGTATGTTATCAAATATTAAACTGGTTGCAATCCATTGCATAGCAATTTTAATTTGTATTATTCATAATACATCCTTATGAAAAAAAGTGCCATGCCTTTAAGCAGAGGTGGGCATCACATAATGTAACAATCAGTTCGCCCGGCACCGGAAGTGTGAGCTCACACTCACATTCAGATAGAAGCACTATCTGAATTTGATAATTGTGTTAACATGGGAGAAACTATCTAAATTAATTAATTATTTTAGAAGTCATGGCTCTCGCCATTTGAGTTTTCTTTTCATTTGCAAATCTTGTATGTCAGAGTGAGCAACTTCTCTTGACCAGATAGCCATACTAGAACTTCCTGGAATGAATGAATGAGGACAGGAACTGCCTTAATGCGTGAAATGGGTGCCGTCATTACTGTCTCAGTAAAGCTTACAGAATCCATATTATTTCTTAACCTCCACCCATCCACTAGTTTAAAAAATGGAAAAAAGGCACTTTGTTGACTTCATCCTTTCTAAGGGAGCTCAAAGCTCATAAAATTATGTTGGCAGGCCGAGTGCAGTTCCTGGAACACCTTTTCCTTCCTTTATTCTGTAGGTTCTATACCTTTTTCTGAAACAAGCTTCATTTTATTAAATCCAACATTACTTCTCCATATATTGATAATGTTGCAACTTTCCTATCTGTATGTTCTTTTGACATGTCACTCTAAACTACTTTTCTCCAAGTCTGGGGAAGACAGGCCCCAGTCCCTTGCAAAATAGTATCATGAGTGACACAGTCATACAGGTATACAGGTCTCACCTGTTGCCATTCTCCTGAGGTTATAATGAAAAATATGCTCATTTAATGAGAACTTGTTACCACACCTTTTAGGTTATCATTTGTTCCAGGAAAAACAAGCAGGTCCTGCCCTTTTCTAACAGCTGAGGTAGCAAAGTACATTTTCATACTATGTGGACGTGTGACACTGCCAGCAACATTTCTATGAATTGACTCATTGCAAATTTCTTCCGAATTTCAGTTTTCCATTCTAAAATGTGGTGGGTGTAAGTGAGAGAGAGATAAGGAAAGTGAGTTATGTCAAGGAAATAAGTTCTTGTTGGGTATCGATAAGTGGCTGTAGCTCTGCAGGATGCAGTATCTCCTAGAGACTTCTTCTTGCCATCGGGATAAGTAGAGGTTTTTTTCCAGACTTGGATTTGGTACAACTCATTTTTTTCTTTGGAATCAATATGAAGGAAAGTTTAAAAAGAAAATGCTTAAATAAAAAGAAAACATAAGCAAACTGTTAGGGCACTGTTAAAAATGTATCTGTCTTGATTCTTCTTCAGCTCTGGATGAAATGGTGGGAACAGAAGAATTTATACTCCTTGCAGATAACTGGTCATTTGCATTCTTTTACAGAGTCATTGAGGCAACCTGGAGGTTTATCTGTGTCACCTAAGCAGTGCAAGTGGATGTAGAGCCCTCTTGGAGCTGTTGAAAGAACTGTGTTGTAGACTGGAGATAGATGATATTGTATCTTTCCCCTTGTGTTGAAAGAGGACTGTTCAATTTTGACATAGATGGCCTCTTTGACCCTCTTTCAAACCAGTAGTACTCTCTGTCCAAAATGTGGACTTTGCTGTCTTCAAAAGAGTGGCCTTGTCTTTTAAAATGCAGATGGACTCTGAATCTTGTCCTGATGGATTTGTTCTCCTATGTTGTGCCCTGCATTTATGAAGTGGTTGTTTTGTTTCTCTAATGTACAGATCAGCACATAGCTCACTGCATTGTACTGCATACACTACGTTACTCAGTTTGTGTCTGGGTGTTTTATCTTTGGGGTGAACAAGCTTCTGCCTTAGTGTATTCTTGGGTTTGAAGTATACACATATGTTCTGTTGGCTGAATAACCTCCTGAGCTTTTCTGATATTCCTGCAACATATGGAATGACAATGTTGATTCGTTTATTGTTCTCTTCGTTATCTATTATGGAAGAGCTCCTGTAAGGTCTTTTTTCGAGACTTGATGAAGGACTGCTTGGGACAGCCACACATTCTGAGGGCTTCCTTGATGTGTTTCAGTTCTTTTTCTTTCCCATCTTTGCTGGTAGGGAGGCCTTCAGCTTGGTGGTGTAGGTTTCTGATGATTCCTATTTTGTGCTGCAGTGGGTGGTGAGAATCAAAATGTAAATATTGATCTGTATGTAGGGGTTTTCTGTAAACTTCAATATGTATGTAGGGGTTTTCTGTAAACTTAATGTGTACTGCACTGTTCAGGAAGGCTAGACTATTTTCCTTAACATCTTCCCATGTGACTTTAATGTATCTGTCCACAGAGTTGATATTTGGTGAACACTTCCAATTCCTGTGTTTTGATCTTGACCTAAGTATCATCCACATATCTATGTCAGTGAGTGGATAGAATTCCTGTGAAGGAATCTAGGGCTTTGGTTTCTACCTCTTCCATATAGAGATTGGCCACAATGGAGGATACAGGTGAACCCATGGTGCAGTTGTATTTTTGTCTGTACAAACCTTCATTGTATTTAAAATAAGTCATGGTCGGGCAGAGGTCCAGCATGGCACATATATGATCTGGGTTTAGGTTAGATTGATTCTGTCACCTAAGGTGCTATCTTGTAGCAGTTGTTTCTTCCTACTGTAACAAGCTTCAGTTGTTGGAATGCAGATGAAGAGGGAAGTCACATTATAGGAAACCATGGTCTCATCCAGATCCAGTTTTAGTTTCCAAACCTTGCTGGCAAAGTCCTGTGAATTGTTGATGTGATGGGTATTGCCAACCTGAGGAGCTAATAAGGTGGTTAGATGTTTTGCAATGTTGTAGGTGAGAGTTGATGCTGCTGACAATTAGTCTGAGTTGACTTTCTTCTTTGTGGATTTTGGGAGCCCATATATGAATGGGGTGGCTTCCCCAGGGTAAAGATGGTAATATTGTGGCTTGTTGATGGTATTGTATTTCAGTAGATGTTGCAAGAAATCAATGACCTTTTTCTTGTAATTGCTGATGAGGTCTCTCTTCAGAGTCTCATATGTACAGTGTCCTTCAAAAGACTGTTCACCTTGACCTTGTAGTCATCTGTGTTCAGGATGACTGTGCATCTTTCTTTATCATGACACTGGCAGGATGGTGATATTTGGGTCTCGGCATAGGGATGTCAATGCTCTCTTGAATCGTGATTTGGAAGGGGATGTTTTGGCACTGGCGAGGGTTTCAGGTACCTTCATTCTTAGTTGTTCTGCCTCTAGTTCTAGTTTATTGTTCTTGCTGGCAGACTCAGCAATAGTGAGGAGAGCTACAACTGGTAGCTGTTCTGATATGACTGCAAAATTCAGTCCTTTGGCCAAAACATTATTTTCTGTTTGGGTAAGCTCTCTGTCAGACAGATTTCTCACCCATCGATCAGTTTTCTGAGACTTGCCACTGTCCATCTGGATTGGTTTTTCTGTTTTGTATGTTTTTCCTTTTTAAACTGTAGGGTAGAACATTTACCTTTTTGTCATTCTTTGCTCTTGTTGTGTTGTGTTAGTTGTGCCTTCTTTATAAATCCTATGACCTGTTCCAATACTTCTGTTGGTAAAAGTGATTTAAGCTCTTGGAGTTTGTATTCCAATCTCTCTTTTAAAACTTCAATAATAAATTTAATCTATCTTATTCTTTCATTGAGAAGTTGGAGTTCTGCTTTCTGCAGAATGCTTTCGGTACTGTGTCCCTTTACTGTTCAGCACAGGCTATTGGGGATGAGTCTGTGTTGTCTCCATCTCAAAATGAAGTTCAAATGGTTCCTGTAGTCTGCAATTTTTCTGGAAATCCATTCATACTCCCATTCAAAGGGTGTTCATCCCTAAAGCACCTTTGGGACAATCATGGCCTGGATGATTGAGAATCCCCATAGACATTTAGCTATAGTGGAAATTATTAACCTATCAGTGGTATTGATGAAAGATTTAGCAAGCCAATGTGAATGGGGAAAAAGATAATGGACAACATCTTTTTAGCAACATGTCTGAAACATGTCTCTTGGATTGCTCTGACAAAATATGTAAAAGTTCAATATACAGCTATATGAATGTATAATGAAGAAAATTATGAATTGTGGTTCTTCTTCTAATCCAAGTCAACAATTGATCTGAAGCTTTTGCACAAATGCATTCTGTCCTATTTGATGATGAGTAAATGGTGCATGGATGCAGGGTCTTCAGGGAATAGCCAGAACAAATTGACATTGAGGAAAAGGCACTGGTGTGCCATAGGGGTTAATGTAAACTTCCACCCAAGACAGTTCATGAATTCACATGGGTTAAAGGATCTATGGTTCCAGTAGAAAGGCCACTGTCATTCAAACTGCATTTGAACTTTGGAATTGAAAGAGCACTGACAGGGTAAAAGTCATGAATGTTAAACAAGACTACTGCTTCCTTCAGCTACTATTTTATTTCACAGTATTGTCCACCAGTAGATTCTGGTTCTGCCTGAACTAAAGACTAAAAATATAGCTTATTCTCAGTGAGAAAAAGTAAGAAAAAACTAACCATTCAAAAGCTTGCCTTGGTTGTGTTAAGACAGAGAAATAGTACTAAGCATCTGGACAACTATTAAAGGGAAGCAATAAGGCACATACAAAATATATAAAAATAAGATTGTCTTAATTGTCTTAATTTTCAAGGATTAGCAAAAATTTAACCCATGTTATTCTCCATTCACAATAATTAAGGAGTTCGTTTCTCTCTTTTTTTAAAAAAAATAAAGGAACTTGGGTTCATTGCTTCAATAAGTGTGACTCAGCAATTGACATTGCTTCAATAAGTGTGACTTGTAGAAGGCCAAGGGCACTTTCTGCATGAATTCTTCCAAGTGTTACTTAAGCACCAAAAGCTGTGTGTAAAAGGTAAACTTTATGGATAATTGAGCTATATTATTTTTAATATTGTCAATGAAACTATCTTTCGCTGTGTTTCTTCCAGACCAATAGAAGGGTCTCAGTGACATTTAGATCTTGATTTATTAAAATCTGGACAATCTCTCTCCTCATTGGTTGCTTCCATGCTATTTGAGCAAAGTGAGAATAATAAAACTGGAGAGTTATATGCAAATAATGTCTTTGCAAAAACATACAAATAAGAGCACTTACTTTTTGGCAGACAGAAAAATAATGATTTCCTTCCTCATTCATCCTCACAATTCACAATTCATTTATCCTCATTCATCCTCACAATTCACAGTCCACAACACAAGACTTCTGAAATCCTAAAATCCTGGACAATAGGATTGCATACATTTTTGAACCTGGTTCAGTATTTAATAGCTGATCTTCAAAAAGGATAGGTTATGAGGCAGAGAATAATGATGTTGCTCTATCAGCATGGTAGATCAGCTCTGTGGATAGTGAGAATAAGGGCAAGCACTTAAACCTGTTATGCACTGGACATACAAACAAGGGAACAAGCAAACTGGCAGAGGTACTGTATGTCTAGTGGTAATCCGAGACAGAATAGGACATGGGGGGAAACTCCTTCATATTCTTCATCCAGGAAACACCATTTAGAATTAATGCAAGATACATGAAGGTGCCACTGTGTAGGAGTATAATGATACTGAAAATAAAAATATTATTTTTTCAGGGCAAGGGGGAAAAACAAGATGATGGCCTGTTTGACAGATTATTATATGGAGTTTGTATTTTATGGCTCATGTGCAAATCAGGATTACATAAAGCGCCCAAGTACAATGAGCCGCTAGAATGAAAACACTTAAAGATATGTTTAGTTCTTTGCAATAGTAAGTCCAACCTTCACCTTATCAAGAACTTTCTTTTTAAAGAAACTTAAAGGAACCAAACACTTTGTGAAACTTTGCATCAGCAAAACAAAAAACAAACAAAACAAAAGCCTATCAAGTATCATGATAACACTTACAGACATATTCGAAACTTGCAAGTTGTACCATATAGGTTTGGAATATATCAGAATACATAACCTATAGGAGTGTTTCTCAACTTTAACAACTTTAAGAGGCCTGGACTTCAACTTCCAGAATTCTCCAACCAGCATTGCATAGGTGGTTAGATTGATGTCAAGAGTCCACAGCAGGGGTGTCAAAGTGGTGGCCTGAGGGCTGGATGTGTCATGTGCAGGCCACATCCACCCTGGCTCTGCAAAGAGAAAAAACATCACAATATGTTATGATACATCATGTGAATTTGACACCCGTGGTCTACAGGGACTGCTGAAGGCCAATACACCTGTCAGTCACACCCAGTGAGTGGTGTCAAGCTGGCCACATCCACCCAGTTGGCATGCCCATCCAGTCCCCCAAGATCAACCACAGCCCTGATGCGGCCCTCAGTGAAATTGAGTTTGACACTCTGGTGTAGAGGTTAAGGCAGCAGACTAGAAACTGGGAGACAGTGTGTTCTAGTGCCACCTTAGGCTCAAAGCTAGTTGAAGTGATCTTGGACCACTTATTCAGTCTCAGCCCTAAGAATAACTTGCAATGACAAACCAGTTCTGAAAAACCTTGCCAAAAAAATTGCAGAGAATTGTCCAGGCACTCTCCTAGAATTGGGCATGATTGAACAACAAAAAAACACAAACAAAGCCGCTAATAATTTCAGATGGAATTATTAATAATAATACTACCCTTTGTATTACACTACAAAGCTACAGTATCATGCATAAGTTTTAAAGATTCTCAAACACAAATTCTAAAATAATCTAGTCCTCCAAAGAAAAATACTCATAAATTAAATCGGAGGGGGGTAGGATTTGCTTCTTTTATCTGAAAAGCAAGATCTGGTGAATTCTCCATATTAAAGTATCATACATTTTTAATTAAACTGTCCCCTTATCTCTTTTTTCTTCCTAGTCTAGTCTCTTCTTTTTTGCCACTTATTTCATGTTATCAGTTAAAAAGTACAGGATTTTTTTTTAAAGAGCATTGAGTAATGTAAAGAGAAATGGGAAATAAGTGTCACCACATGCCTATGTGAATATATGCACATACACACACTCAATCAGTTGGCTTTAATGTTCATTTAGTGATTCCTGCAATTATTTTAAATTGTATGACTAGCAATCTCTTAAAAAGTATAGCATTGAAACACACTGTTTCAAGTCTTGAAAGTGTTAGTTGTAATTGTTGAAACTACTAACAAATAACTAGTGTAGACACTATTTATACAGATGTCCTTGTCTTTTAAATGATTTTTATACATGGCTATATTCCAGGAAAAAAAATAAGCATGATTAAATCCAATGAAGATGATTCCTACATGGGTAAGCGCTTTTTACTATCATTTTGCAAAAGAGTAGGTATGATAATCTCTTACAGCAAAAACAACAAAGCCCTGTGGCACTTAAAAACAGAACAATATTAATGTAATAAATATTTTAATGGAACAGATTCTATTTTGCAACTCATAATATGGACTTTTAAATGTCTCCATAAAATTGTTTGCATTATCCCATGTTTCTTTCATGTTTAAGCTTCATGATTTTTTTCAGTTATAGTACATGATTAAACCTGTTCTACTGAAAAAAACTAAATTCCCTTTAGGCTTTGCTCCCTCTAACAGATTCTAATGATAAAAATCTGTAAATGGAAGAAACATTTGACTATTGATCCAGGATTAAAATGAAAGCCACTTACTGCTGATCAATAAGTGACCTCAGTATCAACCATTTGTCTGTCTTTTTTAAACGTGGATTCCCCCAGCACGACTTCCCTTAATGCCAACTAGGGCTGAGTGGAGCTCTGAAGAGATGATTTGATTCAAAGGAGATTAGATGACTCACCTCTTTAAATCAAATCTTCAAATCAATCTAAGGTGTCAAATAGAATCAGGTTCCTTTGAATCTCCTCAGAGAGATGTGAAAGTGATTCAGAGATTCAACGGGAGTCTGTGAAGTTATGAACCTTTGGAGTGCCTCAAACACTGGACAAATCTCATTCTGTACATGGCCAAAGAGGTGGAAGGGGGGCAGAGGTGGCACTGTGTGACAAGATCAAAAAAATTAATGAGTATTTATCAACTTCACAAATTGTCTCTCACAGCATTTATGGAATTGTGCTCTGCTGTTTGTGTCTTATTCTGCTAAAATGTGAATAGAAAGATTTGCTTGGAAGGAAAAAGCGTAGCGGATATATTTTGTTTGGGTTTTTTAATCTGGTTTGCTATTTCTTTATGAATCTACTACTTCTTTTTCTCAAATCCATATCCTTTTATCCTTATCCTCCTTTCATCCTTTCTTTGTCTGACTTGAAGTCTCACTTTCCAGTTTATCTACAGTTCTTCAAGGCTTTCAGTCTCTTTTTCCATTTTCCCTGATTTTCCTTGAAAAATGTTTTCTTTGGGCTATTTGTGTTTTGTTCTGAACTGAATGAATATGTAACTGAGTATGAATAGGTTTGAGATGATGTATTTTCTGTTGGCTTATTCTGTGTAACATATATTATTTATGTATGTCATAGTGCATTATATATATACAAATTTGATAGCACATATATTTCTCAAAGTTTTAAAAAGTTTTTTTACATTATATAAACAATAAATAAGGTGATCATACCCAGAAGCTGACTTAGCCAATAAACTCAATTAATGTATGTGCCTACAAACTTTATTATGCTGTCCTAGAAAAGCAAGTGGTCTCTTCATTCTTAAGCACAAGATATTTCTCTTTTAAAAATCAATCTAACATAGTTGTCTATAGCTCTTTATTAGACAGTTTAGAGTCTGCTGTGTTATACTCTGTTTCTCAACTCTGCTCCATAAAAAGGAAATGATTAATATGTAAAAAATGTATTCCTGGAAAATCTTTAAAGTTATCTGTCTGAAACTTTGCAAATTTAATGTCTTCTAAAAGTTTATGATTTCTGTTGTAGTCATCTCATTTGGCCAAAATGAAGCAGCTGCAATGCATTATTTGATGTTTTCTCATTTTATTTTTTAGCTGTACTTTTAATGAAACCTTGGTTCTGAACTTATACAATCTTATACAATAGCAGAGTTGGAAGGTACCTTGGAGGTCTTCTAGTCCAACCCCCTGCCTAGGCAGGAAACCCTATACCGTTTCAGACAAATGGCTATCCAACATCTTCTTAAAGACTTCCAGTGTTGGAGCATTCACAACTTCTGGAGGGAAGTTGTTCCACTGATTAATTGTTCTAAATGTCAGGAAATTTCTCCTCTTCTAAGCCACTTCTAAGTGGCTTCTCTCCTTGATTAGTTTCCACCCATTGTTTCTTGTTATACCCTCAGGTGCCTTGGAGAATAGTTTGACTCCCTCTTCTTTGTCACAAGCCCTGAGATATTGGAAGACTGCTATCATGTCTCCCCTAGTCCTTCTTTTCATTAAACTAGACAGACTCGGTTCCTGCAACCGTTTTTCATTTGTTTTAGTCTCCAGTCCCCTAATCATCTTTGTTGCTCTTCTCTGCACCCTTTCTAGAGTCTCCACATCTTTTCTACATCGTGGCGACCAAAGCAGTATTCCAAGTGTGGCCTTACCAAGGCATTATAAAGTGGTATTAACTTGATTTGAATCAACCATTACTGAAATGTCAGTGTTCACATTTCAAACATATCTTGGCTTATTTGCATTTATCACAGATTTTCCACACTGACATATAGTGGCTTAAATTTCTGGGAGAATTTGGGGAGTAACTTATGGGTGCTTTCAGAGAATGATGATGTTTTAACTTGCAGTGCACAGTTCCTGTTCTTTTTGTTTATATCTTTTACTTGGACATATATTTAAACTACCGAAAAACATTTCAGAGGACCATGATTAACTGTTAGCAGGGATTTGGACTGCATTGCAGGTATGTAGATAGATAGATAGATAGATAGATAGATAGATAGATAGATAGATAGATAGATAGATAGATAGATAGAAAGAAAGAAAGAAAGAAAGAAAGAAAGAAAGAAAGAAAGAAAGAAAGAAAGAAAGAAAGAAAGAGTAAATTGTTTTTAGATAATTACAGCATCTGATAAGGTTGAGTTGCATGCAAGTGTAAAATTAGAGTGAAGACAGATACTAAGTCTTGAATTTCAAGGTCATCATTGACTAATGCATTCTTGGACATTTTGTCAGAAGTGAACTTTTACCAAACAATGGAAAAAAACCAAACTAAATGAAGCAAAAGCCATCAACTGTACAGGGACTTAAAACAAAACCCTAATTATACCAAAACTCTAAGAGGTGAAGTTCACTGTTATCAGGAAGGGATGAGCAAAAACAACAGTTAGCAAATGCTTACTGGGACATGCAAAAGAATTCTGTCATGTAAACAAATTCAATAGTTGAATTTGTATCGTAAATCACTTGGAAATTTTAAAATAGGGAATATTATGCATTTTAAAAAAATAAGTTGATAAATATTTTGAGAAGAATTGGCAGTAGGAAAACCATCCTGCTTATTTCAGATTAGACATTGCAGAGAACAGAAGACTGAATTAAGTGAATATTGGTCTTATCTAGCAAAGCTCTTGTTTTAATGTCATTGAAGTGTGTGTAATGACATTGAAGTGTGGACCAGGTGGATGTTTGGGGCTGCTGAACACACCAGGAATTTTGAGAGTATTCACAAAAACACTGTTGTGACTTCCTAAATGTTGGACCAGGAGCAAGGAAAGTCAGGTTCTAGTTTGTCCTCAGCCAGACACGACCCTTTTATGATTTGGGGATAGTCACAATCTCCAGTCAACCCATTGTGTTGCATTATAGGCAGGGAGCTCTATGTACATTTTAGGCTCCTAGAGCAGGGGTGTAAAACTCAAGGCCCAAGGGCCGGATCAAGTCTGTGGGGTACTTAGATCTGGCCCATGGGATTGCCCTGGAAACAGCAAAGGACTGGTCCGCAGTGCTTCTGGCAGCAAAAAACAGGCTCTCAAGCTCTGTTTTTGGCTGCCATTGCCTCCTGCAACCCTCTGCCAGTGAAAATGGAGCTCCGTTTCCATTGAAAATGGAGCTCTGTTTTCACTGGCAGAGAGTTGCAGGAGGCCATGGCAGTGAAAAATGGAGCTCTAGAGCCCGTTTTTACTGGCAGTGCACTTGGGGTGCCAAAGGCACCCTCAACAGGAGTGACGTTGAACTGGCCATGCCCCCCCTGGCCACACACACCCTTGCACCCCCCCCCCCAAGGTCAACACAACCCTGATGCAGCTCTCAATGAAATTGAGTTTGACACTCCTTTACTAGAGGATATAAATCCAAAAAATAAATTTGCCTAATCCCAAAAAGCTACCTTGATAGGCATGGCTAGTCCCCAAACATCATTTTGTAGAAGACAAATGATAAAAGTTGTTATTTACCATCTTCTCTAAAGACTGGGATTTATCTAGTTTTAGCTAATCTAGTTTCAAAGTGGGCTCCTGACCACTCCAGCTTATCTTTATTAACTGTTTTTGATTTGGGGCAGATGTACCTATATGCAAATCAATGGTGGGAGGTTGCAGCTGCTCATCATTTGTCTTACTAAGAATGCCTATAGTGCTTTTGTTTGTCCTACAGCATTTTTGTAAATTAAGAATAATGTGTTGTTCCTCAGCATTTCTGCTATTTATTTATTGTTTAATTAAACAAACCTTTCGGAGCGGGGAGCTGGTGGAAGCATATTGATTACTTTCATGATTGGATTGTGCTCCAGGTATTAACTAATAGGAGGGGGCAATAAGAGGGAGGTTAGACCTTGACAGTTTTTCCTTAACAACATGTCTTTTCTTTTTAGCCCCTTCTAAACTTCTGCATCTTCTTTGATTTGAACAAACCATGTGCCTGAAAAAGATGTGGGTAGAGTTTGAATCAACGGCCTCTGCTACTGAGTAGGAATATCAGAAGGTCTCTTTTACTGGACCAGAGCATTTGTCCATCAAATTCAATATTGCTGATGGCAGTGACGTGCAGTCAGGAGAGGCAGGGCCTCACCACTGTTATCATGAAAAAGAAAAATAAATTTAAAAGGGAAAAAACTGAGGTAGTTGCTGCCAGAGTTATAGTGGATGACTCTGCTTAGTGCCCTCTGCAGGAGGAGGCAAGAGAACCATGTGCCTCCTTTACTCTATCTTTATGATCACTTGAGCAGAGTTAAGCAAGGGTTAAAAGGCGAAAAATTCCTTATGCAAAGGAGGCACGTGGTTCTCTCACCTCCTCCTGCAGAGGGCATTTTTTTTAGGCTTTTTTTTTAAACAGTTAAGCAGAGTCATCCATTGGGGACTCTGGCAGCAGCTAACCCACCCTGACCTTGCCTTTTTATTTTTACATTTTTTACATTTTCATCATGGCAGACAAGAGGAGAGTTGAAATCTTCTATTACACAGCTGGAAAAGGTATGTGAGTCCTGGGTCGGAGTGGGGAGGAATTCAAAATTATTGTAATTTGTAAGTAATTGTAATTTGTATTATTATAAGTAATTTTTGTGTGTGTGTGTGTGTGTGTGTGTTTTACCCGCTTCTGCTGGCGTGCGGGCTGGCACTTTATTTTTTATTTTTTAAAGCCATGCCACCGCGCTGCGCCATAGAGCGGCACAAGCCGACTTCCAGCCATATAGTGGGTCACGCTGTATGGTCGGGGCGGCGGCATGCACTTTAAAGTGCCGGCGCGCCTTCCGGCAATAAAGCGGGACATGTCCCGCTGTATGGCTGGGGGAGTGGCATGCACTTTAAAGTGCCAGTGCGCCTTCCGGCCATAAAGCAGGCCGTGTCGGGGCTTCAGGGTGGACAGGCACGCCGGCACTTTAAAGTGCATGCCGCCGCGCCGGCCATACAGTGGGACGTGTCGGGGCTTAGGGGGCAGCTGGTGCTGGCAGGTATAGGGTGGCTCTTGCCCGCTTGCCTCACAGGCTGTGAACCTCACTGCACGTCACTGGCTGATGGTGATTTGCCGCAAGATTTCAGGGAGGGAAATATTTTTCCAATATTCTATGGAGATGCAGGAGATTGAATATTGATATTTCAGAAAGCAAAGCTTTGTGTTCAGACATTGTGCAATATTTCCTTCCTTCCTTCCTTCCTCTTAAATACGAATCTCCCCATGATTTCAAAATATCATGTCAAAAAAAACCCTTACATTTCTTGAAACAACTATCTGAATCTCTGACATAAGACCTGAGGTTGATTATTTTGCCTGATTGGTACAAGTATGTTATTTTCATATATGTTTTCTGTTATTGCAACCATGCCAAAAAGCCTCCATCTAAATAATTTTGGCATGTTCTTTAATTAATAGAATACTTTTTTTTAACTTTTATGCTTGACAGCTGAGAAGGAAGTGTTCAAATGATTATTATTTCTCTCCTGCACTACAATTAAAGGTTTTTTTAAAATTGTTTTAATACATACCCATTTTTATCCCCTTGTACACATAGAAGATTAGAAATATGTCAGAGAAATTGAAAACAATCCCTCATGGGCCAAAATATGTTTGATTACATTAGTTCAATAATAAAGGGGAAAAAATAAAATGGTCTGTAATTAAGTTGATGATATCTACATTAGATTGTCCCAGCCCTTTTCACTCCCAGAATATAAAAGGCAGCATTGAGATCTCTGATAACATAGTTTAATTAAAAGGCAAATAAATGTGTATTTTTGTAACGTTATCTACATGAGAAAATGGTCAGCGTAGACGTTTACCATGTTGTAAAGAAGAAATATTGAATTCTTAAAATGAAATTGTGAAGTGGGTATTTTTAAAACACACACACACACAAATAATTAAAATCAGACTCAAATTAAAAAAAACATTATTTTCTAGTCATGTTTAGTTTTCATATAGAAGACAGTGTTTCTCATGCTTTGGGGCCAGTTATATGTTAAGAAACCAATCTGTAATTTTAATGCCTTCGAAGTTAAAACACAACATTCAGTTTTTAAACATTTTAAACGTTTTTTGAGTAACACACAACAATTAATTATCCTGAACAAACTACATTTTGTAGATTCACATTAAAACTTATTTAAATAAAAAGAAAGTTAACTTTTGCTTTTGGACTTAGACAAGTATTAACCATCTATATCCTCCTTTTGCAACCTGGTGTCCTCTAGATATTTTGGTTGTCAATTCTTATGATTTTCTAGTTAGCATAGTCAATAACCATATTGGTTGAGGATTACCAGAATTTAATCCAAAACATTTAAAGGGTATCCGGTGGGGAAAGCCTGGTCTTTATCGGGTATTAAATTGCAACTATTTTGTATCTAATATAGTACAAAATAATTTCCCCCAGAGAATTAAAGCATGTTTTCAAATATAATGGTCTTTATTCTGTTGCTAATGTATATTTGGCTTCACAATATTTTTTTCAAATGCCAGGAATTTGATTAATGGAAAAAATAATATAGCCTATTATTATCCAACAATCATATAGCTCTAATCTTAGATAAAGTTAAAGTCAGTATTTAGTCATTAATCTCCTAATGAGTAGCATTAGTGGGTGGTTTAAAAGCAAAGACCTGTGGTGGAAGCCATATGGAACTGAGACATCCAAATGAGTTCCAAAGAAAGATTAAATAATGGCTTGCTGAAAATCTGCCACAGAATCTAATAATTCAGACAATTCTGTTTGGTGAGTAAGTAAGAAGAACATTCCATTATCACAGCTCATTGCACAATGATTTGCCAAACAAACTTTACACAGAAAGTTTACCCACATCAACAATGCAAATACCTTAAGTTCCTTCTAAGAAATCCAGTAAAAAAAACTGCTTGTGTCTGAAACAGGTTATATCCAGGAGTTAAATTGTTCAGCAATGCAAAATTACGAACTTATTTTTGGGTATCCCTTTTGTCTCTGAAGTAACCAGAGGTCATTCCACAACAAATCCTCTTGAATAGTTTAAGTGTTGCTGACTTGCCTCATATGTATTAAGGGTCAAATATTCTTTAAAATCGCTGCTGTGAGATAAAAGCAGGAGAGAATCACAATATTTGTTGAATCCTGTCGCTTCTTATTTAATCACTGAAACTCTAAAGTTCATGTATTATTACGAAAAATATATCACTATATTCTTGATGGCCTGATAGAATAAGCTAATGTTCTATCACTTGGGCAAGGCAGAATTATGAAGCTATGGGCTTTTGAACCAAGATATCTCAAATGGACTAACTTACAGAATGTGTCCAAAATCTGATACTCATAACTCTTGAGTGGATGATTCAGTACTACTAGCTGTTTCCATGTTGTTGGGCTGCTGCTGTGGTCGCATTATCTTCATTTTTAATGTTCTGTAATAGTTTCCCAGCCAATTTTGAAATATCTCCAATAGGAGCCACTTACCTGCCTGCTAAAAAGTGAAATGAAGTGAAGTGGAGTGGAGAGGGAGGAGGGAGGGAGGAAGGAAGAAAGATTTGTGATGCTCTGCCAGATTCCGTCAAGGAAACTCAGTGGGGAAGCCATAAGGAAACAAGAAATTGGTCCTGATTCCACTGCTTTGTTGTGTGGTTGTGTTTAGATAAGGAACTGTCACTGAAATGATCTTAAAAGGGCATTGTTTTTCATAAATACGTACATAGATGTAGAAATGTATGTATATATACTCACAAACATACACACATGTTGGCACAGTGGTTGGAATGCAGTATTGCAGGCTGAGCTCACTACCAGGAGTTCAATCCTGATCGGCTCAAGGTTGACTCAGTCTTCCATCCTTTCGAGCAGTGGTTGGGGTATCTAATTTTCCCCCTACCGTTCGCTCATGCACAAGTGATGCTTCATCCTGCCTCCACTACTGCCGCCACTACTACTGGTTCACCCAATCCAGGCCGAACTGGCAGCAACCCACCTCTGCTTTTGAGGTTGGTAAAATGAGGACCTAGATTGCTGAGGGCAATATTCAACTCTGTAAAACCACTTAGAGCACTTGCTGTAAAGCACTATGAAGCAGTATATAGGTTTATTGCTATATATACAAATGTGTACACACACACACATACATTATGTATATATTCTGACTATTCCTCAGGTCTTGAGATAAAGTGGATAGGTTTTGTTGCATTCATTCTACAAGCTCATTTTTAAATTGTTACGATGTATTTTAATATTTTAAGCTGCCCACAGTTCTTGTGGAGTCAGGCAGCTATGCAGTTTTGATAAATAAATAAAAATTCTTTCAGAATCCTACATCCAGAATACCTCCCACCTGCTTGTCTTTTTGAAATTTTACCTCATGTTCCATCACTGGTATAAAAAGTATACCTAAATCTTAGCCTAATGTATTTATTATTTACAAATAAATTAATAGATCCAACTATTTAATGTTGCATTTTCTTTTGAAAATAGCATCCTTATCATTTTAGTAATTGGTTTTAAAACATGATGTGATATATGGTCCAAAGACTGTTGTAATACATTTTATAGCCAAAACATAGTTCACCTTGGTTATAAATAACAGGGTGTCCAGAAACTTTCTAGTTCCCATGTTGTGTATCTATGTTGCATTTTAGATTTTTAAACTGTATTTATGGCGGTAAGGATTTTTTCAACAGGAATTGTAGATACTGTTCCACTCCTTTGTATGATTATATTTTCATAATTCCTGAGGAAATATTCTGGGTTTCATATGACAATATGCTGATATCCATATATGCAGCAAAAGACACACATAAATGACAGTATTTGATCTTCTTCCCTGTTCTTATTTCTGATACCAGTTTTTATGGTGTTTTATCTCATCAACCAACAGAATAAAAACTCAGAGTAGATACTTTAAAGAGATGAACAAGAACAAAGTTTCCAACTCTTTAAAAAATGAAAAGGAACTCTAAAAAACCAAATTTGTTTACAAACAAGGAGGATGAAAGCTGCTTAATCTTTCCCTTATCAAATCTTTTCCCATTCAAAACATCATTCGCCAAAACTGCTTTATTTCTGGTAGTTGTTTATAGAAGAAGGAATCTGTAACTTCCTAAGATTATATTTTATTTTTCAAAATATTGGGGATTTGTTAGGCATATTAATATTATATTTATAGGGTACTGGGTACTTGAGAGACTGCCTGTGCCAATTACCTCCCAAAGACCCATTAGATCACACAGGGTTGGCCTCCTCCGGGTTCCGTCTACCAGCCAATGCCATCTGGCTACTACCCGGGGGAGGGCATTCTCTGTGGCAGCGCCGGCCCTTTGGAACAAACTCCCCGCCGAGATTCAGACCCTCACCTCTCTCCAGGCCTTCCGAAAAGCCGTTAAAACCTGGCTGTGTCGGCAGGCCTGGGTTGATGAGTTCCTTTCCCCTCTCGATTGTGTGTCTGTTGGTTATTTTAAATGCTTGTATTTGTAGTTCTTGTGTTTCCCTTCCCCTTTTGGGTTTGTGAGCTGCCCTGAGTCCCGCTGGGAATAGGGCGGCATATAAATAAAACGAAACCTGAGAAACCTGACGTTGGCCCAGAGATATCCAATAAATAGTGTTTTGGTTTTGTCTGTTTTTTTTCATATTGTTTATCACCGATGGGGTATAATTGAGGCCAAGGGTATCTATTCCGAAAATAACTTTCTGAATAAATTTCCTGATGCCATATGTATATAATTCTGTGCTCAATCAACTTTCTCGCCTTCTATTCGGAGCAGCCAATAAAACGTGTCAAACTTTGTTTTGTTAGTCACTCTGAAACTGGTAAGTAAACAGTGAGTTTATAAGAGGTGCACATCATCAGGAGATCATTAAAAA
This sequence comes from Thamnophis sirtalis, assembly GCF_051295495.1. NCBI lineage: Eukaryota > Metazoa > Chordata > Lepidosauria > Squamata > Natricidae > Thamnophis > Thamnophis sirtalis. The sequence goes on from NW_028261381.1 coordinate 123,793,226, forward strand.
TATGCTGTGTTCTTGAAGCATATGAAGAAGTATAGGGTGTGGTCACCATAAGGCAGTAGTTTCCCTTCAGTGCCTTGGTGAAAAGTGAGACTATAATTTCTTATCTCTGTTTTTCGAAGACATTTATAACCCAAACCTCCAAGGGAATTTGGTGAGTCATTGTTATTTACAATACTGAGATGCCTATTTGGTTAGTAAGGCTGATTTTTTCTGTCTCTTCTTGGTGCCCTCTAGTGATGGTTTGGATTTTTCTAGCCTAATCTTATTTGGGGGTTGGTTAATTGTTACCTGTTTTAGATAAAGAATGGATCTTTTCTTCACGGCCTTTTATTTTTAATGTATCATCTTGATTTTAATTTCATATGTATCTGATAAATTTTAACAAAGGAATACAGTATAGAACAGAATAGTCCACCACTATTACTAACAGTGCAATCTTTTCTACACCACTATCACAAAGAGAAAGAGAAAGGAAAGGGGAAGGGAGGGAGGAACGAAGGGAAGAGAGAGAGAGAGAGAGAGAGAGAGAGAGAGAGAGAGAGAGAGAGAGAGAGAGAGAGAGAGAGAGAGAGAGAGAGAGAGAGAAGACAGACAGACAGACAGACAGACAGACAGACAGACAGACAGACAGACAGACAGACAGACAGAAATAATATCCACTAGATGGCACCAATGAGATACCGAAAAAAGCTAACTCGGTGCTGCCATCAACTGATTATCTACAGTAGCCCAGACGTGGTAGCTCAGATTTGAAAACTAGTCAGTGTCATATGATTATTCTAGAGCTGATTCTGAATAAAAGCAAAGCTCTCAGGTAAAGGTACCTTTTGTTTTCTCAAAACTATGTATTTGCATTTTACTTTTATAAATGGTCATGAAGAAACTTTTTAGGATTAAAAGGTAATGAAATATAAGTATACACCCTGATACTTTTGAAAATTGAAAACATAGCCTTTATTGTTTTCCCTTTCTCAGGATAGGTCTACTCAGAGCTGTAAATATATTGTACAGCTTCCCTCAAAGACATCTTCATAACTAGGAAGTTTCAAACAATTCTGGTCAAGAATTTCTAACAAAAACATTGGCAAGGCTAATTAACACATGCATGGGATGTCATTAACTCCATTGTATATGCATTTCATTTTGACTGATAGTGATATATATATCCACCTCCAATTTTACGCAGGAGAAAACCCGAATAACTAGAGACCTACATACTAACACCCGCGAAAACCTCAGAATATATATATATTCAGACAAAATGAAATCTTTCTCTCAGTAATGACAGCATGATATGTGCAAACCAGCAGTTCAAATTTTGATCACTATGATAAACACAAACGTAAATGTTCACTCAAAGGCAAACTGATTTCTGAGTAAGATCAAGCATTTTATTTTCTTACAATCAGTGCACACAGTTTTTGAAGGAACTCGACTGGTAGGTTGTTCCAAACATCTTGGAGAACTAACCACAGATCTTCTGTGGATGTAGGCTTTCTCACATCCTTCTGTCTCTTCATGTAATCCCAGACACAGTTGATGATGTTGAGATCAGGGCTCTGTGGGGGCCATGCCATCTCTTCAAGTACTTCTTGTTCTTCTTTACACTGAAGATAGTTCTTAATGCCTTTGGGTGTATGTTTGGGGTCATCGTCCTGCTGCAGAATAAATTTGGGGCCAATCATACACCTCCCTGATGGTATTGCATGATGGATAAGTATCTCATGTATTTCTCAGCACTGAGAACACCATTAATCCTGACCAAATCTCCAACTCCATTTGCAGAAATGCAGCCCCAAACACTCAAGGAACCTCCACCATGCTTCACTGTTGCCTGCAGACACTCATTATTGTACCGCTCTCCAGCCCTTCGATGAACAAACTGCCTTCTGCTACAGCCAAATATTTCAAATTTTGACTCATGAGTTCAGAGCACCTGCTGCCATTTTTCTGCACCTCAGTTCCTATGTTTTCGTGCATACTTTAGTCGCTTGGCCTTGTTCCCACGTCGGAGGTATGGCTTTTTGACTGCAACTCTTCCATGAAGACCACTTCCGGCCAGACTTCTCCGGACAGTAGATGGGTGTACATGGGTCTTACTGGTTTCTGCCAGTTCTGACCTGATGGCACTGCTGGACATCTTCTAATTTCGAAGGGCAATAAGCTTGATGTGCCTTTCATCTGCTGCACTAAGTTTCCTTGGCCAACCACTGCGTCTACAATCCTCAACGTTGCCCATTTCTTTGTGTTTCTTCAAAAGAGCTTGAACAGCACATCTTGAAACCCCAGTCTGCTTTGAAATCTTTGTCTGGGAGAGACCTTGTTGATGCAGTATAAATATCTTGTGTCTTGTTGCTGTGCTCAATCTTGCCATGACATGGAACTGTCTTTCACAACCTCACCTTGGTAGCAGAGTTTGGCTGTTCCTCACCCAGGAGGTTTTAAGCCTCCTACACAGCTGTTTCTGTTTCAGTTCATGACTGGGTGTCAACCTATGTGTGACATTGATGATCATTAGCACCTGTTTGGTATAATTGCTTGATCATACACCTGACTATAATCCTACAAAATCCCTGACTTTGTGCAAGTGTACCTATGATAATTGATGCTGTTTTAAATGCAAAGGGTGGTCACACCAAATATTGATTTGATTTAGATTTTTCTTTTGTTTGCTCACTTTGCATTTTGAAACTTGACAAAAATAAACAATCATTATTTATATTTCTGAAAACATTCTTTGTTTACAGCATTTTTTCACACCTGCCTATAACTTTTGCACAGTACTGTATACTCTAGCACAGGGCTGGCAATAACTACTACAGATCTCAAAGTTTAATTTGGCCAAAGATTAGTATTGAATGGAACAATCCACAAACTATTTTACAGGTAGACGAGAAAGGGTGTATATGAAATACAAACTAAACAGGTAGAAGAGAATATTACTGTATTAGTATTATTGTTACACTATTAACTGTGTCTCTAAAACAGTTATTTATGAGGTACTTAACATTAGTGACATAAAAAAGATTCAAAGGTAAAAGTAGGAAAAAATAAAGATAAAGTACTCTTTGTCTTTAGGATGTATATACTTATTCAGAATTATTCAAGTGTTAGTCAACTTGGATCTTATCTTGCTAACAGAATTTGGCAATGTTCACAGAGATACCGTATTTTTCGGACTATAAGACGCACCTAGTTTTGGGGGAGGAAAACAAGAAAAAAAATCTGCCTCTGTCTCCCAGCAATTTGCCTCCTTACAGAAAACAGCAAACATCCTGGTCAGCTTCAGCACAGCCTGATTTAGCATGAGCAGCTGATTGGCAGTCATATGTGCCAGGCTGCGGGGATCACCACCGCCCATTATCACTGCCACCTATCGCCACCTCCATGCACCCCATTTTCAGCATCTGCGCCTCCCATTTTCGGCCAATTCCAGGTGGTGGGGATAGGTGGTGACCCTAGCCCTAACCCTAAAATGCACATACCTATGTTTAATGTTATCTTCAAAAATGAAAAAAAATATTGTAGGAAGTATTACAACAAATGCATTTAACTTAAATAGGTGATCTTCCTAAACTGATATGAAGAGAATGTTTCAACTGTGTAGCTGCCTTGGTAAAAATAATGATTCAATATGAGATTTGTAGGGAAAATGTAAATTTTATGCTAAAGAACTATTAAGAAAGGAATTGAAAATAAAATTACAATTATCATTCAGGTAATGTTTTATATGTATCCATAGTGCAATTCCACTTACAATTACTTGTAGAGTTCTGATCAATTCATTAAAAAAATTATATTGTATATTACGAAAGATGCACAAAAAAACCCTTTGTCTTATGATGCACATTATTTTATCTGGAATGTTTTTATTTGATTTTTTTATCAAGGGGAAATAAAATATGTTTTGCAAATGTGTGGAATAATTGCAAATATTAACAGATTTATTTTGTATTTTTATACTTATTTACATTATAATCAGTTGATATAAAATAGTACAGCATATTCTGTTTCATATATGTATTCCTATTTATCAGGTCATTGACACTGATAACTTGTACATACAAATGCACTCACTCAAATCACTTGAAAAGTTAATCATGCTGTGATTGATTGGAGGAAAAAGAAGGAGCCAATAGTACTCATTGGCCAGACACTATATGAAGGATGACATTGGGATGACCTTGATAGATCCCTGAAGAAGGTGTGCAAGGCAGAGGGGCATGGAGAGTGCTGATCTATAGTGACCAAGGTTCAGACACGACCAAATGACTAACAATGACGATGACATATAAATGTGATCTAGTAATAAAGATATTTCAAATTGTCCACCACAGTATAAAAAAAGATGTTGAGACTCTAGAAAAAGTGCAGAGAAGAGCAACCAGGATGATTAGGGGACTGGAGACTAAAACATATGAAGAACGGCTGCAGGAACTGGGCATGGCTAGTCTAGTGAAGAAAAGGACATGATAGCAGTCATGACAGTCTGCCACAGAGAGGAAGGGGTCAAGCTATTTTCCAAGGCACCCAAAGGCCAGACAAAGAATAATGGATGGAAACTGATCAAGAAGAGATTCAAACTAGAAATAAGGAGTAATTTTCCTTCGGAAGTTGTGGGAGCTTTATTACTGGAGGCTTTCAAGAAGAGATTGGACTGCCATTTGTCAAAAATGGTGTAGGGTCTCCTACTTAGATGGGGGGGTTGGACTAGATGATTTAAAAGTCCCTTCCAATTTTGTTAATCTGTTAATCTGTCCAAAGTCTCAAACCCAGTTACTTTCAAAATAATTTAATTCACACATAGTATTGTTAATTGAAATGATGAGAATTGAAATAGTGTAAATAATTTTAGGAACTAACCCTTCATGTGTGTTTCCTTAATCCATCCCCTTCAACAGCCTAAAGAACAGAATGTAACGTTTAAAAAAGTGTTATGTTATTTATTTTTAAACTGGCATACAATCCTGCTTTTTTTAAAAAAAAAAAAAAAGATAAAACTGATATTATGCATTCATTGTTGTCAATCAAAGTACGGTACTGATTTCTCATTATTTTCAGTTGCATATCCAATTATGCACAAATAAATTTTACTATTCCAATTTCATGCTCTGGACTAAAATTAATCACAAGTGAATCTCTATTGTCCTTGACTGTCCTTTCTAAGACTAAAAGGAGTAACGCTAAGACTGTTTTGGCTTGTGCCTATTATTTGAAACAAAATATAATACCTTTCAAAAAGCAGAAGAAAAATAGGTTTCAACTTTATCCAAATAACAGCAATACTTATCTTCGTATTGAAATATTTGCAAAGCCATTTGGGCCTTTTCAGAAACGCTGGGAGAAGAAACTGAGAATTATATAGCTGATAACCCTCTAAGCTTTATTAATTTTATGTCAAAGTTATCAGATATTCTTGTATCCTTTGCAGATCACCTTTTCATACAAAAAAAAAGGCAACAGCTTATTCACAACCACATCAAAGGTGCATGCAGAACTCACATCTACTAAATAAACACTAATGCCCAGTGGCAGTAATACAGCTATTTATATTCACTGCTTGATTTAACCAATAGAATTCCTTTAATACAATAATAAGCATGAGTGCTTTGCTGTGCAAAGTAAAGGCTTGTGTATTAGTGGTATTCAGGATTGTTTTTAACATCATATCAAAAACTGACATTGGTTGGTCAAATCATCTTAGATACACTGATTGTCTTTCCATAATGATAAAATAGAGCACTTAAACTTAAATTAAGTCTTTCAAGGTTGGCATGCACATACTCTCCAATTTACAATTTATATATATTTATCTGTGTTTGTGCTCTCTCTTGCCTCTCCCGTTCTCTCTCTATATTATGCACATACACACAAACACACACATAAATACATACAGACAGTGAGCCAGCAATTACTCATCTGACACACAGGAAAACCTGGCATCTCTTTAAAAATATATAGATCATACAGAACGTATTGTTTAAATTGTGCAATTTACCATTTTGGGACCCACCGCATTCCCAGTTATGTATTTCCCTGTTTCCAGCTCTATGAATCATCCAATGGATCATCAGCTATGTTTCCTTATCTTGAATTCATTTTTTCCCCTCAAAGACCAAACAGTTTTGTCTTTATGTGAATGCATGAATGAGTATAACCATTGTTTATTTTTATTACAGAGAGGGTTTTGGAAGGGCTGTACATTATTGCTAGGAAATTTTGAACAACTTGATCTTTCACTGATAATTGTGAAAGTCCACAGATATTGTACAAAGCTCGGTTGATTAGTGACTTGCCTTCTTCCCTCAACCTTTACCATATCTAACATTTAGCTTTTTTCATTGTTTACGTTCTTGTGAACCATTCATAATGCTTAATCTGATTTGGATAAAGATTTTTCTTCTATGGTACAGCGTGCCATAAAATAGCAGAATTCTATTTCCCAGTCTTGCTGATAAGGCCAATTCAGCTCAGACTTGTGGTTTTGACTTATTTACTGATTTGCTTGATAAAGAGCAAAACTTAACACCCTAAAGGAAGATGAATACATATAGAGGCAGAATAACAATGAAGAACATTGGGGCATTTAGTACAAGGATTTTGTTTTGAAAACCACATATACTATTATCTGATTCAAAAGCTTTGAAAAATGCCAGCTCATCCCCTCCCTTTGCTCCTCTTCAAGATTTGTTAGGGAGGAAAAATATAAGAGTTATCACTGTTATATACAACTTTGATGTTATTTTAAGACTTAGCACCTATCTCCCAAATAATGATAAAGATACTTTCTTAGTTATTTGAGAGAAAGGGATGAAAAGCTTGTGCATTTGAAGGATAGATTTATCTCCTTAAAATATGGAAAAGTTGCTGCCTATATTTCTGCTGTCCGTTTACACAACAATATCTGCTGATTCTGATCTACTTGGTTGGAGATAGGTTGACATCATATTACTGTCTTTCATAACATAGTTAAACAGCAGCTCACAGAAATTCTATAAACTGCCACCTCAATTTGTGATAACCGTACTGCATTGCATACAATGCTGTCTTATAGACAGAACTCTTTTATGGCAATACGTTCAAAGCAAAAAGGGGGAAACACTGAAATTTATTTAAGAATTATAATTACTTCATCAACAGTACAGATAAAGCTTTCTTTGGGAGAAAAAATTCCTAGATGTTTTATCTTTAAAATAACTCCAGGTGTAGTTATATGAGAAGTTCTTGTTTACTGATTGCCTTGTCTAGCAAGCATTCAACATTTTAATCATGTAAAACAAAAAAAGCTTTGTGACCAGTTCTCACATTTACATTTATATAATATGAAATATTAATAACTTATATTTAAAGGCCTATTGCCAGGTTTTAAAATCTTATTAAAAATAAAGAAATGATTTCGAGACAATAATGATGGTTGTGGAAGTAGCAACTAAATCCTGCATGAGAAATAGTTTTCAGCAGTAAAAGAAGCTCATGTTGAGATTCCACCACAAATGCCTAAATGTCATCCAAAATCCATGCTCATATAGCTGCACATGTTTGAGTTTCCCCCCTCTCCCTTCCACACTGTGCCAATATCATGCTCAGCACATGAATTCATGTAAGGAGCACATCCCTCTGGGCAGAATGAGAAAACGTAACCTTACTCAGCATCCATGCTATAACCTGTAAAGCCTTTTCTTTTGTCACGATCAGGAATGGCATTTTTTACTTGAAGGTAGATTGCACCTTGCTTAGTAAAGCAATTCTTGATCTTGTATCTTTCATTTCAAATTTATTCTGCAATGTTAAAGATAATTCTTATTCACCATGATGAACAAAGAGGAGAGGGTGGTTGCTCGGGTGTTAACTGGGAACAGATGGTGTCCAGTGGTGCTAGTTAAGGAAGCAGTGGACACGGAAGAAATTGGTGGTTTACCCTCCTCATTCAGGTTTGATTAATGAACCAGAAAACTCCAGAGCCTCTAGAAAGGCCCAAAGGAGTCGTGGTGCAGAACCTTTTTTTTTCTTTTGTGATTTCCCTTTTTCAATTAAGTTTGACATTTTTGAGAGTGTGCTTGGTTACAGACCATTAATCTGTACTTGAAAGCCAAAAATGAGACAAAACTTTAATAAAATAAAAAGAACAAATGAACACTGAAATGTCATGTTGAATATTACACACTGTTGTTTAGGTCACTGCATCATGAGTTCGCGAGAAGTCAAGTTTAAACAATTAAGGAGAACTGAAACTTAATACTGTGAGGCAGAGATGTCGCCAGCTTCTCTAAGCTCATTCATCCCCACCCCACCCCCAGAATACTATATTTTCAGGAATTTTTTCAAAGCATTCCTCCTTCAAAAAAAAAGGGAGAGCTTTTTTGGCTTGAAAAGTTACAGATCTTTTTTTAAAAAGAGTAAAAATAAAGTTGTGGGACTTTAAACAAGTAGCCATGGCTGCAGAGAGCACAAAGAATAGAATAGAATGAAATAGAATAGAATAGAATAGAATTGAATTGAATTGAATTGAATTGAATAGAATTGAATAGAATTGAATAGACTTGAATAGAATTGAATAGAATTGAATAGAATTGAATAGAATTGAATAGAATTGAATAGAATTGAATAGAATTGAATAGAATTGAATAGAATTGAATAGAATTTTTTATTGGTTAAGTGTGATTGGACACACAAGGAATTTATGTTTGGGGCATATGCTCTCAGTGTACCTAAAAGAAAAGATAGATTTGTCAAGAATCATAAGGTACAACACTTAATGATAGTCATAGGTTACTAATAAGGAATCAAATCATACTAGGAAATAAATAAAATAATATAAATTGTAAAGATATAAGCAACATGGTTATAGTCATAACTGGGAAAAGATAGGTACAAGAGAGAATGAGAAGAATAATAGTAATACAGTGTTAGTAAATAATTTGACAGTGTTGTGGGAATGAATTGTTTAGCAGAGTAATGTCATTCGGAGGGAAACTGTCCTTGTGTTTTGTGTTTATCATTTTATCCTTTATGTTGCCATATTGGCTGCCTCAGTTCATCAAATTAGAATAAGCTGTAAATTAAGGTAGACTAAGGAGAGAAACCTGTTCTCAGGGTATCCGCTAATTGCACAAATAAAACAAATATGTTAGAAAATAATGAGGAACATTTTCTTCCTGGAAAATGTTCCACTTCCTTCCACCTTCTCCTTTCTGTCCCATTTAAATCAAGAAGTATAAACTCCATTGAGCTGCTTGGTTTACTCTTTAAGGATAGACTTACTAATTAAGAGAAGCTTGGGGATAAAATATTGGTGTGCTTTAGCTGGGAAACTGCATACTAATTATGGGCTTTAATCACTTTAGATAAAGTAAATCAAATTAATAAACATGCATGGCTAAATAGAAACGAGGTGGAGAATCAATTTCTGCACTCTTGGTATTGGCTTTTTTTATTTTAAAAATTGAACTGTTACTGCAAGTAAACATTTTACTAGCTGCTACTGTTCTGTAATGCGCATCCAAGGAATTAAAAAAGCATTTCACTGACCATGATGTTGAAGGAAGAATCTTTGGACTGAAAAGGACTTTTGGTCCTTTAAACCAGCTGGATTTATATAAAGCATAGATGTTTATTTCTCTAGTTAATACTTTATCATAATCTGTGGCTTGAAAGAAATGTTAGAAAACAAAATATTGCAAGCTTCATTTAATCCAACCTTATAAATAATGAGATATGCATACCTTTCAAAAACTAATTTATCTGTGAAGTTATTTGCTTTAGTAGAGTAAGAATAAAATTAGGACACACAAAGTTGAATCTGCCCCAAGATTTTTAAAATGCGTTGTTCTTTAAGCAGAAAACTAGTACACTTACAAACTTACAACAGTTCATTTAGTGATGGTTCAAAGTTACAACTGCACTGAAAAAGTGACTTATGACCATTTTTCATACTTAATGATCCTTGCAGCATCCCTGTGGTCACGTGATCAAAATTCAGATGCTTGGCAACTCATATTTATGACAATTGCAGGGACTTGGGGTCATGTGATCAGCTTCTGCAACTTTCTGACAAGCAAAGTCAATGAAAAAGCCAGATTCACTTAATAACTGTCCTATTAACTCAACAACTGCAGTGATTCTTGCAAAAACTGTGGCAAGAAAGGTCGTAAAATGGGGCAAAATTCACTTAACAAATGCTTCACTTAGCAACAGAAATGTTGGGTTTAATTGTGGTCATAAGTCAAGGACTACCTCTGTAGGGCACAACCATTTCAATCCAATGAGAGGCCTGTTTCCCATGAGTTTGTTGCAAAGATGTTCAGGGCAGCTCCAATTTCTATCCATGGCTCTGGTTCCTTTCTCTAGAACCAAAAAGTGAAAGAAAACATCAAACCTTCAGATATAGAAAGACGCGTACTCCTCTTCTTGATCCCACTCTAAACATATACAGCTTTCTCAATTATTCTTGATAAAACTTCCTCTTGCATATCTCTCAAGGCATGCCCTCGCTTGCTTGTAATAAGAATGCTCGCTGCATTGCACATTGGGAAACCAGTACAGGTCTTCTGCAGCTGCTTCTTGAACCTAGTAGAACCAGACTAACCAAAGACTATGAAAATTAAATCAACACCTCAACCACGTGTAATGACTTATGTACATATTACTTCCAAATCACCTTCAGAAGAGGAAACAAACAAAACAATCTATTCCACGGTATTCTGGACACAGACTGGGTCTCATTCTCGGGCAAGGGTATATCGTATTGCAAGGAGTTGCTGTATAACTGAAATGTAGGTTAAGTGAAAGGCTTTTCAGAAATAATTTGCCTTTTTTGGTATATAATTGCAAATATTGGCAATGTTCTTATTTTAATACTTTATGCAACTCACAAGAGCAATAGACTTATATCCCCTTCATATTGCTTTACAGCCCTCTCTAAGTCGTCTACAGAGTCAGCATATTGCCTCCAACAATCTGGGTCCACAGAAGGATGGAAGGCTGAGTCAACCTTGAGCCGGTGAGAATCGAACTCCTCGAGTGAGTAGAGAGTTAGCCTTGCGGTACTGCATTCTAAACACTGTGCCACCGCAGCTCAATTTCAATCTGTGGTACTAAATGACCATAGTGACGAAGTTACTTCTCTGAAATCCTCTATCAGACTACGTTAGATGGTCTGTTTATCCTTAATATTTTGAAAGGGGAATATATATTTCTGGCACATCTCCCAGAACCATTTCCACTAATACCTGAAATGATATATTCTATTGTGAATGATTTTTACATTAACTGTTTCTAGAAAATGTATGTTTTGTCTATAAAATGAAGCTGAATTCATCACAGTGTGATCCTCCCAGAAAAAAAATTGGGAATCCTTACTGGGACTGTATCTTTAGCATGAAATCTTAAAAATATATATTTTATCTGTTCTTTAACCTAAAGATTTCCAAAACAGTTTAACTATAGTAGAAGTATGATTCGTCGAGTGAGGGCGGCGGCGGCGGCGAGACGCGGATGGTAGGCGTCTTTAACATCTTGGTTTAACATCTTGGTTACCTGGGTGCCTTAGAAGCCCCTGGTGGTCGCCTGCCCTATCGAGTGAGCCCTGGTGAGCCCTGGTGAGCCCTGGTCCTGGAACGGTGGCAGCGGGAATTGGACAGACAATGGCTGCCTGAGCTTTTGCTCTTACGACTGCCCCCCCCCCGCTGTTTTTAGACCTAAGCAGCGCTGGGACTGGGAGAGGAACTCTGGATTTTTCATCTATAATCTGAAAAAGAACGATGACCTTGAGGGATTTGAAACTAGCTTGAAATTGGCCACTACCATCTTGATCATTACTATCATTACCATCACTATTGCGGTAAAGAGGAGGAAATTATTGTGGCTTGGGCGAGCGAATTAAGTGGCAATCTGCCACCACCATCATAGCTCGCCGAACGCCCGCCCCTCCTCTATCCTGTATTTTAGTGCCTACTTCCCTCACCGTGGAGCCTCTCCTTTTATCCCTCCCGTGGCTTGGACAACTCGTTCTTTTCCTGTCTGCCCTGCTATTGCGGAGCCATGCTTGCCTGCCTATCTGTTCTTATTTAATTCGAGCTTTACTGCCTGGCCTGTGACCACCGACATTGGCCCGAAACAACTGCTCTTCCCCACCACTTGCTACCATTGCTACTTTGGAACATCTAATGTGAACAATGACCATCTGTTTAACACCTTGATATCTTATGATACATATACTTATGGTGCATTTGGTTTGGGGAAAGAAGTGATAGAGGATGGCAGTTTCAGGGACAGGAACTTGGCGTTTTACAAACTGGACACGAAGCTGGCACCCCCCCTTTCCCCCTTCTAACTGGTTCCAGTTATTTATAAACTTTGGACATACAGACTCTGGCCGCTCCAGGACTTCAGGAGAGGGGGAAGATAAGATACCCCCCTGCATACTACTGTTTTATTTCCTATGGACCGTTATTGTTTACTATTCCACGCTTTATCTGGACGTGGAGGGTGTGAGACTGCAAAGCTGGCTGGCTGATACCTGGGGCCTGTGCTTTGCCCCCCCTCCATCTACATTTACAACTATTTATAGAATACGGTTCTTGGACTTTGGCCTCGAAATTTTCTGGAACTGGAGGAAGGGAGGCTGGCTCTCCTGGAACTCATAATTTTAAATTCTGTGTTGCGCAATTTTTAAACGGGTATGTTGAGTGTGTGGGATTGAATGAGTTAGTATGAAAGACCCACTTTTAGTACTATATTGCTGTATTCTTTTTGTGTTTTAATTATATTGTGGGGACTGTCTGTGTGAGTGTCTGAGTATGCCTGATTCGGAGGACCTGGCGGGGCAAGCGGGGGCCATTGGGGTGGTTGGGGGAATTATGCCCACGGGAGAGAGTCGGAGCATTGCGGTCATAACAGGGAGAGGCAGATATGGCGGGGACTTTAGGGCTGGCCATTATCGGGGAAGGAGGGTTCGCTATATCGCAGAGATCCCTCCTTCCGGCCCTATGAGTCCCACTCCAAGGTCAGATGGCGGGAGCGATCAGGACCCTGGTCTCAGGCTGCTGTCGCTAAATGCCAGGTCTGTTATTCATAAGGCTCCCCTCGTCCGGGACTTGATTGTAGACGAGAGGGCAGACCTGGCATGTATTACTGAAACATGGCTGGGCACAGAGGGAGGAGTCCCCCTCGTAGAGCTGTGCCCAGACGGGTTTCAGGTGCTTCATCAGCCGAGAGCTCAGGGAAGGGGTGGCGGTGTGGCTATTGTAGTCCGGGAGTCTTTAGCTCCTCATAGGATCCCTGCTCCGGAGCTTGCCGGGTGTGAGTCCCTGCTAGTGAAGTTGGACCTCAAGGGTCAAGCGGGTTTGCTGCTAACGTACCTGCCTCCCAACTGCGTTACAGCGGCCCTCCCTGCGCTCCTCGAGTCAATAGCCGAGCTAGCAATTGAGTTCCCTAGACTGATGGTTCTGGGGGACTTCAATCTGCCTTCGCTCGGTGAACACTCTGATGGAGCGCAGGAGTTCATGGCTTCCATGACAGCCATGGGCCTGACCCAGGTAATTCGAGGCCCTACCCACTTGGCGGGACATACACTCGACCTCGTATTCCTCTCGGAGCAGTGGAGTTATGATCTTGGTCTGAGGGGAAATGAGACCATTCCCCTGTCGTGGTCAGACCACTACCTACTGAGGCTAGACTTCCGGAGGCCAAACCCCCACCGTGGGGAGGAGGAACCGACCAGGTGGTTCCGCCCCAGGCGACTGATGGACCCTGTTAGGTTCCAGACGGAGCTTGGGGTCATTCCAGATGCTCTCGCCCACAGTTCGGCGGAGACTATTGCTGCGGCCTGGCACTCGGCGGCATCAGAGTCTCTGGACCGAATTGCGCCACTACGGCCCCTCCGGGTCAGCGGCTCGCGGAGACCCCCTTGGTTTACCGAGGAGCTCCGTGAGATAAAGCGCCGGAGGAGACGCCTAGAGCACCTGTGGAGGTCCGATAGGTCCGTATCGAACCGAGCACTGTTGACAGCTTGCACCAAGGAGTATATTTGGGCATTGAGAACCGCCAAAAGATCACATATTGCCTCCTTGGTAGCGTCCGCCGAGTCTCGCCCAGCCGCCCTGTTCAGGATAACCCGCTCCCTCCTAAATAGGAGGGAGACGGGGAACCCCCTGCAGGGTAAGGCTGAGGAATATAGTCAGTTCTTGGCGGACAAAATTGCTCGGTTTCGATCGGAACTGGACTCCACCCCCGCAGATCCAGCCGGGACACAGGGGAACAACTTGGTAGACCATCTCTGGGTTGAGTTTCAGGATGTTGCCTCTGGGGATGTGGACAAGGCTATGCGAGCTGTGAGTTCCTCCACCTGTATACTGGACCCGTGTCCCTCCTGGCTGACTGCCAACAGCAGAGAGGTGACACGAGGCTGGATCCAGGCGGTTGTCACCGCCTCTCTTCGGGAGGGACACCTCCCCACCGCGCTTAAGGCGGCGGTGGTGAGGCCCCTCCTGAAGAAACCGTCCTTGGACCCAGCAATTCTTAACAACTATCGTCCAGTCTCCAACCTCCCCTCTCTGGGGAAGGTTGTTGAGAAGGTGGTGGCCTTACAGCTTCAGCGTACCTTGGAGGAAGCTAACTATCTTGACCCCTTCCAGTCTGGCTTCAGGCCCGGTTACAGCACTGAAACCGCTTTGGTCGCATTGACCGATGATCTCTGGAGAGCCAGAGATGGAGGCTATGCGTCCATCCTGGTTCTCCTCGACCTCTCAGCGGCTTTCGATACCATCGACCATGGTATCCTTCTGCGACGACTGCGGGAGGTGGGGGTGGGCGGCACTGTTTTACAGTGGTTCTCCTCCTACCTCTCAGACAGGTCGCAGTCGGTGTTAGTGGGGAGGGAGAGATCGTCCCCGAGGCCCCTAACCTGTGGGGTGCCGCAGGGCTCGGTTCTGTCCCCCCTGCTATTTAACATATACATGAAACCGCTGGGCGAGATCATTCGGAGGCACGGGATTAAGTACCATCAATATGCGGACGATACGCAGTTGTATCTGTCCGCCCCGTGCCAACTCAATGAAGCGGTGGACGTGATGAACCGGGGCCTTGAGGCTGTTAAAGACTGGATGAGAGCTAACAAACTGGTACTCAACCCGGAAAAGACCGAGTGGCTGTTGTGTGTTCCTCCCAAAAATTTGGCTGACGTTCCATCGATCAGGCTGGGGGGGCAAAATCTGTTCCCCTCAGACAGGGTCCGCAACTTGGGAGTCCTCCTGGACCCACAGCTGAGTTTTGACCACCACTTGTCGGCTGTGACCAGGGGGGCATTTGCCCAGGTTCGCCTGGTGCGCCAGTTGCGGCCCTACCTGAACCGGGAGGCTCTCACAACAGTCACTCGAGCCCTTGTGATCTCTAGGCTGGAATACTGCAATGTGCTCTACATGGGGCTGCCCTTGAAGAGCATCCGGCGACTTCAGCTAGTCCAGAACGCGGCCGCGCGAGTGATTATGGGCGCACCACGGTTCGCCCATATTACACCAATCCTCCGTGAGCTGCGCTGGCTACCTGTGGATCGTCGGGTGCACTTCAAGGTCTTACTTACTACCTATAAAGCGCTCCATGGTAGTGGATCTGACTATTTGAGAGACCGCCTCCTGCCAATCACCTCCCTGCGTCCCATCAGATCGCACAGAGTAGGCCTCCTCCGAATTCCATCCGCCAGTCAGTGCCGACTGGCGACTACGCGGAGGAGAGCCTTCTCTGTTGCAGCTCCGACATTATGGAACAACCTCCCCGTGGAGATCCGTACCCTCACCACAGTCCAGGCCTTCCGCACAGCCCTCAAGATCTGGCTATCCCGTCAGGCCTGGGGATAGGATTATTTCTCACCCCGCCCGAATGTTGAGTGAATGTTGTATTTTTATGGTTTAATTTCTTTTAATCACGATTCTTTTTTTTTCAAGTCTTGTCTTGCACTCCCTTCCCTTCATTGTTGTAAGCCGCCCTGAGTCCCCTCAGGGAAAAGGGCGGCATATAAATCCTTAATAAAATAAAATAAAAAAAAAAATAATGCAGCCCCTGCTTTCAGCACAAAAAGGAAGAGTATAAGGGTCTTCAGGTATTCAAATTCCTTCCCATGGCCCCTGGGATGAAAGCAGGAGGAGGAAGAGGAATTGTAAAACTAGAATTACCTAAACTCAATTAATAAAATAAATTATGCATGCAAACATGACATCATAACAATCAGGTATTTTTAATTGAAAGGATATTAGATACATTTGAGGCAGATAATCAAAAGAGGCCATGCAATGTCCAGTAAGGTGTGGCTGACTAATCTATTTATAATGTTCAGGAATAATGAAAGGAGCATATCTTAACAAATTTTGAATAAGAATTAATTTGGAAAACTTTGTAGGAAAGTGCTTGTCAAATATTTCTAAAATAAAAAGAAACTGCGGGTCCTCGCAGTGTTCAGTTTTAGATGTACATTTTTGTATTTTTTTTCCAGGCACCTTGGAAGTCCTGCACTAAACTTAATAATTAATTAAATAGTTATACACTGAAGGTCAAAGTCTTTGTGATTTCTGAGCTACCAGTGAAGATGTGTAAATGACTTTATTGCATTCTTTACATGTGAACATTTGTAATATACCTTCAACTATTGAAACTGTTGACCAATTTCCTCACATTTCAGTTTACAATATAGAATAAGACAAATCTATATCTTTCCCAGGGAATTTCAGTGACGACGCTTAAATCTAGAACAACTACATTTTAAATGACTAATTCAACTGTTCAAACATAAGACTGTACATTCATTTTACGGTAAAATGCAAGTTAAATATTAAAGGATCTGATGACTAAAACGGCTGTTTTTATGCTTTATAAAATAAATAACAGTCGATGCAAAGTTGAAAAGTTCAAATCCTAGTATCTGAGCCTGGCTAAACAACATTGAAAAAACATTCAGTGGCAAAGTTTTTATAGATATTTTTCTATCTCTTTTTATTTGTTTGAATTTGGCTGTCTACATAAGAAAACAAAGGCACACCAGCTACATTTTATAACAGGAACTAAAGAAATAAAACTGTCTTTCAGATTATTATGCTTATTTCCACAAACTTTTAAAACATTAGTTGATGTGCAAAACATGTGATCCTCCACAATCCTGTATATTAGCAAAAAATATAGTGCATGAAAACAGGATTTCATCAGTGTGCAACAAACAACCCCAATCCAAGTGGATTTCACTCTTTTCACTTTCACAAAGGATAGAGGGGGGGAAATGAATAGGCACATCCTCTTTATGTTAAATAAAGGATTGTGAAATCTACAGCAGACTAATGTGGTCACCAGTTGCTGGAACCATAGAAACCAGCAAAGGCTCCCTTCTTTGAATGAGCCACCTTTGACGTCTCACACTTTTTCTCTGATCTCTGATCTGTCTTTTATGACATCTCCTAGAATCAAAGAACATAATGCTAGTCTAACAATGTTCTGGGATTCTTTCCAAACCTTATATTAGTGTATATTATTCATATCCCTATTTAGGATTTGAAAACAAAGGGCAGAAAACTTGAAAAGATACACTTCAGATCTGAAAGGCTCAAAACTCAACTCTCAAGCCAGAGGAGTGCAGCAGGGGTGAAATCCTATCGGTTCGGATTGGTTCTCTCGAACTGGTAGAAGACATTGGGCCTGGGTCGCCGAACTGGTAGGGACTGCTGGCTGGCCATGCCCCTGAACAGGTGCTCCAGTCACCGCTCGCTCCCCCCACCCAGTCTCTGCTTTCCACCATCTCAACCTGCCTCCCCTTCTCTCTTCCCTTCCCTATGGCCTGCAGCCCTGCCATGCTTGCTTGCCTTCCATGCAGCCTTCCAGTGTCCCTGTGCCAGCTTGTGAAGGCAGGCGAGTGGAGGGCTGCATGGAAGGCAGGCAAGCATGTTGGGGCCAGCCACGGGGAAGGGAGCTAGCAGCCTAGTCCCTTCCCTGCAGCCCTGCCATTCTTGCCTACCTTCCATGCAGCCTTCCACATGACCTTCCTGGCAGTCTGCTTGCCTTCCAAGGTCTGCGTCCAGGCCGCCTCGGCCAGTGGGCGGTGGACAGGCCTTGGTGGAGATGCAACCGCTGCTCTGGGGCTGAGAGGGTCAGCGGTGGTGGCGGTGATACTCTGGGAGGGCAGGCACCAGGCGGATGTCCTGGGGCTGCTGCACATGCGCACCACCTGCCCTCCCAGAGTGCCACCACTGCCAGATGCAGGGAGGAGAGCTCCAGCTCTCCTTCACTGTGCAGAGCTCTCCTTGCACAGGACTCTCTAGAGCTGCGCAGGAGAACTGGAGCTCTCATCCCTGTATCCGGCGGCGGTGGCTTCTGCAGTTCCCCATTCTCCTTCTTCATGAGGAAATACGAAGGGGACTGCAGCACTGAGGAGTCTCTTGCACAGCGGGGCTCTCACACGCTGTGCAGCCAGCTACTCATCACATTTTACAAGTTGGCCACGCCCACCTGATCAGATGCCCATCAAGTCACGCCCACAGAACTGCTAGGGAAAATTTTGGGATTTCACCACTGGAGTGCAGCCTATGTTCCTAATGCAATAGAGGTAACAACTTAATGTACAACTGAGCAAAAAAGGAAAAACTTGCAACAAGAGATGAGAGATGAGATGAGAAACGATGACCAACACCCTGAGAAAGGAAATTCTTAGCATCAGATCTCAAGATTTTGGGGTCTCTGTGCCTTATTTCAAAGTAAACTAAGGCAGAGCTAGTTCATTTGTCTACTGGTAAGCCTACAAAACACTGTCAAGTACCAAATTGTTGGTCAAGTACCAAACAGTGTTGAATAAAAGAAGGAAGGAGGGAGGGAGGGTGGGAGGGAGAGAGAAGGGGAGAGAGGAAGAACAGAATAGAAGAACAGAATTGGAAGCGACCTTGGAAGTCTCTGAGTCCAACCCCCTGCTCAGGCAGAAAACCTTATATCATTTTAGACAAAGGGAGGGAGGGAGGCGAGGCATATGTAGTGCAGCCCTATACATCTGTTCATTGTGTTGATAATTGCTATGGTTTTTTGTGTATGAGAACTCTAAAGGGAGGAAAGAAGGAAAGAAAGACAAAAGGCAAACTTTTAACTCCAAAGTTAAAAACTGGCGATTTACTGTATGTTATGAAAGTTGTAATTGTAAGAAAATTGTAATTGTGATCCTATTTCTCTTACTATGAATGCCTGACTGAATAGTTTAAGTTTTCCTAAAGTAATTATTCACAGCAATAAGCTGACAATGCATTGTTTATTTTGAAGCGGTGGGCTGCAGCTTAATTTTGAATTGTTTTTATTGCTTTTTAATTAGAAATAAAATGCTTTAACAAAAAAGTGAAATACGACAAAGAGAAAAAAATAGTAATAATAAATCATTTTAACAGTAAACAGTTACCATTCTAAATATAATCTAATGTGAACATCATTCAAATATGTATATATTTCTAATATATCATCACATAAATGGATTCTATGTACTATTACTATAGCCAAAAGACTGATATATGCAGTATTGGTGCAAAAGGCCTGTTTTACCCAGTGGGTTGAAGACCTGATTGCACTTGGCACCTATGAGCATCTTGCCCTATAGAGGTAGACCTTATAGCACTAGCACCTAGACTTATATAACGCTTCATAGTGCTTTTACAGCCGTTCTCTAAGTGGTTTACAGAGTCAGCCTATTGCCCCCAACAACCTGGATCCTCATTTTACCCACCTCAGAAGGATAAAAGGCTGAGTCAACCTTGAGTCCGGTCAGGGTATTTATTACATTCATTATATTTAGATGGAGACATATAATGAACTATGTGGATCATTTATACAAAATACAATCACTTTAAAAAAGACCTGTTAGCAATAGATTGAAATGTCAGTCTAATTGCACTGGCAGAAATGATTTGGTTCTAAAGTATCTCGGTGCAGAGCCAAAGTTAGGTGTCTGCAGGCAGCAGGAATATTGAACCGAAGGGATATGTAAATAGGGAATATTTCACAGGTCTAAACAATCTCCTTATGCAAGAGTTGCACTATGTACTTCCTGATTGCATTATGTAAAAGGTTTAATGTACAAGCTGATAGTTTTCTCCTATTATGTAACAATCTGACTGCCTGGGCTCTCCAACAGATGGTGAAAAGAAAAGGCTAACATCTTGTTTTTATTAAGAGTATTATTTTAGCATTTTACAGCTTTTGAAAGTCAGCATCAGTTAATCTACGGTTAGCATACCAAACAAACTCTCAATCTAAGGAGCGCAGCACTGAACTGCCTCGAGTAGCCCTTGTAGGGAGGTTCATCTGAACAGCAGCAGGCTCAGAAGTGGTATTCTACTGGTTCGGACCAGATCGCCAGAACTGGTAGCGGAAATGGTGGATAGCTCCGCCCACCCGCATCTGGCTCTACAGCATCCCATTTAGGCCATTTTTTTCCACCAAAAGCACATGCATGGAAGGATCTGTGCATTCATGTAGGTGGTGGGTGTGCTCACATTTGTGAACCAGTAGGGAAGGTAAGTGTATTCCACTCTTGAGCAGGCTACATATGCAATTCAAAGAGGTTATTCAAATAGCTTTTGAATCATCTGAATGAACATGCTGTCCCCAGTTTCAGATGAGAATTTGAGAGTCTGAGTCAAGGAAATATGAGAAGAAAGAAGGAAGAAAAACAAATGCGATGAAGACTTATGGGAGAAGGCCAGGGTGGCAGAAGAGGGAGCCGAAGCAAAGGAGGGAAGAAAAAAGTGATTGAACAAGAAATCAAATGCAGAAGAAGGAATCAAACTGTAGGAAGGGGTGGAAGAAAAGTACAGGGAGAAAGAAATGAACTGAGCATGGTAGAGATTTAGCCCCAAAGACAAACAGTAGGCAAGACAAAGAAGAAGCAGAAAAAATGGAAGTGAGAATACACAGAAGCCTGAGAGAAAGAAAAGGAGTTTGGAAAAGGATTAAGGAGAGAAAAGCCATTTAGGAATACAGAAAGCAACAGGGTGGATTGTGGGTTTGATTTGTTTACAGTGTGCTCAGTTCCAAATGAAATCTGAGTTCACGCTATAAAAGAATAAAAAGGGCAATAAAATAAATAGACAAGATGGAAAATCCAGCCAACTAACCATATGGAAACAGATGAAAAAATCAATTAATAAGGGCTTCACCTACCCTCTCCAAGACCTGGGAGAACATCCAGACATTTAATTCATTCCAGAATACCATCAGGTTTAGTTATTAATCAAGATTCTCTTTAGGTTTTGAGGCAATACATATATCAGAGGTTTCATAGGATGCTCTCTCTAAACAGATTTGGCTGCCCTCTATGGAAAACAGGATATCAATTCCTATGTTTGTTCTTATGCTTGAAACTTAGGGACTTTGCTCTGATAACTTAAAAAGTATCCATTCGTTGCATGAATTTTAGCTGATCTTTCATTTGATTAATTATAATGAAAATATAATTCTAGGAAGCCCAGATTTAGAAAGTTCATTTCTGAACGTAGAAAATGTATGAAAAAAAAGAAAGAAAGAAAGAAAGAAAGAAAGAAAGAAAGAAAGAAAGAAAGAAAGAAAGAAAGAAAGTGCTACAATGGGAAATATCTTGGAAAAAGTATCTCTCTTTCCTTTTCAATGGAAGGATATAATTTTTGAAGATTGCCTATATCACTTCTAGTTTTTAGAAGTGTTTCTATTAATAATATTATCTTTAAAAATTAAATTAACTGCTTAAAAACTGCAAAAACTGCAAAAAAAACAAATAAATGGTTATATTTATTAATTAACCATTAATAAATTAATTAATCAATTTATCTAATTCAGCCATCTACAACCTGGTGGCCTCCAAATATACTACATGAGTTTAACTCTCATAATTCCTCTGAAGGACAGGAGGTGGGAGAACATTGATCTAATAATTAAACTAGTTGGGATATAAGGTCTTTTAAGCATATTGAAGCTTAATTCTGAGTAAACATGAATTATATGCCTTGAATTAGCAGATCTGAATTTATAATCTATGCTATTCCTTTTGAAATAAACACTTGTCAAAATATAAAATTGCAGTGATTCCTTGCACTAGAATGAATGAATGGACTCATTTGTACTTATAAAAATAATTTGATGCTTTTATTAAACATAATTCTAATGCTTCTACTTTGAAGGGAAGATAACCATAATCCAAGGTGGTTATGTTTGATCACAGTTATCAGCCATTACCCATATGGTTAAAATCTCCTTGCCTGTCTAACTTTTTTTCTCTGTTCTTTGTGTTTAAATTCCCAAGTTTGCTTCTATCTCAATTGTGCAACAAAAGCCACCTATAGCAAACAGGAAATCCCCACCCACAGCTGTATATTGCACATAGTATGCAAAGTAAATGAATGTATGTAAATCTGCAATATTTACATGCTTAGTATAGATTGCAACATTTTAAGAATGCATTCAGCACTGAGAGGGAGATGAATCTGGGAGCTCATTAGTATTTGCCAAAGAGCATTGGTGGTGCTATCTTAGAGAAAGGCACGATGGCAAGGGCATTATTAAAACAGCCAATGTTGGAGTCCAGGTTCAGTATCTGTTCCTAGGACAACAAGTCATTCTCGATAATCATCTTTATCTTTGCACATTGGAAAATTATGCAATCTGTCTACTACTCTCTATCCCTTCTCTTAAAAGACTACATTTTTGTTGGCTGATTGGCAAACTTTTGAGGATATCTAGAATCAGCATTAAAGCCTAGCTCAGTGATAGGATAAATAATTTACAGTCGCAAGACTGGAAGCTGCAATCCAGCATAGGGTAGAGATGCCAGTTGGTTCTTGGCAATGACTTCATTCTGCTAAGGAAGGCTGAAAATACATGGAAGGGAATCTTTGAGCTTCCAGAGTCAAAGAAACAAACCTTGTGCTGCCACCTTGTGTCCAAGGCTAAACTTTCAGGGAACTCAAATTTCTTTCCCACCCGAAGTTGAATCACATGTACAAAATGTGAAAAGAACAGCCAATAAAGGCCTATTTGCGTTCAGAAATCAGACTGGCAATTTGGTTTACTTGTTGCTTTCAAACTGAGAAAACTTCTGGAACATATGTGCAGTTTGTAACATGTATGTAAAACACTGACCAATGTTGCTCTGACCATCAGAAGCTGATAACTCAAAATGTTATCTCAGTGATTTTTGCTCAAGGCTTAGCTAAACGTTTTGTGTTATACTTTTTATTTATCATTTATATCTGACTTTAGATATGTTAAATCCCATAATAATCTATCAGGACTAGGCTTGCAGTTCTATACTGGCCAATTTTTCTTTCTCATTCTTCAGTTTTAATTTTTGGTTTCTCCTATGTCTTTATTAGAGTTAGGGTAAATAGTTATATAGTCCAATTGTATATAGGTCCAGTGGTATAGAGTCCAAAATAGTTATAATAAAAATCAGATATATTTAGAACATTGTTTTGTGCAGTATTGCCTGACACATGGATTTGTGAACATTTAATATCTTTGTGAATAATTTTTACTAATATATCTCTGCTGCCTTTTCACTGACATTTTTACATTTTATTTATTCACATCCCATCTTCATTGTTTTTATAAGTAGCTAAAGGTGGCCAACACACTTTTCTCCTCCTATTTTCCTGACAACAACTCGTCCTCCCCCGTGAACCGGATTGGGATGAGAGAGCTGGGTTTCATGGCTAACATGGGACTTGCTTTCTAGCCTGGTGCATTAACCACTAATCTAAACTGGTTCTCTATTAGCTATTTTTAAATTGAATCAGATGGGTTGCAAAAATAAGAAACATTTGAATTTTGACAGATAATGGAGTTTCCATTTGTGTGATGATTCAAAAATGCCAAATCATATGAATTGCACTAAATTACAAAGTAAATAAATGTCATCCCATGGCATCTATTTGAAGCCCTTGTTTGTTTATTTGAGGAATATCTACCAGTATATTGATTTTCTTATACAAAACAAAAGTTCATCAAAGCATTTACAAAATACAGAGGTATGATAAAAATGAAAAACATGAAGAAACTAAGCATAACAAAAATCATTAAATTTGATTTTTGGTAAGCTTGTATTAATAGAGTGTATGTGGGCAATAAGTCTCACAGAATATAATGGGATTTTTTTTTCATCAAAGTAAATATACAAAAACCTAAAGCATGATCAAATTATAGTTCACCTTTAAGCCTGATGAGTTTAAAGATGAGCACTTTTGGCTGGATTGTTCCCATATCAGCACTGAAAGTAGCAGCTGACCAGCTATTTAGAAACTTTTATTATAATGTATTGTTAAGCACTAAAGTTGCTATAAGTTTATTTATTTGTTGTATGCATACCTTATCTTTCTTCCAGAGGCTTAAGGCAGTGTTCATGGCACTCTGTTCTCTAGTTCCTATCTTGTCAGATAGGTTCAGTTGATTGTGTGTGACTGGCCAATATCAGCCAATAAGTGTTTGTGATCAGGAGTACAGTACAACCTCCATCTCCCTATTTACATCCAACACTTTAATTACTGCACCTAATTAACCAAAGTGACAGAAACAGTGCCAAAAGCAGAAATAACATAAATCCTAACAGCATTGACTGTGGCAGGAAGACAGTGGGGCTACTGGTATTATATCAGTGATGATGATGATGACCATGGTACAAATGAAGATTATATTAGGTTCCATAGTCAGCCAGATGTTTAGACTGGATTTGGCATTTTTATTCACATGTAGAGTTCTTCCCAAGGACCTCAGATAGGTAGGTGTTGTGGTTGATGGTGTTAAGCGTATCATCAAAGGATGAAAGCTGTGAAGGCAGAAAGTAAAGCTGTCTTTTGCAATTGATTGTGGGTACTTTGTCAATTATTAATGGTTGCCGCTCACATCACATGTATTGTCTAGTAAATTTCCACATTCCTCACTCTGTGGGACATTTATAATGAAATGAAAATTTCATTTTGAAAATACTGTATATTCAGGAAAATCTCTGCATTAGAAACTAGCCCTTGTTGAGATGAAAAAAATTGCATACTATGTGAATTGTTGCTAGCTGCCTATTTGTGGTTATATTGAGTTGAGAGTCTCAATATTCCCACAATTTTTTCTTATGTCGGCAACTATGGGTCACCCACCTTCAAGGAAGCATTGAAATCAAACTACCATATGCATAAAAAGGCCTGCACTTTCATGTTAACAGAGGGTAAACAATTGTTTTAGTGGCTTTATTATGCAATAAGGATCCTTATCTAGCGATACTGGGTCTGAGAATCTTCTGCTGATTACAAGTCAAAGATCCTGATCAAGTTGTGCCAAGTCGAATGTTTGAGAGCTCCTGATTTAAACCTGAGCCTATTTACTGTTCTAAAATGCTACACTGGTGATAATCATTCAATTACCAAAACAAAACTAATAAGGGAAAATGGAATTTCAAAATAATAAGCCTTTTCTTTCTTTCTTTTTTATATTCCTCCATTTTCAATTCTAATAATTATTAAAAAGTATCTCTTTAACTTCACTGTTGAATTCTGTTCTACAGCAATTCCTGGAGAGACACAATTCACTGCCTCTGTTTCAAGCTTCACACTCTTCTTTGTGGGATGAGATATAGGGATGAAATTCCAGACTTGTGCTATGCCTCAAGAAGTGTATCCTAATGCCCTGAGCATAGACTGACTGGTTATCAATTCCACTCTTAAATTGTTCCTTCAGGGAATCTTATCAGTACTCCTCATTCTCCATGCTTCTCTACAGTGGTGGGTTCTGGTACGGAGCCTGCACTCTTACCTCTTGTGACACCTAAGCGAACCTCTGCAATGCTCCAGTTGCTCAGTGGAGCATCGCACAGGCACTGTGCACTCCGTGCACTCTGCGCATGTGCAGAAATGTCAAAGAGCTCAAATACAGGTAAGGAGCTCGGACAGGCGGGTGGGCCCTGCAGAGCAACATACCAGAACGGTACCCGGTGTTCTGGGCAGGCACCGGTACACCCGTACCGGGGCGTACCGCCTGCAACCCACCACTGCTTCTCTAGCACCTAAAACTTTAAAAATCCTAAGCCTTTTATCTTTCTTAACTGGTTTATCTTTCTTAACTGGTGCATTACCTGCACAATGCAAAACATACTGTTTAAAACTTTTTAAATAAATACATTGGTTTCCTCCAGAGTTCACAAAAGAGAAAGCCAGGTTCATGGATCCTTTTTTCCCTCTTCTGTTTTCTGTGCTTCCAGAATAATCTCTCCTGGAGGGTTAAAGGGATTCCCTGAAATAACACAAGAGATTGCTGAAGAAGAGGCTTTTCCATCTTTTGGAGGGAAGTGGTGCTCTGCTACCAATAGTAAGAGCACCTTCACTCGCAGAAAGATCGTGTGAAAAGCATTTCCTGATAGACAGACAGACAGTTCAACTACATAAACACCAGACATCCATAGATCATTTCAAGTGAGAACGCATGAATATTATGAAACAAGTTAAACAGATTTAACCATAGTTAGATCCATACAACTTTTCTCTCCACCCTAGCGAAAGAAAGCCATGCTCCTGCCCACTTTGCCTTGTGCATTGGAGCAATCAGCATCCCTACAATATTAGGTGGGGCCTTCAATTACCATACAGTTATCCACCTCTCCTCAGAGAATAGTTTTGTAATTTACATGTAGTCTTCCTCACTATTACTAATTCAAGTAAATCACTCCATAGATTATCATATGTGAGAATGACCTTGGGAGATGGGGGCAAAAAGATGCTGATTAGTCAAATAAGAGACATAGTCCACAAATGCATAGTGCATGGAAGCTCAGAAGTGATCCTTCCTAAGTCCTCAGGCTATTAAGGTGATTGTACTTTTAGTACAAACTTGTATGTAATATTGATTGTATAACCAGGTTCAGAGAACACCGAGGTCCCTTCAGGTAAAGGTGATTGTATTTTTAGGCTTGCAAGTTTCTGTTAATGTAATCTTACAATAAAGCTGAATTAGTTTATCTAGCCTACTTGGTATGGCTGACACCTTGCTCTAAAGCAATGTTTCTCAACTTTAGCAACTTTACAATATGTGAATTCCCCAGGCAGAATTCCCCATCTTAATGCTACCAAGATTGAAAAATACTGTCCTAAAAGGTTCAACAGAAAACTTATTTTCCATAACCTTACTGCACATTAGATTACCAGGCCAATCTGTGGGTTTCCTGCTGAACATTTGGGACAAAGAGTCTAGCAATATCCTGGGAATAACCTGAATAAAAAGGATGTTTTGGCAAGTGCTTCACAGACCACATGTGGGCACAGCATGTTTCATTGGAAACAATGACCACTCCTTTTTAACCTTTTGGCCTTCAGGCAGAACTGCTAATGGATCAGAGTCCCAAAGTACAACTTGTTTGCCATGCTGAAGCCCCGCCCCCCCCAGATTTCATCTTGCCAGTGCTACTCCTGTTGTCAATAACAAACTTCCAAGGCTGCATTTACACATTAGTATAGCGTACGTGAGCCCTTGCTCATTCTGTGATTACAAATGTAAGCACCTACTATTTCCAGCCTGACACGCTGCCAAAGCCTTTGTATATGAGCTGGCACCAGAGACTTCTCTCCTACCAATCACTTGTATCCATAATAAGAAAAAAAAATTCTGTAGCCAAACATACTTTAATCCTCTTTTCTGTTTTGGTAATTGGTTTGCTTGTGTCTTCACTAGACATTCCATAAATTCTCATCATAAGGCATTATATAACACCTATGTCTAGTTGTCAGGTCCTATAAAGTAAAACAGTAGGTCAGGTAGAAACAAGGACCAGAAAAGTTCTCGAAATATTTTGAAACAGAATAACAGAATAGCAGAATAATAAGAGTTCCAAGGGAGATTACAATTACAATTACAATAGCAGAGTTGGAAGGAATCTTGAAAATCTTCTAGTCTACCCTCCTGTCTAGGCAGGAAACCCTATACCGTTTCAGACAAATGGCTATCCAACATCTTCTTAAAGACTTCCAGTGTTGGAGCATTCATAACTTCTGGAGGCAAGTTGTTCCACTGATTAATTGTTCTAACTGTCAAGAAATTTCTCCTCAGTTCTAAGTTGCTTCTTTCCTTGATTAGTTTCCACCCATTGCTTCTTGTTCTACCTTCTGGTCCCTTGGAGAATAGTTTGACTCCCTGTTCTGTGGCAACTCCTGGGATATTGGAACACTGCTATCATGTCTCCCATAGTCCTTCTTTTCATTAAACTAGACATACCCAGTTCCTGCAACCGTTCTTCCTATGTTTTAGAGATCTTCTAGTCCAACCTCTTGCTCAAGCAAGGGACCCTCTACCATTGCAGACAAATTGTTGTCCAATCTCTTTTTTAAAAATTCCAGTGCTGGAGTACCCACAACATCTGGAGGTAAGCCATTCCCCTGATTAATTGTTGTAACTATCAGAAAATTTGTCCTTAGTTCTAGGTTGGATCTCTTCTTGATTAGATTTTATCCATTGCTTCTTGTCCTGCTTAAACTAACTCACTACCTCACTTTCCATAAATAAAACTTGTTTAAACTTGTTTAAAACTTATGTGAAAGCTTGTTTGAAAGCTTGTTTGTGTGTTAGAATTCTAGACTATTAGCTTGCTGGAGTCCTCCATTGTTTGTTTGTTTGTTTATTTATTTATTCATTCATTCATTCATCTTTGCCACATGCTGCCATTCCCATTATTTGGTGACAGATTTTATTTGATCACTTCTTGTCTAAAGTGTCATGAACATAAGGAAAATCTTATTAGATGACCCTAAGGCCTACCTTATCCAGTATTCTGCTTTACACCAAGGCCAACCAAATAAATAGAGGACAAAGAGAAGCTGAAGGCAATAACACTCTCAAATGTTATTCAACTGAAATGCAGAGGAATACCTCCTCTGATTCTAAATACTTTTAGAATAATCTCACAATTAGTATATGATACATGTTTTCATTGGATGAGAGGAAATTCCAGAGGCACATCATTGTGGGGTGGATGAAATATATAATTAACCTGCAAAGTGGACAAAAAAATCTCCATGCAAGCCAGTTAAAATACCAGGAATATCTGAAAGTTAAACTGGATTATATAATGTAAATACTATATAGAAATCTTTGTATTGCAAACAAAATGATATCATTGACTGAATAAAAGAGAATATTATTATATATGGTGTCTTAGGGAAAAGATCATCTAAATAATTCCCCATTATTATTCCATCTACAGCCTTGAAAAACAGTTCTGTTTATTACACTTAGAAATGAATGATGGCTTGGAAGCATCAGTGTATGTATTTGTAAACCTTCTGTTCTAATGTCTACATTTTATAAATATGTATTAGTATTCTGTAAATTATACATTTTTAAAAAAATTCCCAAGCATAATTAGATACATTGACTTGATAACCCTTCTTAGTTGATTTAAGACAAACCCCGAAGCCAATCAGCTGATAAGGGGAAGCAACTATTAATTAAAATGCTTTTATCTATTCAGTAAGTGCT
Organism: Thamnophis sirtalis; assembly: GCF_051295495.1. Classification (NCBI taxonomy): domain Eukaryota; kingdom Metazoa; phylum Chordata; class Lepidosauria; order Squamata; family Natricidae; genus Thamnophis; species Thamnophis sirtalis. Next base: position 123,822,707 of record NW_028261381.1, read on the forward strand.
CTACCAGCTTGCTATAAGATGTTCCATGTTTGTTTTTAACAGTTTCAAAATTCATTGTTCATGTATTGTAGTGTTTAGTATCATCCACTTAATTATTCAAAATGGTTTCTGACCCTCTCAGGAAAAACTCCAGCAGTTTTATCAAATGCACTCAGGAAATTGTTCTGACCCATAGTTCCTGGATTTTTCTAGAGCATTTCTTGATCTCATAACCCTCCTTATAAAGTATGAGCAATTTTAACCTAATGTAAGTTCTTTCTCATTACATTATTTAAATAAGAAGTTTCATGGTCAGTTTTGAATGCAATTGAATCAGTTCACCACAATAGTATATGAAATGGGATCATCTATGTAGAACAAAAATGATGACGTTGTTGCATATTTAATGCATTTTATAGCAACAAGTAACTGAACAGATATAGTGTATAAACAATAGATTATGGACGGGTACAGGGCAGCATAACTACATTTCAAATAATTTCAGATTTGTTCCAGGTTGCATTGCTACACTGTAATCAGTTCTTAATCTTGTCACCTTTCCCTTGCAATGGGTGATATGATGTCATTGCAATCAACACTGCTAGATAAAAATATGGATATTTCTAGTATCAGATCACATTCCATACTATGCTGTACTGCTTGTTACCAAAGAGAGAGAAAAACTGAAAACACTCATATTGGAATAAAAGTACCAATAAAAGAGAATAGAGGTGAAACTCGAAAAATTAAAATATCGTGCAAAAGTTCATTTATTTCAGTAATGCAACTTAAAAGGTGAAACTAATATATGAGATAGACTCATTACATGCAAAGCAAGATAGTTCAAGCCATGATTTGTCATAATTGTGATGATTATGGCGTACAGCTCATGAAAACCTCAAATCCACAATCTCAGAAAATTAGAATATTGTGAAAAGGTGCAGTATTCTAGACTCAAAGTGTCCCACTCTAATCAGCTAATTAAGCCATAACACCTGCAAAGGGTTCATGAGCCTTTAAATGGTCTCTCAGTCTGGTTCAGTAGGAATCACAATCGTGGGAAAGACTGCTGACCTGACAGTTGTGCAGAAAACTATCATTGACACTCTCCATAAGGAGGGAGAGCCTCAAAATGCAATTGCAAAAGAAGTTGGATGCTCCCAAACTGCTGTGTCAAAGCACATTAATAGACAGTTATGTGGAAGGGGAAAGTGTGGAAGAAAAAGGTGCATAAGCAGCAGGGATGACCGCAGCCTGGAGAGGATTGTCAGGAAAAGGCCATCCAAAAGTGTTAGGGACTTTCACAAGGAATAGACTGAGGCTGGAGTTAGTGCATCAAGAGCTACCACACACAGACGGATCCTGGGCATGGGCTTCCAATGTCATATTCCTCTTGTCAAGCCGCTCCTGAACAACAAACAACATCAGAAGCGTCTTACCTGGGCTAAAGAAAAACTCAGTGGCCCTCTTTTCTGATGAGAGCAACTTTTGCATCTCATTTGGAAACCAAGGACCCAGAGTATGGAGAAAGAATGGAGAGGCACACACTGCAAGACGCTTGAAGTCTACAGTCTGTGTTGATTTGGGGAGCCATGTCATCTGCTGGTGTTGGTCCCTGTGCTTCATTAGGTCCAGAGTCAACACAGCCGTCTACCAGGAGATTTTGGAGCACTTCATGCTTCCTTCCGCAGATGAGCTTTATGGGGATGCTGACTTCATTTTCCAGCAGGACTTGGCACCTGCCCACATTGCCAAAAGCACCAAAACCTGGTTCAATGACCATGAGATTACTGTGCTTGATTGGCCAGCAAACTCACCTGACCTGAGCCCCATAGCGAATCTATGGGGCATTGTCAAGAGAAAGATGAGAGACATGAGACTGAACAATGCAGAAGAGCTGAAGGCCGCTATTGAAGCATCCTGGTCTTCCATAACACCCCAGCAGTGCCACAGGCTGATAGCTTACATGCCACGCTGCATTAAGGGCGTAATTGCTGCGAAAGGGGCCCAAACCAAGTACTGAGTACATATGCATGCTTATACTTTTCAGAGGTCCGATATTGTTCTATGTACAATCCTTGTTTTATTGATTGCGTGTAATATTCTAATTTTCTGAGATGGTGGATTTGGGGTTTTCATGAGTTGTACGCCATAATCACCACAATTATGACAATTCACGGCTTGAACTATCTTGCTTTGCATGTAATTAGTCTTATCTCATATATTAGTTTCACCTTTTAAGTTGCATTACTGAAATAAATGAACTTTTGCACGATATTCTAATTTTTTGAGTTTCACCTATAATTTCTATACCGAGTAGAGTCAGAGCAACTAGCTGGACCTGAGCATTTACTGAACAGATGTTCTTCCTGATGCTTACAGGTTGCAGCAGATATTTTATCTGTACCCCGAAAGAGAAACATCTGCTGCTACCTAGGATTGGACTGTCATCTTTCTGGGTGGGAGGTGAGCCTCTTCACCACTAGGCCACCACATCATTCATACTTAGTTTAGTTTAGTTTTTAGTTTTATTAGTATTTGTAGGCCGCCCTTTTCCCTGAGGGGACTCAGGGCGGCTCACACAAAACCGGGAAGGGGGGATACAAACATAAGATAAGAACATATAATAAAATAGTAGGCAACATACATTCATCATTCGGGAGGGGTAACTATCCTTATCCCCAGGCCTGACGGGCGAGCCAGTTCTTCAAGGCTATGCGGAAGGCCTGGACGGTGGAGAGGGTACGAATCTCCACGGGGAGCTCGTTCCAAAGGGTCGGGGCTACTGCTGAGAAGGCCCTCCTCCTTGTAGTTGCCAGCCGACACTGGCTGGCCGATGGAATGCGGAGGAGGCCTAATCTATGGGATCTTATAGGTCGCAGGGATGTAATTGGCAGAAGGCGGTCTCTCAAGTATCCAGATCCACTGCCATGTAGGGCTTTATGGGTGACTAATAGCACCTTGAAGCGCATCCGGAGATCGACAGGTAGCCAGCGCAGCTCGCGGAGGATAGGTGTTATGCGGGTGAATCGAGGTGCACCCGCAATCACTCGCGCGGCTGCGTTCCGCACTAGCTGAAGTCGCCGGATGCTCTTCAAGGGCAGCCCCATGTAGAGCACATTGCAGTATTCCAGCCTAGAGGTCACTTATTACCTAGAATGTTCTTTAGGAATGTTCTTCATCTGATATTTTAATAGATCCAGTTTTTTATTATCAAAGTTCTTGAAAAGTTTACTTTGCTATTACCTGTCCACCTCTACAGTAGTTGCAGTTAAGAGAATTTATCTTAAGAATTTCTGGAATTAAAAAAAATCAGTAATATTCTGGATGAGGTCAATAAATTGAAAAGAAAGACAGTGGCTGTATGATTTATGTTGCAGGAAAATAACTTTATTGCCTCTCTGCATAAGGATTCCTCTCTACCTGGTTCAAATTTTTCAACTCTGGTTTATATTTATTAACACCACTTTGGTCCTAGAATTTTTTTATTAAAGATTAGCTATAACTGAGTGGTAAGTGACTGAATTCCAGGAGCCATGAAATATCTTTATCCATGGTCTAAGATTCTGTCTGCCAATCAAATTTCTAAAGAAATTCTAAAATGTTCCTTTGCGCAAAAGAAGTTTTGATTAATCTGCATATTTGATTAAATGCTTAGCCATTGGCAAACACATCTGGAAATCAGACGTCTGGACTATTTTACTTATCAATAGCCCAGGGCATATGCAATGCAAGGGAATTGAATTTTCCAGAGTTAATCAGGTAATCATGGAATGCGTCACGTATCTCTAAAGTAATGTTTTTCTTTTTAGCTGCTTCCACTTATATCATATTTCCTTTTCATGAATCATCAAATGACTTTTTGTTCTCTGCCACGGAATCCATTCAAAGGTGATTTTAGCTATTGTTCCTTTTGTATAGGAAACTATAAATGCAATTACCAAAGCCCAGAATTGTGTTACTTTGGGACAATTCTTCTTGGATTAATGAAGCACAACTACTCTTTATTCTTCTAAATGTCCCACGGAGATAAAGAGAAAGATAGCTCTTGCCCAGGCAGAACTGCTATTCCCAAGAAGCTTTTTCTAATCCACAAGAGAACTGAAGTCAGTGACCCCAGGGAGAAAGTCCCCATTATTCCATTGATTGAGAGTGGAGGTTAGCTTCTCAGCTGTCCCTTGTTTGAACAGCCAGATGTGTAGGCGCCTGGGCCAAGTTCATGGGTGTCCTGACTGCAGATCTAGAAAATTGTAGATCTGTAGTCAAGCAAGGAGAACTAACACATTTCTGTTTTCAGTTTAGCAATCAGGCCTAAATGAACAGTAACTAGGCCAGAACTAAATCATCAATCAAATATCAGGGTGAATGGATTTGGAATTTCAATGTGCTGTAATACAAATAGCACAAGATCACAAATGTGATGCTAAGTTTAACAAGGCAGAATAAATAGGGGAAAGTTTTAGTGTCTCCCCTTGTTCTATTTCCTTCATGGTCTGCCCTTGTTTTCCTGCTTTTTCCAGAAACCTCACCTCTGACTTTCAGTTGTCTTTATCTCTAATGCTGAGATGTTGGATCATTTGAGTTCTGATTTAAATAGAGTTTGGCTGGTTGAAAGTTGCTCAGCAGTTCTTTGATCTCAGAAATCCTTATCTGCAATATGTCTGGAGCTCAAAGTTTCTTGCATATTATTTCTGACTCTCTGAGGCAGCTCTTAGATGTTCTGATTCATCATCTAAGAACTGGCTGAGTGTAAAATCAGTTAACGGGGTCCTCCAGAGATATCGTGGGATAAGCTTCCTAGTCTGCAATGCAAGGCATACTTTAGTTATTAAGAATACAGCCATCCCAACCATGGAAAGGCAAAAATATACTTTACTGTGTGCTCTCTTGACTGCAGAATGAAATAAACCATTCATGACATTTCCAAGACCAAAAATCTAAAAACTCCTTTCTTTGAATTCTTTTTCTAATTATACTCTAATATTTAGGCACACTTTGACCCCTATTTGCTTATGTTCACTATTCTCTAACAATCCTGACTTCTGATTGTTCTATCCAAATTAATTAATCAACAAATTTCTGAAACCTGAAACCCAAATAAAAGATCTTTAAAACCAAGCTTTTCCAGCTGTACCTAGCATTCATTCAGTCCCAACATTGCTCTATTGTTTATATTGCTTACATTTGTGTTTTTTTTTTCAGTTATCATTTTAACCTGCATTATGGGAGCTAATTTACTTCCATATTAGAAACTTTGGTTGACTATAGTAAAACCAATTGGATTGTTGTAATTGCTATTACTAAAAAAACCCAACACTTTGATTTGGGCTCTTTGTATCTTCCACAAAGTATTCCTCATCTACCAACTCTGCAGGCTATGGCATCTCCCTGTTAAAAACAAAATGCAGCAATACTACTTGGTCACATGTCAAACAGGATATGTGTCATATTTTGAAGTATGACTGTAGCAACAGTGACAAGCCACTTCCATATTAGTGTCAAAGGAACTACATACTGTAGATGTGTCTGTGAAGCCATCAGGAACAAGCTTGACTCAAACAGGTCTTTGCTAATGAACTTTGGAATGAAATGTCTACCAAATGTGAAATAAAGTAAATTTCTGAATAATGCTTGCTAATTATGTGCTATCAAGTCAATGTGAATGCTTATAATTCAGTGATTAAAGACACTGAGCTTGTTAGCTAGAAAGCTGAGAACTCAGCTTTGAGAACTGAGTGCCATGCCAAAGGGTGAGCTCCATTACTTGCCTCAGCTCCTGCCCACTTAGCAGTTTGAAAGAATGCAAATGTGAGCAGATAAATAGGTACCACTTTGGTGGAAAAGTAAGTTGGAGTTCTCTGCGGCTCGGCATATAGTCATGCTGACCACATGACCACAGAAATGTCTTCAGACAACACTGGCTCTCTCAAGCTAAGAAACAAAGATGGGAACTGCCTCTTAGAGTTGAACATGATTGGACAGGGAAAACCTGTACCTTTTTTTAGTGGTTATATGGACTTCGTCCAAGTTGACCGTTCCGGTTTTCCTGTGGTATACCCATCAGCAATTTAATCCAGGCCATTATCCTTGGTGCTGGTCAGCTTCTTTTTTAAAAAAATTCCTTCCACTTGTTCCAGCATTATGGATTATTCAAGGGTCCTGGGTCTTCACAAAATATGTCCAAAATATAATACTTTAAATTTGGTAAATTTTGCCCTTTAGGGTAATCCTAGGCTGGGAGGATGGATAGTAACCCATTATTTGAGACCATACTATCTCAATTATATTTATTCCCAAGAGAAAAAAGCAGCTGGGAAATTAGCATTGCAAATAAGATACAAAAGATACTCCCGGGAATAAAATGAGCCCATGAGTTACCTCAGGTAATAATATTGTGTTATTCATTTGCCTCAGATTTTTGCATCCTTATTTGCATGATTTTCAGAGTTATCTGGTTAATCTGCCTAAAGTCTATCAAATGCAGTGGGATGCAAGAGCAGCAATATTTGATGTTCCCAGGAAACCTATAGGCTCAGTTCTAATTGGGAAAGTAGAAGATAAGTATCTGAAAGATTACATCACAATACACATTAAAGATTCTATTTAGTTACGATGGTTAACACCCTTAGTAGGACAGGCCCTTATGAACTTGCTTTTAAGCTGGCTAAAGCTGGTTAAAATCTATTCTAGATAACAGTTCAATTTAAGGACAAGGGTAGATTTGGCCATAACCTGGGATCTCTAAAATCGCAGTGTCTTTTAGCAATGCAATAAGCTGTAGCTCAAATAAAAATTTCTTCTTTTACTAGTCTCGAGGACTGGTCGATTTTATTAGATCCTTCCATGGTCTAATGGCTGATGTATAATCGGAGGTTTTCTTTTTCATTTTCATATATATCACAGGGGATAATTATGATGCCATATATAAAATGTGGATGTTAAAATACATCTATGACAATTGCATTGTCAATAGTGTGATTATTAAGAATGTAAAATTATCATGAGATCATGTGGAACAAATGGTTGTTGTCATTGCGTGAAAGCTAAAAACAAAACCGTTGTTTTATTTTCCAATAAAAACAATCCATAAAACCCTTTCTATATGTGGGCAGCTACTGAAAGCTAAACCTAAACATCAGCAGTCACATTTTTAAAAAGAGTTGACATGGGAAAAATTTGTATTTGAAAAAGTTGCATCAGGTTTGTCACTATATCAAAGAACAAGAATATTTCCATTTTGAAAAAATAATTTGACAATTTTTATTAACAGCGACATAGCAAAAGATGTCAATAAAACCCTTTCTAATTTGTAAGACATTATAAATGTAAATAGCAAAAAAAAATCTATGAACAATTTAAAATATGTGTACAACCTACTCATCTGGACCAAAAGTTTGTAAATCAGCCAGGACTATATAGTGATTGACACACAATTCTAAATAGCTATTATTTTCTCGTTTCTTAAAAACAAAATGGAACAATTAATCTAGATAACTGAGAAAATGTGTTCTTACATACCATTATAAAAGTGCCAACATTTATTTTCTGAAGATGAAAGGGATTTCAAGGACCACAAAATAAGTTTCAACATTTGAGCAAAACCGTCTACAAGTAGACAATTAAAACTGCTAGAAGTCAGCTGAAGTTACCATATGCTTTCTTTCAAGAAGTTCAAGATGGCTTGAAGAATTTAACACCAATACCAATGGATAATAATTGGTTATTAATCATCAGGCTGTCTAGATGCAGCTGAAGTGACTGAACCTTAAACTTGACCTTCATGATTGATAGTTAATAATGAAGTTCTGCACATTGTTTTAGAAAGTCGGGGTTTGGTTATACAAAGGGAGTGGAGCTTTACCTCTATGACTGAAAGGGATAAATAGGATTCTTAAAGGTTAAAGAATGCTGTCAGTTGCTCAAACTCTTGAAGCTTAATACCTTTGGCTATTCAAAAAGCTAATTAAAACCCAGCTGGAACAAAGTCAATAGACAGTATTTCAAAGGAAAACACATCACAATAGAATGTGTAATTTGTGATGATTGGAATAGTTCATAGCAGATTGAGCATTCAGAGGTTTAAGAATAAGTGCTTTAGAGAAAGATTTACATATTTTGTGCACTAAGAGTATAGATCAGATTTTCCCACCAGCTGCCACCCACATTTGTTGGTTATAACTCCCATCACACAACTTGGCTGCTTGTGTATCATGAACTACAGTCCAACACATCTGGAGGATGACTTAAATGTCAAAGGAAGTGTAGGCAGTAGGCAAATTAAAAAATGGAAAATCTCTTCTTTAGCACCACAGTTGCAATGACTAATATGCACTTTAGAAATGATGTGGTCAGTGTGCTTCTTTTTGATATCATTTACTCAAGAGAAAATTAAGTCTGGATTTAAGATGACTCTCCCCCAACAATTATTTAGCAGGATCAGCATTAGATCCTCCTGTGCATGTAGCATATCTAGCTACTCCAGCATTTTTGGTTTGGGGCAAGTACTTCACCATGTTCCTGTGCGATGTTTACAGTGCTTAAGCCTTCCATGAACATTCTTTGCCTCCTCTTGGTCATTTGGCTTTGGGAGAGGGGGATCCATCTCATTACCATCTTGAGAATTCAATTATTCTCCATGTGGAGAATATAACTTGCAAGTTGGAGTCTTCTGCTTGCGACAATGTTATGTAATATGCAGGAGAAACTGTTTTGGAGCACTTCTTTATCAATACCAACAAATATTAGATAGAAAAAAATATGTTCTTGGCTTGAGCTCTGACCTTGGTGATTTGGTTGCAAATGTTTCATCCCCATTCGAGGAAATATCTTCAGTGCACTTTCAATTGTGCATGTCTGGGAGCGTACTAGCCTTTAAATACCTTTCTGAGTCCTGGTCTGATTTCAAGTTGTGTAATTGGCTGGCTGAAGTTACTGAGTCATAGTCCTTGGTTTTAAGTACCACCTGTGTGATATAAATTATTACTGTTGTTGTTGTTGTTCAGATGTCTTCTGATGATGGCATGGTCTGGTTGGATTGGCTGCGTGTGATGTGGTCCAATTTCTTGTGATCTGTTAAGTTATAACTTTGTTTGCAGCATGACTGTTTGTTGGTCTTTAAATACTGCCTTCAGGATCATGGTTGTTGTTGTTCTTTTGTTCTAAGTGGTTGGTAGATTGGGCCGATGTCAATGTGTCTGTTTATTGATTTATTGGTGGAAAACCAGCCTTCCAGGAGTTTCATTTCTCTCCTTGACTTCACCTGGGTTACAACTGTGATCCTACTTAGATCAAATTTGTGTTCTTTGAGTCTTCATGGACGGACATGAGGGATAGAGGGTCATGTCTCTTGATGGCCAGGAAGTGTTTGTGCAGTTTGGTTGATAGCTTTCTTCCTGTTTGGCCAACATAGTTCTTTTTGCAATTGCTGCATTGGATTTGATATATGATGCCTGATTGTTTTATTCATTTCTGTCTGCCTTTGTGGTTTTGACAGAGTCCATCTGAGGGTTGAGGTTGGTTTGTGGGCCATTGTGAGCTCATGTTGGCACAGCAATCTTGCCATCATTTCTGAAACTTGTATCACAAAGGAAATGTGATACGTCTGGTCTTTGATATTTTTGTGATAGCTGTTGTGTTGCTTTGCATGTTTGTGTTGTTTGTATGTAGGCATCTCTGGATGATGTCTTCATTAGTTATTTTCAGTTAAACAATTCTCCTCCTCTAAAGGTAAATTACTGGGGGAGGGAAAACAATGTTCCTTTTGGATAAGCCAAATATTTTACATATCGTTCAGCTTAGTAATCATTTATTTAGTAACATTCACATAAATTGTTATTCTGCTGCAGGGGTGGGTTCCTGCAGTTCTTACCTCTTCTATAGAAGAGGTTCCACAAATCTACAGTGCCGTTTAGAACCAGTTCCAGCTCCCTCCCCCCCCTCCGCATATCATCAAGATGAAGAGCGAAAGGAGGAATTCTGGGAGTTGAAGTCCACAAGTCTTAAAGCTGTCAAGTTTGAATACCCCTGGGTTTTTTTTTCTAAAGGGTTAGGGGTGCAAGGGTCTTGTAACTTGACAGCTTAAAGACTTGCATGTTTAAAATGCCAGAGTTTCTGAGCCAACATTTTAGTTGCTAAGCAAGAGCGTTGTTAAGTGAGTTTCACCACATTTTACAAGTTGGCCATGCCCACCCAATCACATGGCTGGCAAGCCACTCCCACACAGTCACATGGCCAGCAAGCCATTCCCACAAAGCAGGCCACACCTATATAAGAGATTCTAAAAAATTTTGAAACCAACCACTGTTCTGCTGACTAATCTTGTGCTAGGAATAAGGTGTTCATTAATTCTGTACAGGACAAATCTGACTAGTTATTTCAAATCTCTTTTTCATTGATTCAGTTTTTTATATTGAAAATCAGATGGGATTATCAAAAATCCATTGAATTCATTGTTGGCATACCAGCAATATTTATATGACTCAACATTTACAAACTACAATATAGATTATAACCAAATTATAAGATTAACAGACAATTCAGTTTTAACACCTGTATTTCATATGGATCCAATTACCATCTGTACATGATGCAAGAACACATATGGACCAAACAAGCAGATTTATAACAAAAGGTCTTCCTTTTGATTCAAATCACTCTTTAGCCAGTACATGAAATTGAGAGGTTAGGTTCATTTTTCTCCCAATCCGTGAACAGGACACGTGAGTGTCTAATCGGGAACTCTGTAGGCAATGCATACCTCTTGGCTCTCCTATGGACACATATAAACTGGCCCTTCTAAGAAGTATCTAGGGTTTTACCACTTTATTAAGAATTCTTTCATGGCCTTTTGCATAAATGGTGACTGTTAAAATTTAAGACAACAATGTGAGGTTTCATGTACAACCATCTTCCCAACTCTCTATGGGCCATCCATAGATACTTCAAATCAGCATAACATCCAGTTACTATCAATTTTTTTAAAAAAATTCAAAAGTCACATTAATCATCACATATCTCTAATGTATTTGAATTACTGCAATGTGCTCTACATGGGACTGCCCTTGAAAACCATCTGGAAACTTGCAACTGGCCTGAGAACATAGCAGCACCTACTTTGATAGGTGCCCCAAGGTTTGTCCATGTAAACAGCTCTGCCATGTCATCCAATTTCTTCCCAGGTGCAATTCAAGAGATGCTGGTCATTATCTTTAAAGCCTTATATGGCACAAGACCGTAATCCGTCACATCCCCTGCAAAACAACTTTACCTTGTAGTATGGTCAACTGCAGGACAGTCCTAAGCAAAGTAGTTCAGGAGCATGATGCACTGTAAAAAATAATATCTTTACTTACATAATCCAAGCTGTGTTGTGTTGACAAATAGCCCCATATTGAAGATATATTCTCTGATTTTCGTTCAAGTTTAAAGGCTCCATTTAATATATGGTTACTGTACTTCATATCTGACATTCAGAGTTTGTACTCCCTATTGCTGACATAACTTCAATATTAGCACAGCATGATTTATAGCCATATTGCTTGAATAAAGATTCAAACAAACCTTTAGGGCTGCAACACAAGGAGAAACCATTTTCGTGGATAAAAGCAATGTATTCACAGGGAATTCATTCATAACAAAGCTGTAGTGTTAGATTTGAAATGAGCACTATGTGCAGACAAAACAACAACAGCAACCCCAAAGTGAAATCGAGTTTGACACCCCTGCTTTAATACATTTGCATGCCATTGAGAGAAGCATGGTTACTGGACAGTCTAAAATCACAATAAGCAAACAAACAAACTAGGGGTTTCTATACCTCTAGAACAGGGGTGTCAAACTCGATCCCATCGCGGACCATACCAGGATTTTGTTTGCCCTTGGGGGGCTGGGGTGGGTGTGGTCTGGTCATTGCAGCCACCTGAGTGGGGTGGGCTAGGGTGGGGTGGGCTGGGGCGGCACAGGGTGATCCCTTGCCATCTCCGGTACTGCCCTACAGGACAACTCTGGGCCTGACACTCCCTGTTCTAGAACATAAGGATCAGCCAGCCTTTTGAGTTAGTCAGGATAACAAACAGGCTAAGAAACAAATTTCACGTATTTTATTGTTGCTGGAAAAAATAAGAGAATCTTGTAATCTTGACAGTTCTCCTCTATCCTCTTTTATACAAAAGAAAATCAAGATGGGGTACCTTTGAGTTTCTTTCTTATTGCTCTTCTTTTCCATGGCCAAGTTGATGTTAACCATTCTTGAATTTTTTTCTGCAGGATTTTCTTTGTATTCCTCTGCAGGATTGCAGTTTGTGAATGGGGCAATGTTCTACTTCTTCCTGAAATTCTGTTATGTATGTATTCTTCCAGTTAATGACCTGATTAGAGCCACACTTGCTTGATTTCAACTGATTTCATCTCCCACTTCCAAAGCATGGCTCTGAGAGCTCCTCATTTATATAGCTCAATCTCACCTTATTATTGCATATCGCTTTCAGTTCTGTCATGAAAGAGGTTGCTTGATTGATTGAATATGTGTCAGCAAATCACTGTCAACTCCAAGGATTTAAGTGGTTCCTTGATCCATGATGATTTTTTTCTAACTGGGGGAACATCTTTTAGGTTTTCCACAGTGCACTTATTACCACTATAACCCAGTCTATCTACTTCACTGCTGGTCATTCTCTTCTTTGCTTTCCATCCAGCTTTGCCAGTATTAAAGCTGCTTAAAATCTCAAGTCTTCATGTAATGTGTTTGAAGCAGGACAAGTTCTGGTAATTTGTTCCATGAATAAGAACTCTGGGTTGATTTGTTAGAACAGGGGTCCCCAAACCCTGGATTGCTCCCACTACCGAGCCTCTGAGCCATTGCAAAGTGGCAAGCAAGCACATGCTCATCCCCTCTTGTGCGAGCAGTGGATGAACCTATGTGCATGTGCTCCAGTTGCACTAGTGGCAGGTCCAAATGCCCACTGCTCACGCAAATGGGTCTGTGTACACTCGTGTAGAACCATCGCCTTCTCCCCCACCCGCTGGGCCACAAAGCCGGAAAGTTTGGGGAAATCTGTGTTAGATGATCCATTTGTTTGTTTTCTTGACTTTTCAATACTCTTTCTATCCTTCAAAGTCCAACTTTTGCTTCCGTAGAGCATCACAGGAAATACTGCAGCTTGCACAATTCTGTTAGTATAAACTCATCACATCATTTGAATATTCTTTCCAAGGCTTTCATGGCTGTTCTGCCAAGTGCTACTTTACAACTTATTTCTTGACTGCTTGTTCTTTGATAGTTGCTCCAAAAGGCAGAAACTATCCACCAATTCAATATCTTCACTGTTAACTCTTAACATGAAGAGAGGTGGGATAAAAATGTATTGTAACTTGTGCATATGTAGAAAACCTTTAGGATAAGGTTCAGAGCTAGATATTTCCTACACTGTCTCAAGCACAGTGCTCAATTCAAGACCCGTTTGCATCATGCCATAAAATTGTTCCTTGTTTTTCCAGAGAACTAAGCACAGGAAATAGAAATCGTGTCCAGGGATTATAATCTGTTTGTCAAACTGTTTTTGTGTAAGAAAAACTGCATGCCTAAAAACTGTCCAATAACCACAATCATTTCCATTGAAAATAAATTTGGATAAAAGTTAGGAACAGGATTGTCTATGTGAAAGAGAGGATCAACACTAAAAACTACAACTACTACTACTACTACTACTACTACTACTACTACTACTACTACTACTACTACTACCATTTCTCCTCAGAGTTAAGACAGTTTGTGGACAAATTAATGTTTTCCTTCATTTATTTCATTTTATTATTAAACTGACAGTCATGGGTAAAATATAAATAAGAAAATTTCATTCTGGCTTGTGTGTATTCATACAAGTTTCATAGAACAGTTGCTTTCTCATGTTTTATCAGACCAAAATTGATCTTTTCAGTTTCTGTCAAACAGAACAGCTTTGCTATCTAATTATGAGCGCCAAGTCTTCCATTGTAAATATCAGTGCCAAGGTGTTTACAGACTTTTAAATTACAACTACATAGAGTCCTTGAATTATAACCATTCATTTAATGACCATTTGACAACGGCACTGAACAAAGTCACTTCTGACTATTTTTCACACTTATGATTGTTGTAGTATAGCATCTCTATCAGAGGTGGGTTGCTAATTTTTTTACTACTGGTTCAGGCATGTTCCCGCATGCATGTAATGCTTCTGCACATGCACAGAAGCATCTGCACATGCGCAGAAGCATCTGTGCAGAAGCGTATGGAATTGGAATTTGGAATTTGCTTTATTTATATGCCGCCCTTTTCCCTGAGGGGACTCAGGGCGGCTCACAATTCAAGGAGGTCGGGTGGGTGGAGTGTTCTACCGCAGCTACTACCAGTTTGGCCGATCTGGGCCAAACTGGCAGCATCCATGATTATATGATCAAAATTCAGATGCTTTACAACTGGCATGTATTTATGACAACTGCAGTATCCTGGGATTATGTGATTCCCCTTTTGCAACCTGCTGACAAGCGAAGTCAAAATTCACTTAACAACAGTGTTACTAACTTAACAACTGCAGTGATTCACTTGACAAGCGTGGCAAGAAAGGTAGTAAAATGGGGTAAAACTCACTTAACCATCTTGCTTAGCAATGGAAATTTTCGGTTCAATTGTAGTTTTAAGTCAAGGAATATCTGTAATTACATGTTGAAATTTTGAACCAAACCTCTTTGAGCCAAACACAGAATGTAATGTATGCATGCCTGGTAGATTAGTCACCCATATCTCATAGGAACTCTTTACAGCTTCTAAATTTTAACATCTCTGTACTTCTCTGATTCTGTTCACTGTTGGGCATTTTTCCTTACAAAAAAATGGAAAAGCCTAATTTATTTTATTTATTTATTTATTTATTTATTTTGTCAAGCGTGATTAGATAACATATGTATAAACATGATTTGAATACATGAAATGGATACAAATAAATGGAGTTCTTAGGACAGGGACAATAGGCACGTTTGTGCATGCCCCTTACAGACCTCCTAGGAATGCAGTGAGGTTGACAGTAGACAGTCTAAGGTTAAAGTTTTGAGGGTTTGGGGAAGAAACCACAGAATCAGGTAGTGCATTCTAGGCACTGACAACTCTGTTACTGAAGTCGTATTTTCCGTAATCGAGTTTGGAGCAGTTTACGTTAAGTTTGTATCTAATGAAGGCTATCATGCTCACATATTTACCCCACGGTAATTTTTGTTTCCAAAATACTACACACCCAGCGTTCCTATCAAAATCGCAAGCTAAACCTCAGCAGAGCTGTTGGCGTATTATAATTTTTTCCCCTTGGCATTCAGTGCTGGATGGTTGGTTGACAACCAGTTTCATTTACATCTTGCATGCTACTGCAAAGCAATATGGTAAGAAATGTGAATGGCAGCTACTGAATACCAGTAGCTTTTACGAACACTCTCATAAAAACCCCCACATATATTCTTTCTATTGTGGAGCCTGTATATATCAAAAGGCAAGAGCAAAGGCTAATTTGGCTCTCCATCTCTTCAAAATGTCAGAGTCATCGAGATGAGCAACTATATAAATTGATTGAATAAATAAATATCAAGCAAAGCTAAGTATCTATGGAGGTTCTCAGTCCTCCAGGTTATGGTTGTCCCAAAGGTGCTTTTTTAAAGAGACAAATTGGACTTTCTGGTTTTTCTTTGAAGACGTTTCGCTTCTCATCCAAGAACTGAGAAATGTCTTCAAAGAAAACCCAGAAAGTCCAATTTGTCTCTTTAAAAAGACACCCTTGGGACAAATATCAAGCAACAACAATTTCTTGACCTTGTTTCTGTGCTGTCTCAGGTACAAGTAATCTTCAACTTACAATCACAATCTTCCTAACTGAAACATTTGTTACGTGACTTTCTCCCCATTTTATGACCTTTCTTGATGGAATTGTTAAATGAATCACTACAGCGATTAAGTTAGTAACACAGTTGTTAAGTGAATCCAACGTCCTCATTGACTTTGCTTGTCACATGAACTCGGGACACTGCAACTGTCAAAAATACATGTCAATTGCCAACTATCCGAATGTTGATCACATGACCTTGGGAATGCTGCAAAGGTCATAAGTATGAAAAACTCAAAAGTCACTTTTTTCAGTGCCATTCTAACTTCAAAAGATCACTAAATGAACTGTTGTAAATTGAGGATTACCTGTACTATTGTAAAATAGCTCATTTGCAAAATGCTTGCTACAAAAATAAGCACGATTGCACATTGACAAAGCATGGAGTTAATAGAATGTTACCACTGTTCATTCCCTCTATTCTCATGCAACCAACAGGATACTCTCAGCGCACTTCTAAGCAAAGCATTGAGCTGGAACTGCCCATCATTGTTCCTTTCTAACAAAATGCGTGGAGCCCAACTGGTCTAAAAACATCCTTAAAACACCCTAAGAGCTATTTTGCATTGCAGCATCCCATTTTTAAAATATTTGGGTGTTATTATTTTAAAGGAACCATTTTGGGGATTCAACCCTAATCTGTGAATCAAATAGATATTAAAGTTCTCTGGAGCAAGCATAACTTATCATTCCATTCAAATAGTACATCTGGTAAAAAAATGAAAACAGGTTTCTTATATATTACTCATACGTCTGTATATAAGCCTGCTCCCATTTTAACCCTAACCCTAATTCAGCGGTGTCAAATTTGCGGCCCATGGGCCAGATGCATCACACGCTGTCCACCCCCACCCCGATACCTAACATGATGCTGTGAGTTTGATACCCCTGCCCTAATTCTCCCAAATTCCTATGCATAATCAGGTTGATGAGTTTGACCCATTGGTCACTTGACAAATATTCCCTCTCCAACACCAAAAGATTTGCAAGCTAAATCATGGGAAGGTATAGGTGTTGCTTATCTTGTTAATCTTTCAGCCTGGTTAATTTCTTGATTTTGAATTGTTTTTCTTTTAACTTGTAAGTTTTAACCTTGTTTTTAATCTCTTTTTTAACTGTGCTTTTAGTCCTGTTTTTACAATATTTTGTCTTTAAACCACCCAAAGTCACATTTCTACACTGCCCTGTGACTTTGAGCAGTACAGAAATGTGATAAACAAATAAAACAAAGGTAGGGCTGTAATTTCACCTACTCTTTTTCTTTCTATACCCCACGCACTTATTTGCTTGAAGCAAGAAATAATTTATCATTTTTGTTCTTCCTCCACGCCCAAGTCTTGATCCCAAGCCCTTAAAGAAAGGAAACCAGGGACTTCCCTAGGGGATTATGTGCACCTTGTATAGACAAGTCTAATTTAGTCAAAAACAGATTACCTCTCCTCCCTGAATTTAAATAATATTAAATGATTGTTGACAGAAGTGCAGGCAAATAGGTATTTGCCATTAGGTGTAAAATATATCCCTGTAGTTACTGAAGTTGTACATGCAAAAATAAACTATAGCCACAGAGCATAAATTCTGACTAGTAACACAATCTGTACCATCTTCAGATGTTGAAGTTCTAAGAGCTGCTTCTGAGATCACAAACACCAAATTTATTAAAGAAATTCCTCAGATTTAATAGAAAAGTTCTAAATAATTACTGGAGTATTTCTAGAGGCCCAAATATTTTGGCACAATTCCAGAATTCCCACCTGTAGAATCAAAGCCATTTGCAAGATACCTGAAGGATGTAAGGTTAGGAAAGATTCAAATCAAGATCTTAATCCAGAATATTGCCATTGTTTTATTATTTATTATTATTTTAACTAACAGGCGGAACACATTAAACAGGTAGAATTACCATATGGATTATTATTAATGTGTTCCCTTTTAAGAAAACATGAATTTAAAACAAGGACCCTTACAATTTCATTTTGAAAAGTCAGAAACATCTATATTCTTTTCTTTCTTGATTTCACATTCTCTCTATCCCTTCTTAATAGCTCTGGTTGTTGTTGTTTTTTCAGAAGAACTTTTAAAGTCAAAAATTAACTTAACCCACATAACTATTGAATTTAATAAATATTACAGTGTGTTAATAGTTAACAGCTTACATAAATTAGCATTTATAAAAATCAATTACATTGCCTCGTAAGACAGAGGAGAAGCAAGACCTTCACCATGGGATCATTTGTATTATCTGTTAATTATAATCCATAATTGTCCCTTGTTATCATTTTAATTTGCATAAATAGCATAACTTTAGCATTTACCAGATTTGGATACTTGAATACAATTATACTTTGAGCTTTCTTTCTTTCTTTTTTGAAATGTTCAGTATTAATTATGGTATTAAAATTAGCCAATTCTGATTGCTGACCTTGGAATTACCTTGCAGTAGTTCTCTCTGGCTGTTGAGGTCATTTATCTCATGGCTATACAAGCTTGTTAACTTTTCGCTTTTGCACAAAGTTCCAAACGTAGAGATAGCATGCCAGTTTGCCAAGGTGTGTTTTGGGGGTTTGGTTTCTCCTACGTAAAAATATAGGAGAATTCATTTATCCTATATCCTATATTCATTTAAGTGTGCCCAGAAAGGTGCTTTATTTGGTAGGATTCTGAGCAAAAGTGCACTAGAGATAACAATGAGCAAAATTTGGGAAGCAATGAGCATTTTTATCATGAGCAAAGCATGCAAGACCAGACAGCTGCTCTTCGATAGGTTGCTGAAAAATGTATGAATGTGAGAAAGTTCATTGTTCATTGTACATATAGTGACTTAAAGAAAGTATACGGTAAGGTGAATAAGCTTGAATTACGGAATGTTTGTGCTAGTATGGTGTTATCAAATGCAATAGTGTAAGAATAGCATGTGTGAGAATAAATGGAAAGTTTTGCAAATGGTTCACCACTGAGTATAGACAAGGATATGTGATGTCCCCTTGGTTGCTTAATATAGGTAAATGGATAAAACTACAAGGAATGCTTATGATAATGTTAGAATGTGTTGATTGAAGAAGTGAATGTATGTGAAATTATGTGAAAGTTTATGTCGTTGTTGACTGGGGACCCGAAAGCTTTGCAGTAAACAGTGGCATCATTCCTCTTATAAAAAGGTCTCTTGACAAGAGGTGCCTCTCTTGGCTTTCTAGAAGCCAGGAATATAGAATAACAGAGTTGGAAGAGAGCTTAGAGGTCTTCTAGTCCAACCCTTTGCCCAAGCAGGAGACTCTATACCATACTGGATAAATTGTTGCCCAATCTCTTCCTAAAAATCACCAGTGATAGAGCACCCACTACTGTTGAAGGCAAGCCATTCTACTAGTTAATTGTTCTCACTTTCGGGAAATTTCTCCTTAGTTCTAGATTGGATTTCTCTTTGATAGGTTTCTGTTGTGGCCCAGCAGGAGCCGTTGGAGATGCCATCAGACTCCGACAGTGAGGGGCCCTATAGTCGGCTCTGGAGGATGTGAAGGACCCTGGACAGGGTTCCAACTCTGAGCAGGGTGCAGAGATGCTGGTTGGCCACCAGGAGGCGCCTGAGCCTTGGACCAGAGGGGAGGAGACAAGGGAGAGTGATCCAGAAGCCAGCAGTGAGTTGTTCCTGGATGCCCGGCACCGAAGAGCTAATAGGCGTCAGGAACAGTTGTGCAAGTACAGGAGGTAATTGCACTCAGCTGGTGGTCATTAGGCTCCTCTTCAGACTATAAAAAGACTGCTTGTGCACACGCCCCTCTTGTGAGCTTGGCAGGCTGAATTGCTGCCACGACTTATCTGTGTTGGATTGCTGCCACGGCTTATCTGTGCCGGCTTGCTGCCAAGGACCTGTCTGTCTGTTAATAAATTCCGGAAAGTATCTTTGACTCAGAGTGTGCTTTGGTGTGAAACGAGGGGGGGGTCAGAACAGGTTTCCATCTGTTTCTTCTTGCCTTGCCTTCAGGTACTTTGGAGAATAGGTTGGCCTTTTCCTCTTTGTGACAGTCTCTCCAATATTGGAACACTGCTATCGTGTCATCCTAGTCCTTCTCTTCATTAAACTTCTCTTCATTAAACCATTCTTAGTATGTTTTAGCCTCCAGCCCCCTAATCATCTCTGCTCTTCTCTTCACTTTTTCTAGAGTCTCAATATCTTTTTTATTTGTGGTAACCAGAACTGGATGCAATCTTTCAAATGGTGTCTTACCAAGGCATTATATAGCAGTACGAATACTTTATGTCATCTTGAAAGATGGCAACTGCAGCAACTGGGTTTGGCAACTGCAGCACATGGCTAGTTCATACTTAAGTGGTTGTCCACTAGGATTCCTACTTCCCTCTCATGATTAAATCTCACAGCAGTTTTGGAAAGCTTCTGGTGACTGACTGCAGAGCCTCAGACAGTTGTGTGCATGTGTGCTTACACAGGCACATATGCATTTATGAACTAATTTCTGGGTAGATATTGTTCCAGAAGGCAGGTCCTGAAGCAAGTGACTGCACTTCTTGGGCCCCATGACATAGTTAAAACAACAGAGTTCAGCTCGCTCAAACGGAATGGGAAAAAACAGTTGGAAATAGGTAGTGATAGATAGTGTTACATAGCCATGATATGAAGAGCTTTAATGGCGAATTGCATCTGGAGGCCAATTAATAGCTAGTTGCAGACTGCAAAGAAGTAGGGTCACAGTGGCATACTTGGTCCCCCAATACTGTCCATGCCACCCACATTCTGGAACAGACGTAGTGTTTAGATCGTCTTCAAAGGAAAGTCCTAGGTAAAGTTCATGACAATAATCCAATTGTGAGATGACCAGGGCAAAAGTGACTACTTGAATATCTCCTGGTCCAGGCGCTTTAGATATTGTTATTGTTGATAGTTGCAAAGTCATGTTCAACCCATCATGACCCCATGGACAATGTTCCTCCAGGCCTTCCTGTCCTCTACTATCCTCTGGAATCCATTTAAGCTCACACCTATTGCTTCGGTGACTCCAGCCAGCCACCTCATTTTCTATTCTTCTTTTGCCCTCAATCTTTCCTAGCATTAAGCTCTTCTCCAGTGAGTCCTTCCTTCTTATTAGGTGGCCAAAGTATTTGAGTTTCATCTTCAGGATCTGGCCTTCTAAAGAGCAGTCAGGGTTGATCTCCTCTAGGACTGACTGGTTTGATTGCCTTGCAGTCCAAGGGACTCATAGGAGTCTTCTTTAGATGGACCTCTGCAAAGGTTCTTTCACACTCAACTGTCTCCTACTCCTACTCTGAACAGGAGCTCAGAGACTCAGAAGCCCTCCCAGGTTGTGTACCAGTTTTGAACTAGGAAGTACAACATCATTAAGAGCAAGCAATAAAAGATACCCAGAAATGGAGAAGCCAAATAAATGCAACCACTTGATCTTGTCATGACTGAGGACCTGTCCTCCATCCCAAACAGCACAATGCTATTGGTACTAGGTTAGAGTTTGACACTATCGGATACTCATCGAGCCCAGGGTTGAGATGTACAGCTTATTATCTTCTTGTAACTGTAGTTTTAAAATGTGTTTTTATTCTTGTGGCTCTGTAAATATCTGAAAACTGCCTAGAGTCCATGATGATTGAAGTTGTAGATAGTAAACTGTATAAATGAATACATAAATAAATAGAGAGAAATGGATAGAACCATTTTAAAATGTGTAAATGCTATAGAAAGGTAATAGGTGGCGTGTTGTGAGGAATGAATATTTTACAAAAGGAACAAAAAGGACTGTGTAAAAAAGAGCGCTTCTAGCTACTTTGTTATAAGGAAGTGAGAGAAGGTAAAACATAAAAGAAAATTTAATGCATAGGAATGGATTACTTAG